>NC_084722.1:3880179-4186871 GCF_033807575.1 Cydia pomonella
GCAGTTATTTTTAACGTCTAATACGACACCCGCAATCAAATAAAACTACCTATTCGGTCTCATGTAACAAAGTCGGACTGTGAA
This sequence comes from Cydia pomonella, assembly GCF_033807575.1. NCBI lineage: Eukaryota > Metazoa > Arthropoda > Insecta > Lepidoptera > Tortricidae > Cydia > Cydia pomonella. The sequence continues at coordinate 3,880,264 of NC_084722.1, forward strand.
AATCGAAAATCTCAATTTCTTTATCAGATACATCAGAATATGTGTAGGGTTTTCGATATTTGAAATAATAATAATAAATAATTCAGCCTATATACTTCCTTTTATATTTTTGTCAGATGTATATGCAGGCCAGATGTAAATGGCAAGAAATCGTACGGGTTGCTTGCCCTGATGTCAGCAGTTGACCACGAGCTCTGCAAAGAGTACAACTACAAAGAAGAAAAAGAAGAGTATCTGCAGGTTTCCTCACGATGTTTTCCTTCACTGAAAAGCTAGTGGTAAATATCAAATGACATTTTGCACATAAGTTCCGAAAAACTCATCGGTACGAGCCAGGATTTAAACCCGCGGCCTCCGAATTGAAAGCCGGATATCATGCTCACTCGACAACAACCAACGCTTCCATTTATTTAACATAATATTTTTATTTAACATAGGCTAACTGAATTAATTTTAAAGTTAAGGGTAGATTTGAAATTGAAAAGATGGTTATTGGTTGGGTATAAAAAGAATTGACACTCGGCCGATGGCGCTCGCCTTGGCTCGCGACAGCGGCGCTCGTTCTGGCTCGCGACGGCGCTCGTTTTCACTCGCTTGATTTGGAGTCGTGCTAACAAACGATTGATTACTTACAACCAGAGATTATTGTGATTGGTGAATAGGTATACGTTTCTTCAAACAAAGACGTCACTTTTGACACTGACAGATCCGATCCATATCGTATTTAGAACTAATATTTGACGTGTCTTAAAGTTAGAAACTAGCTGTTTTACGAATAATAACATAATCCGTAGCAAACTTTAGACTATATTGTTACCTATTAAGAGGGAAGAATAGCTTTGCGATCCTAACGAAATAACGGTATTTTTTCTATGAAATTTCATTTTGGGAGAAAACGTTTTCCACTAAATCTTAACAAATGACTTTGATTCTGATGTCGATCGCTTCAGCATATATATTCTAGTTATATAGGTTTCGCTTTAAAAAAATACGTTTTGTTTTGCAAATTTTGAAAAAAAGGCAAACCTATAAATCTTGTTTTTCATTGTGTCAATAACATACTAAAAAAATCATGGAGGATGGAAAGTTTTTAGAAGTGGAAAATCGTTTTCTCCGATCGCGTGGTATAAAAATATAAATCTCTTAAATGTTATGTTGTGAGCCGTTAAAAGGGAACGTGTGGCGATTTTAATTATTTTATCCGTATCTCCATTTGATGTCACCAGATTACTAAAACTAAGTCGAATGCCGCTCTGCAAATAAATCGTTATTATTTAAGGAGAAGGAAGCTTCGAGATCTCCGTTTAAAGAAAATTTATGGGCTCCTTAGAGCGGGTCTGTATTCTGTACATCTGAATTATTCGAGTCGCGCTAAGGGCTGGAATCATCTGCTTAGTGAGCGGGTTTACTAGCAAATAGAACGAAGAAAATCTTGCGAAGTAAATTATAGTTTATTTTGACTTTAATATTGCATAGTTTTAGTGTATATACACTGAAGTTGCCTTTAAGAGATTACGCCTCTGTCGAAAACCTCGGCCTCGGTCATATGTTTTGTATGAACTGCAGTTGCAGCATGGTTCCATTTTTATCGCTTGTCACTATGCCCGTCACTTTCGCACTTACGTACTTGTTAGAACATGACAGGCATGGTGACAAATGATAAAGCATCAACCATCTTAGCCCTACTGGCGTTTATCTGTCATGGCTATTTGTCGTTACGTACCAAAAAGCCATACATTTGACGTGCCTCTCCCCCGCAAAAATCGGCAAACTGTTTTGTACAGAAAATTACAGACAAGGCGTCTCCCTACACTCTAGTAGCCTTACCACGAACTTGACACTGACCTAACGCTGACAAGCGTGTTTGTAACTTACTTTCTATGCATCTCGCTCGTACTGGTATATTAGTGCGAGCGAGATATATAGAAAGTAAGTTACGCAGACGTTAGCGAATATGTCAGTGTCAATCTCGTGGTAGACGTATAGGACTCGATTACTGTTTCCGTTCATCTCTAATGCAGTTTTGATATTGGTGATACAGTGATGATAATTCTTAGATGGGTTAAAGTAAATTTTTGATTTTTTATTTAGAATTATGTATGTAAGTACACACTTGGGTCAAAAACTTAGGACTTTCTGGAGGACTGGACGAACGTGGCGCGCGGCGCGGTGAGCTGAAGGCCTACCGCGAATCACGTTTGACGTGTTGCCTCCTTGTCACACTTACGTACAAATTTACAAGTGCGACAGAGAGGCAACACGTCGAACGTGGTTCGCGGTAGGCCCTCTGGGCCGCGGGCACCGCGCCACGTGCGTCCAACACATGCCTTCTAGATTTTGCATTGCGGGTACAGTTTAGTTAATACTGCACAATATATATTTCAGTACTATATCCAGACTCGTATTCACTTCCGATCTAGGCACAGGCAATGTTATGTTATGTTATGTTTGAATTTATAATGAAGATTAAGCGCTCGAAATGCAGTATTCACATCCACATACATAACGAACTGTATTTTCATGCAAAATGCATATATGATAAACTAACTGTTGCCCACGACGTCGTGTGGATTTATTTCCCGAAACACACTTTCAACCTCTTTTCAACCCTATTAGGAATTTTCAAAAGTACTTAAATCCCGCTTTCTTGTGCTGCGGGTGTCCATGGGCGGCAGTAATCGCTTACCATCAGGTCCGTCCGCTAGTTTATCTCCTTTTTGAAAAATAATCTAATATAATCACTTATTGAAATCGTTCCTGTCACAGACTTTCCAGTTTTCAACCCCTTTCAACCCTAAACTCCTTCCTATCCTGTAAGAGTGCCGCATAAAAGTTAGCTTTAGGTCCCCCTAACTTTTCAATGTCTACAGGAAAAAGCAACAGTGTTTGCTAAAAAATGTGAATGACCCTTCTACTCTACTTTGTATCAAATCTCTAAAGCACCAGGAAGAAATATATAGAAGAAGCTTTTACTAGCTACGAGATAAACTATTTTATAATGAGATACGAATAAAATCTACGTTAAAAGGTTTCAGTCGACGAACAAGCTTCAAGCTTGTTAACTTGTGCCTGACAATTCTAACGAGTCTTTGTAACGTTTTAAATCGTTATTCAGTCAGAGGTACGGAGCACCCCGTAGCCGCGATACCAGAGGGCCTACCGCGAATCACGTTCGACGTGTTGCCTCTCTGTCGCACTTGTAAATTCGTACGTAAGTGTGACAGGGACGCAACACGTCGAACGTGGTTCGCGGTAGACCATCAGTACTCGTACCATGAGTCAGTACGTTTAACATTAACACATCAAAAACTGATATAGCAATAATAAAAATGCTTTTATTCATAATTACCACTAACAGTAAACATATTATAAGCCTAAATGAATAAGAAGTTGAATATTTTCTAAATATAAAAATTTACAAAAAAAATTTTTTTGCTTCTTTTCGCTCTCCTGCAAACCAATATAAGGGCGTATGGCACAACCGTATTCTCACCCGACGAATAGGTAAATATCTGTTAGACGTATACCTAGCTAAGCGAAGACACTACACAGGAAGTTGATCCTAGTTGTAAAACTTGTAAACAGCCAACGGCACCAGAACCCCTAGTGTAAATTTATTCGATAGCGTAACGTGACGTACGCGTTTGCGTTAAGTGTCATTTTGTATGGCATTTAAAGCAGTGCGCCAAGCGGGACGTTCTGGAAACTCACAATCTCATACAAAATGAGACTTAACGCAAACGCGTTCGTCACGTTTCGCTATCGAATAAATTTACACTAGGGGTACAGAATTTAGGTCACGCACACAAAGAGAGTGTTATTTTTTGTACCGATAGCAAGTTCAACAGCCAGCTGCAAAATTGACCAAAAAGTTGCTTTCGTTTTTTGCAAACGTTTTTCCACTTCTAAATATTTTCTATACTCCATAATTTTTTAGCTTGTCATGGACACAATGAAAAACTGGGTTTGCTTTTTGCTTTTTTCAAAATACAGAAAACAACTTTTTTTTTTTCAATAAAAAGCGAAACCTATAGATCTAGGATATATTATGCTAAAGCGATCGACATTAAAAACAATGTGATTTGTTAAGATTTAGTTGGTGGAAATAATTTTCTCCCGAAATGGAATTTCATAGAAAAATTACCATTTTTTTTCGTTATATTCGAAAAGCTATTCTTCCCTCTTAACTCTCTTGCTGACATCTATACCATGAAACCATGAAAAATAAACGCACAACGCAGTCACAGACAATTTGTTCAAGTATTGTTAATTTCCCCTTAAATTACCCACGTTTAAACCCACTGAAACACGTAAGTGCAGAAATATGTCCAAAAGGATTACTACAACGCGCTCCGAGGCACTTGTTACCACGAATATACCCCTGCAACTTTCACACAAAAAAACACCTTAATATAATATGAATTAAAGCGGAAATTGCCTGTGGGAAAACAACTCTATTTACATTTTTAAACACAACGTGGGGAATGAAAACAAATCGTATTTTGCTTTAAATAAAGTCGTTATTCCATTGCTAATGTACAGAATGCGCGTGCATTGTTTATGAAACCACTTTAGTTTGAAAAAGGACCGTATAATGGACAGCATAAAGTGTAAATTAGAATGAGTGTAGGTTCAGATGGAGAGGTGCGTGGTAGATTAAGGATATTTATTTTCATGTATGTAATGTAGCCTTTAAATTAAGTGTAGTGTGTTTCGTGCCAAGTAGGTACACTCTACTAGTATTACGGTCAGGATGAAATGTTTCTGTGGAACAATAATCTTTTAAAGAAACCTTTGTACTAGAAAATAAAAACCAGGCAGCCATTTTATGAGCATAGTCATAATTATTTTTTTTGTAATATCATTTGATATTTACCACTAGCTTTTCGGTGAAGGAAAACATCGTGAGGAAACCTGCAATACATCTGCGAAGAAATTCAAAGGTGTATGTGAAGTCCCCAATCCGCATCGGGCTAGCGTGGGGACTATAGCCCGAGCCCTCTCGCTCATGAGAGGAGGCCTGTGCCCAGCAGTGGGACGTATATAGGCTGAATTTTTTTTTTTTTTAATAGGATATAATAAAAAAAAAATTTTTTTTCGAATTTGGCATAGTTCCTAATACCTGATGGTACTCTAAACACGGCCGTATCTCCATACAAACGTAGACCCCATTTCCCTCTCTGGATGTTGACATTATGGAAAATCATTTTTAGGGTTCCGTACCCAAAGGGTCAAACGGGACCCTATTACTGAGACTCCGCTGTCCGTCCGTCCGTCTGTCTGTCACCAGGCTGTATCAAACGCAGACCCCATTTCCCTCTCTGGATATTGACATTATGGAAAATCATTTTTAGGGTTCCGTACCCAAAGGGTCAAACGGGACCCTATTACTGAGACTCCGCTGTCCGTCCGTCCGTCTGTCTGTCACCAGGCTGTATCTCATGAACTGTGATAGTTAGCCAGTTGAAATTTCTACAGATTATGTATTTCTGTTGCCGCTATAACAACAAATAGTAAAAACAGAATAAAATAAATATTTCTTTCCAATCTCGAGGCTCTCATCCAATCACCGAAGTTAAGCAACGTCGGACGGGGTCAGTACTTGGATGGGTGACCGTTTTTATAGTAATGGTATGGAACCCTTCCTGTGCGAGTCCGATTCGCATTTGGCCGATTTTTACATAATTCGATGTTATATTTGGATTCTTAAAAAAAATAGGAGTGAAAAACAAGTTCCATACAAATTTTATAATAACAAGGCGATTTTGCGCCAGTCGTCCACTTTCGTCATAACTACATAGGTTAGCACCATACTGAGTCGGGACCATTTCGTGGCGTATATGTTATGTTATGTCATGTCATGTCATGTCATATCATGTCATGTCATGTCATGTCATGTCACGTCACGTCACGTCACGTCACGTCACGTCACGTCACGTCACGTCACGTCACGTCACGTCACGTCACGTCACGTCACGTCACGTCACGTCACGTCACGTCACGTCACGTCACGTCACGTCACGTCACGTCGTGTCGTGTCGTGTCGTGTCGTGTCATGTCATGTCATGTTATGTTATGTTATGTTACGTTATGTTGTGTTATGTTATATTATTTGTTGTTTTCTTTTTTTATTTTGCAACTAATAAAGGCTCTCTACTCTACATAAACAATTTATAATAGAACCCACAATGTCTCCCCTGTCACTTAACTGTTTACAGTTAAGCGACAAATAACTTTTGTGCCTTTTACTTCGTTTTATTCTTAATCCCAACACCATGAACTTCACATATAACAGTTTTCGCTACATCTACCATTAACGGTACATCCATTTGAAATCCAATCTACTCAATGCGACGCCATCAATATTTAGCGAACAAACAGTATAGTAACTTATACGACATCCTATCTCGTTCGCTCCTGTCACCCTAAAAACTGCCTTGTGTCTTTCAGATAAAACTCAAATTCTAAGTGGCATCATAAGTGGGATAACAGTTTGAGGAGAACCTTTGTGTATCAACAATGGGGATGTGTGGTCTACAGAAATGCACTTAATTTTCCCGTCGCTTCGAAATATAAGTTCTCTATACTCTGCAGCAATGACGATATAGAGATGGAGATAGAAATATACAATCTACAAATTATTAAAGATTATGACAGGTAACCCTTTGTAATCTTAATAAGTATATTTTTATACCAAAAGCAACTGATAATCATGAGAAATGCATTCGATTGGCATGACATAGTGTGCCTGAGTGGACGCTCGAGTTGAGCGTGCAGCGGGGCGGAGCGTGCAGCGTGCATGATAAACAAATGAAGCTCATACTGGTGTCCTGAGTCGACGCTGCTCAAAGCGAATGCCGAGCGGGCAAGTTTGCGGGCAATGCGGCGTCGGTTAATATACATCAAATTATGTAAAAATATTTTCCATAATGTTAATATCCGGAGAAGAAAATTGTGACTACGTTTGTATAAATATAAATAAATAAATATTATAGAGGCATTTTTACACAAACTTAATACTAAGTCCCACAGTAAGCTCATGAAGGCTTGTATTGCGGGTATTCATACAACGATATATATAATATACAATATGCATAGAAAAATATCCATGACTCATGAACAAAGAGTTATCCGTGCTCCTCGCACAAATAAATGCCCTCACCTGGATTCGAACTCAGGATCATCGGCTTCATAGGCAGGGTCACTAATCCACTAGGCCAGACCGATCGTTGAATGGCGTCGCCGGCCGTCCCCTTTGATTTTAAAGACGGCGACCCCGCGGTATGACTACGCGGACGGATGTAGGATCCTACACCCGATTTCAGATCGGACAGTGTGGAATCGCTCTTAGGTATAATACAGTTACGGAGCTACCTCTTGTCTATTAGTTCAACTATGTTTGATTTATGGTTATGTGCGTATCTTGTTTGATTAATCGTTGATTGACACAAGTATCAATCCATACTTCAAATTGATTAGTATAACTTGAATGTGTTAATTCCATACAATTATGTTTGCATACAGTATGGTTTGTCAATAATTTCAGTACTATCACGTTCGTTTGCTGTTGTTTGTTTGCGTTTGTATATAAGTAGATACTACATAATATCTAATACAGCATGTTATACGTGATGGATTCTAATACGTTATCTAATTTTACAAGAACGAATGGAACGTATTATAAAAGTCGAGCAATATAGGATGACGTAAATTGTATTTTTTATTTATTTCCCCCTCCCTTATCTACTTCAAAATTTTATAATAGCTCTTTTACCTTCCGGGCTGTTCGGTTATGGAATGCTCTGCCAGAAGAATTAAAATTAGCTAAATCTCTCCCCATTTTCAAAAATCAGCTGAAACTATACTTTCTATCTCTACCTTAAGTTGCTATTTATATATTGTATATGTGTAAGTATAAATTTATATATATTGTATTATATTATATTGTATTGTATTATAAGCGCTGGTGGCCTAGCGGTAAGAGCGTGCGACTTGCAATCCGGAGGTCGCGGGTTCAAACCCCGGCTCGTACCAATGAGTTTTTCGGAACTTATGTACGAAATATCATTTGATATTTACCAGCCGCTTTTCGGTGAAGGAAAACATCGTGAGGAAACCGGACTAATCCCAACAAGGCCTAGTTTACCCTCTGGGTTGGAAGGGCAGATGGCAGTCGCTTTCGTAAAAATCAGTGCCTACGCCAAATCTTGGGATTAGTTGTCAAGCGGACCCCAGGCTCCCATGAGCCGTGGCAAAATGCCGGGACAACGCGAGGAAGAAGAGAAGATATTATATTGTATATTTATTAGTATATTAGGTATTGTTTTAATACTTATGTAAGTAGTATGTGTGTTTGTATTTAATAGTCTCCATATTTAGCTCCTTGCACTACCTGTTGACTTTTGTATGAGCTCGAAATTTCCTGCTACCTAAAGGTTGTCTGGAAGAGATCGATTTTTAGCGATAAGACCGCTTGTTGTTACCTGGTTCTATTTTCATTTAAAATTCATTTGTAGTTTTACATGTATGTAAAATGTATAATTGTTGGTGCAATAAAGAATATTTACTTACTTACTTATATACTTACATAATAAAGGTACATAATATTCGAGGTTTTCCAGAGGGGGTTCAGTATGGGGTTCTTCGAAAAAGGAGTGTACAGGTTATTAAAGGGTCGGCAACGCTCATGTAACACCTCTGGAGTTGCTGGTGTCCATAGGCTACGGTGACTGCTTACCATCAGGCGGGCCGTATGCTTGTTTGCCACCGACGTGGTATAAAAAAAAAAATTGTGACCACTTTATTTCTCGCCAAACTGCGATCGCAGTTTGTTAGCGAGATAGCGCTCATTTATACATTTTGATATCTATACTATGCACTTAATACTAATATTTTTTTACTTATAATTTAAATAATAAAATATCATTTGATATTTACCAGTCGCTTTTCGGTGAAGGAAAACATCGTAAGGAAACCGGACTAATCCCACCAAGGCCTAGTTTTACCCTCTGGGTTGGAAGGCCAGATGGCAGTCGCTTTCGTAAAAACTAGTGCCTACGCCAATTCTTGGGATTAGTTGCCAAGCGGATCCCAGGCTCCCATGAGCCGTGGCAATGTGCCGGGACAACGCTAAGGAGTTAAAAATAATATTACAATACCCCATAGCTATCTTCCTCGGTCCCTCATTGAATAAATAATAAATAATTAAGAAACTACATGGTTAATATACAATTATATATTAAAATGAAGTGTCTAATATAATATCCACCGAACTTCACTTCAAAATTGTTTGATCATCAATTATTATGTCATTTTTATATTTCCTGCACTCATATACAAACAACTAAGTAAATAATCCAATATGAAAACGTTCCCAGTACATAAATATTAGCTGAACCATTTTCTCCTTTCTGTTCGTTGTCTAATTAGGAGTGGATCAACAGTCCCGTGGGGGCTAGTATTTACATTGCTAATTGTGATGTTTTTTTCGGGAGATTCCATTTCAAATAGAGCATGGCTACGTGATGTATGTTTTAATTGGTACTTTTAATAATATTTTTGAAGCGAAAATTTCTTTAGCGGCGCTGTGCACTTTTTGTGATGGGGGAAACATGTTCGCGACAGGTCACGTGACCGACAGATTCGTCAGATTGAAAATTCGTAAGACGGGCACGTGACCTGATATATATAGTTGAAGTGTTAAATTTTTAATGTAATATAAATTGTCATGTTTCTGTACGATAGCGCAATAAATTAATATTGTATTTTACCACATAAATGATAGTACTTTTATACTAATAATTACAGCAATTCTTGCAAAATTAATCCCTAGCCATTCCAAAATATCAAAAATGCACAACGTTAATATTCAAGTTTTCACTTCTGCCGGCACTCCCGGAGTGCAACCCGTTGTTTTTTTTTTTGTTTCTTTTTATTATTCCCTTAGAATAGAATAGAAAAAAAACATTCGTACTCAAGCACAAACACAAAACAGAAAATTATACAAAATAGAGAAAAAAAGAGGTAAAAGAGGTTACGGTAAATAAATTATCTAGTTATGCGTGTTAGGAAAGCCCTGTATGTACTTTAAATTCATTTAGGCACTGTGGTCAATCAGACCTCCGAGAGCCTCCCTCAATCCGGACAAATTTCCAATTAAGTTGAATAATTAGAACGTCCCGCAATTAAAACCGGAATTAAATTCCGTTTCCGTTATTCCGGTTTTTAATTCGACCTTTGTATTGAGGGTTGTTTTGTATAAAATTATAATTACAGCGTGTTACAGAATAGATACTAATGAAACTAATTTTTACGGTTTAAACTCACGTGTTTTTAGTCACTCGCGCGACATGTTTAGGACAGCCTAGCATTTCTTACATAATTTCCGAAAAACTCATTGGTACGAGCTGGGGTTTGAATTTGAACCCGCGACCTCCGGATTGCACGTCGCACGCTCTTACCGCTAGGCCACCAGCGCTTCTTCGTTCGCGCCGTAACGTAAAAAAGCAAATAATGTTTTGCTGAAGTATTTAATCTGTAAAACTTAAATTTAATAACAATAAAATACTAAGCATAGTCTCAGAATGTGCAATTTCAAACAAAATGAATTCCAAAGCATTTTTGACTGCGAATAACCGAGCACGGAAATTGTAGAGTAATATAATTTCTGGCAGTTAGCGTTCAGACAGACAGTAGCTGTCTTTGAAAACTGACGGCTTCTTGTAGCCTTTGTGGAGTAAGTTTTACACAGCCTGCAGTGTACGTCGGTGGAGTTTTGTTGTGATATTTATTTATATTTTCATCACACTTGCTCGTAAACTGTGTTATTGTATATATATATGGTGGCATACTGAGATGGAAAGAGCTATAGTATGCTCACGGGCGCAATAGTTTTTTTTTTTAATTTCATTGCACCCATACACATATTAAGCCTAATGTTTTTTTTTTGGTTTAATTTTGTTTTTTTGTGTGTATTTAATAGGTAATATTAATTTGAATAATTTAAAAGCCGTTTAAAATATTTGTACACAATTTTCAATCAAGGATAGGTCTATGCCTTCGATGCCTCACCCATCAAAAATAACAATATGGCGGACGAATGTTTGAAATGTCACCGTATTTATGGATTATTTCGCTTAAAATTTAGCTTTTTTCTCACAAGGGTGATGAAAAACATAGTGTGTGCCGCGGGCGGTACAATAATTACGAACTAATGTTAGTTAAAATTAACACTTGTTCGAAAATTCTTGTTTACCGCCTTTAATACACAATGTACTATTTTTCTATGAAAAAAGTGCAATTTTCGAGTGTTTTCCATACAATATTTTATTAGCGTTGTATCTTTCTTCGAATAATCCAAAACTCTGCTTGCAAAATCCCTGACAACATTTTATTTGGCCTTCCCCATATTGCGGATTTTCAACGGTACAATTCTTTTCTTTACTGGCAAGGAAACTCGTTAACAATGGACGTTAAAAGTTATTGTATGTCACCGATGAAAACAAGGAAAACTTACGCAAATATAAACGATACCACAAAAATGCCAAGAAAGATTGTCAAAGATGCAAGAATAAAAAAATATTAAATTACTTTTTATTTATAACACGTACGCACATTTTTGCTGTGTATTATTATGAAAGCGGTTTGTAGCGGCACTATATTAGGGCCAAATAGAAAACTTGTCAGGCTATTAGCTACGTCAAAAAGGGACCCGTCTGAAAATCAGCGCTGGGTATATATCTAGCAATAAAGCTGAGACAGGTACCCATTGCCTATACCAAAAAACCAGATAGTTAAAAATTTAAGAGCTAAATTGTTTGTGATTTTTTTGGATAAATTATTTTGTGCAGTTAAGTGTATTTTGTTTTATCTCCCGTTGTATGTTATTTTTTATTTTGTATCTTTGGTAGTTGGGGCAATAAATATTTTTTATCTTTTATCTTTATCTTACGTGCGAAGTGCATGGTGTGGGTAAGTAAAGCGATCCCAGCGCATAAGGTGGTAAAAATTAGAACTAACTGCGGATAGCGTCTTTAACATTTCATACAAGTTATATGGCTCGCCCAGTCGTCTATCGCAACAGGCACCATTTTCATGTCCATTTCAGCGATTGCTTTTCTTAAAGATGACTTCAGACTCCTAATTTTTATGCGGTTAACACAGACCTTTGCCTTCTAAGACCTGCCAAATTTTATAGTCCAAAGGATTAACTGGACTGGAGGAATAATCTTCGTCTTATAAAGTCGATTTTTTGACGGTCAAACCAGGCTTGAGTTCAAAAATGGAATTCAATAACAATTTCTTAAAATCATGTTCTCAATTTAATACCTAATAATGTGCCAGTAACTGAACTTTGGGATCGACTACGTAGACTCATGAAAGAGACAACCCCATCATACATTGTGTTGTTGGTCAAACGGATTAGGCAGCATTTTCGATTAAAGCTCCTAGCCAGCGTGTTTTTTTCCGACAACATCGTTATATTTCAACCAATTTACATAAAACCTTAACAAGTTATATACCTAGACCTTCCTCAAGAATCACTCTATAGATACATGAAAGTCGTATGAAAATCCGTTCAATAGTTTTTAATTTTGAAGTAATTTTATAAGATGTAGTGAACTTACATTTTCCTCAAGATTTTCGGATGCTAGGTTGCGTGATAGTCGTGCACATAGCGACTATTTATTCTGTATTAGTGCCACTATCAATAATCAGAGTATATACAGCCCTATCCAAATATGAACGCATCATTTCCATGGAGATTGACAGCGTGATGGAGGACGCACTCAGCTCATAATGCCCTCATAACAATGACAGATTGCACTCATTCCAGATATTTATTATGATGTATGACATTTTTATTTATTTTCTTTGCTTTTGAGGATTTACTGGTAATAAAAAAATATATTATAGAACAGTCAGACAAACCGTCCTAGAACCACAGTAAGCAATAAGGCTTGTGTTTTGGGTACTAGGCGACGATATACCGGGTATGGCCTGTAACAGGAGCAATAAATAAAACTGTAGACTATAGTTCTCAAACTGACCAACATTTGTTAAGCAACTTTATAAAAATGACTTGTGTTTTATTTTATTTTTTGGTACCTTTTAAAGTTTATTCTAAGACGCAATGTATTGTTAATTTGGTTATGTTTCAAGCGTAACAAGCCAGGTCAATTACAATGATGTTAGCGTATATTGAAGACAATATTTATTTTGTATGAAAAATAGGAAGGCAAAAGGATTCATTGTTAAACAAAAGTTTTATCGTTTGAGGAATACAATATATGTTTTAATTCTTTGATCGTGTTACAGGCCACACCCACTGTAATAGGTACATAGATATGTATAAACACATCTATATATACATAGGAAACATCCGCAACTCAGAAACAAATACCCGTGATAAAAATGCTCTTACCAGGATTTGAAACCGGGACCTCCTGCTCCGTAAATAGGTTCCCTACCGACTAGACTAAGAGGCCGTATACGAGCAAGGAGTTGGATTTCACACGATGAATCCTTCCTTATACACCTTTAAAATTCAAATGGCCGACAACGCGCACGTGACATATTTAACGTTATAAAATCCACCTCATTCTAATTAGCCACAAGTTTGTAAAATTAAGAAATAACAATTTTATACACTGTCCAAAAATCATCCTGTGTCTTTATGGTACTGCAGTTAATGTGTTGTTATACAAGTTGATTTTCATTCGCATACCTAAGTAAACAAACAATCAAAGAAAAATAGAATGATTTAACCAAATTTACATTACACGGCGACCCTGTGACTGAGAGCTCACTTACCTCACACTCCACTCATAATGGGATCACAACACAACAATGATATAATCAACACGTTTTCGATATGTCGAGCTCATAATAAGATCGAGTAGGGGCGTTCTATTAATAACATGCTATATGTGAGTTAATTCACTAATTACATGTTTGGTCCTTAACAATTTGAAGGTTTTTGGTTTGGTTTGGAAGGTTTGGTTGGTTTTTAGGGTTCCGTAGTCAAATAGGAACCCTTATAGTTTCGCCATGTCCGTCTGTCTGTCTGTCCGAGGCTTTGCTCCGTGGTCGTTAGTGCTAGAAAGCTGAAATTTGGCATGGATATATAAATCAATAAAGCCGACAAAGTCGTACAATAAAAAACAACCCTAGAGTGTGGAGTATCGTTGGAAAGGTCTTTCAAAACTAATAGGGGTTTTCAAGAAACATTTTTTGATAAAGTGAATATATTCGGAGATAATCGCTCCGAAAGAAAAAAAAAAGTGTCCCCCCCCCTCTAACTTTTGAACCATAGGTCCAAAAAATATGAAAAAAATCGTGGAAGTAGAGCTTAAGAAAGACATTAAATGAAAACTATAGCGGGCATGATCAGTTTAGCTGTTTTTGAATTATCGCAAAAAGTTTCCCCTTCATAGTAAAAAGACTTACTTTAATTAGGTACTGATTATGCAAATTTGCCTATTTGTTTAACTCGCGTGAAAGGTACCGTTTCATCCCTTGGTTAACAATTTACTATAATTTACTATACTATAAAGCTCCAGTTTAGCTTATTGTGACGGAAGAGTAACTACGGAACCCTACACTGAGCGTGGCCCGACATGCTCTTGGCCGGTTTTTTATTTTGTTTTGGTTTTGGTGTTAACGTAGGGAAGAGCGGTGCCTCCCAACACAGGCAATTCTTTGCTTACCGGGCGGCTCCATCCCCTAAATCATGGCCATGTGTATTTTAAGGAAATAAGAAAAAATACAAAAATACAAAATTCTGTATTTTTTGTATTTTGTCTGTTTAGCAAGAAAGAAAAGAAAATATCAATATGCTATATTTAGGTATATATGGGTGATTCCATGAAAATCGATTAACTTTGTGTTTCAGATACCAGTTTCATATTAAACATATTACATATTTTTATTTTTAGGGTTTAAATATAAAAGCCGTTTAATAAGGTCAGGGTTCGTTTTGGTATCAATACTACGTTATTTATTATTGAAAATAATTATCATAATGTCTCAAGTGAGGTGTGTGTATTGAGTGAGGTTTAGGATTCGGTATATATTTTAGGTTTCGGTATATATTTTAGGTTTCGGTATATATTTTTGATTAAAAGTTATGTGCGATTACGCTTGCATCTATAAGTCCCTGGTCATGTCATGTAATTATCTAGGGGCTGATGATAGTAACATATGGACGATAATACACATACAATTTATTTTACATTTAAAAGTTAAACATAATTAAAATGTAGGCAACAAACATAAAAAAAATCTTAATTACGTACCTACCTAACACTTTTTTTAGAACATGGCGCCAAGCATGAAAAAATCTATATCTAAAGAACACAAAGAGATTTATTAAATCGAATGGTCCCTTTGAATATATCACACGTGGTGTTACACTTGTCCAATAGATGATGAAGTGTTTTTTTTTTCATTTAAAAATCACCAGGAAAAATCTGTCCAATAATTACCCAATATTCATGGAACCACCCATATACCTCAATAAAAACATGTATTTGCAAAGCGAAATTGCATTTTAATTCAACAAAACATCCACACACATCCACAACACACGAGGTACACCCGTATTTTCTAAAGCAAATATTTTGTTGGCATTTTGCTCAAAGCCCGTAGTCCCAACGCGATTAAAAAGATTTTTTTAAAGCCGTTTCATTCCACGCACACCGATAGCTATTTACACGTTCCTTTAAGAAAGTTGAAAGAGGCATGAATGCCTTTACGCCTATGAACTTATGAAGGCTGTAGCTTAATTTGAGTTCTTTCTAGGCTCGTTTCTTATTTTTTTCTTTATTAAGGATATTTTTTACTTGAGTTAAAAGGAAAATACTTGAACTCTGATTCGTTTCTCGTAAGATTTTCTGTTGTTTGGTTATTTATTTAGCTGTCGGAATTACTTGTCGGCTTTACATGGCTGCTCCGTATTGAATCATTGCCAGTTTTTAACTTCATTAAGAGGAATCTTTTTTAACATTGGTACTTTACATTTACAAACTGTAAAACCGGAGTAAAATAGAATATGGAAAGAATCCGTTAGTCATTGATGCTTGCAGCATTCGAAAGTCAGAACCAAAAGTAACTGGCCGCAAAGTTTTATTTGAAACAAAACTTGTTCGCGCGGAACGGTCCAGGTAAAATAAGTTTGATTTACGTACGTTTAAAACTATGGGGGAATTTTCGAAAATGGAATTTCTGCTATATTTCGTGGAGACTTTTAACTTCTTGGCGAAGTTTAGACGTTTGTTTCTTAATCTAGATAAACCGAGACATTTATTCGGTATACTGTTTCTGTTTTATCTCAGAAAATATTAGTAGTATTTCGTTTCAACTGCTTAGGTAGATAAGACTTCATAATTACGTAACTTCTGTTATATTTCTGCATGTTTTCGTTTTCTATTTCTTATTATATATTGTGCGACAGCTTGTTCGTTCAATTACAATTCGAATCCAATGTTGAATCTGTGTTGATTTTTGGCTGCGAAACGTGGAGAGTGATAACGAATAAACTTCAGGACTTCGTCAACAAGTCCCTCAGGTCGATCCTTCGCGTTTTCTGGCCAAAAACCATTCGAAAAAAGACCTATGGAGTATATGCCGGCAAACGACCATTGACGAAGAAATCGTGACACGGAAATGAAGCATAGGACATACTATTCGAAGAGGGGAAACGAATAACGCTACCATAGCTTTCGGTTGGAAACCGCCGGACGGAAGCCGTGGCTCCGGGCGCCCTGTACACTCTTGGAAACGGTCCGTCATGAGCTACAATCGGTCGGGTTGAGCTGGAGCGAGGCCAGAAGGGTTGCTAAAGATAAGAAGGCGTGGCGCGAGCTTGTGAAGGCCCTTTGCACCTCTGGGGTGCCTTAGGACAACAACAACAACATATTATGTGCGAAAACATTAATATTAACTAGAAATACGTAGTTGTTTGTATTTTATCCTTATTTATGATATTATTTGGATAGATAAAACGTAAGAGATAATGAAAATGATAAACATTTCTATAATTATGTTCTTACCGGGCAACGATATCAAATTACAGTTTATTTTCCTTATTTTCCTCAATAATAAGCATTATAAAAACAACAAAACGAAACAGAAGCATTTTTATGTTTCCACTGAAATCTGCAGAACGTTAGAACAGTGAAAAACGCCACAACGAAATTCGCACCCCATTTGACACCTCATAAATCCGCAAAACGCCTGAGCCATTGTTTTCTTAAGCTCTCTTCACAATTGTTCACTGTTTTTCTCAAATGACGTAAGTAGTATGTCTTTTCTATTGAGAAATGACCTTTTTGATAGAAAAAGAACAAGAATTTACTGCTAACATTTTTTTTAAATACAGAGGAACCTCGAGAACATGAATCTTAAGCGAAACGCCAAATAATTATATTTGGGCAACTTAAGTCTTATGGATAGATGTACGAATATAGTTTCTCACTTGATGGTCTCATCGAAAGCTCTGCGCTGGAAGTCGCCACAACACTCTTTTTCTTCACTTTTCTCTTCTATGTGTAAACACACAAACAGTCAATAGTGACTGTTTGTGTGTTTACGATTAAAAAAAACTATAGTATTTTTTTGTAGGCTTTTGTTCAACTTTTGATGATGATTTGATGAAACGAAGAGGTTTTGATGATTAACATTTCCAATTCTTAACGAATTATAAGTAACATAGAATACTGTAAAAGTGTATTAAGTTATCAGTAAACATCTGCTCCATATAGTTTAATATTTCGAGTTAATTAATGTTTTGGACTGAATAGCATATCAGTTCACATTGACGAGAATTTCGTCGTGTTAAGATTCGTTTTATCGAGGTTCCACTCGAACTCACGCCATTTGGTTAAATATTTATCAGTACCCCTAGTGTAACTTTGATCGACATCATAACGTGACGAACGCGTTTGCGTTAAGTCTCATTTTGTATAGGATTTTGAGGTTCCAAAACGTCCCGCTTGGCGCGCTCTTTCGAAATCCAATACAAAATGAGACTAAACGCAAACGCGTACGTCACGTTTGGAAATCGAATTTATTTACACTAGGGGTACAGTTTTATCTTATTTTTAATTCGTTATTTAAGAAATAGTGAGGACAAAAGAAAATGTTTAACCGAGTGAGCGAGCATAATCTCGTTCAAGCATTTAAAATACAAATTTGCTTGAACAAATGCAGTTAATTCTTATATTTTTCTGCGAAAACATTATAAATCATTAGTTATTAAGTAAATCAAATTCTAGTTAAAATTGTATAAATCTACATTCACAAAATATAATGAAATATTACATAATCCGTCGGTCTCTTGCCACCATCAATGTGCCAGCTCTTCTTGAGCCGACTGGCATTATCAGGGATGATGGCAAGAGGCCTGATAGGGTATCCTTAGTTCCTTGGAGCTTGGGACGAATGTTACTGTGGGATGCTACCTGCGTAGACACACTGGCACCGTCTCACCTCCAACGGACTAATGTAAAAGCGGGCGCAGCGGCGGAAAGCACCGAAATTTTGAAACGTAATAAATATAAGAGCCGGCAGAGAGTCCTATTTTGTACCATTTTGCGTTGAAACTCTAGGTCCATGGCGTCCCAGCGCGCACAATTTTTTTGCAGAAATCGCGAAGCACCTGGTTGACGTAAGAGGTGACTGAAGAGCTGGCGGTTTCCTCGAACAACGTATCAGTATTGCGATACAACGAGGAAATGCCGCCAGCATCCTTAGATTCCTTAGTACAATGCCTCAATTTTTTTGACTAGTTATAGTAATCCTCTGTATATATCCATTATGTATATTGTTATTGCAAATAAAATATTAATATACGAACCTATGAAATACGCTACTCGATGCTAGATGTCGACTGCGAAAATAATAAGCATTTTGATACCGAAACTGATGTATGAAGTGAGAACTTTATTACTTCTTATTACTCTATGGTCAAATTTAGCTTCCGAGATTTGACACACAATAACTAATTAACAGGACAAGTAAAATAAAATCTTGTAAAACATCAAGTGTACTGCAAAACTTCCTTTTCACCTGTACTCCAATGTTTCCATTTCCATCCGTTCTATCACATTTTGCAGTCTACATTACATATGAAATAGAATAAAGAAACTTCAGGCTGTGTTCCTAACGCTCAACTAGCATTCGGGTAAAGAAATAATACTTTCATTTCTCGTGTTCTGAAAGTGGGTCATTGTTGTTCTAATAAGTGTGCAGAAAATGATACGTTTCTGCTCTAGAGCACTGTACTTTCTCTGGTTTTTTTTACAGCATGCAATTAAAAATTTGGTTCTAAATGGATTTGTTGTACAATTTCGATACTGATAATTTACTCACGATATTTTTACCTAAATTGTTAATTGAAAGTACCCTCAAGAGATACTACTTTTTTTAAGGCACATGTATTTTACTTTTCTCCTATTCGAAATGAAAAGTAGAGTGTTTCACTCGGGTGAAAGGCATCATCCCTTGGTTAACAATCTACTATTATAGGTATAGTACATATGGTGCTAGTTTCGCGCACTAAGGCGGGAACGGAAAGAGCACTTTCCGTGCCTATGTGGAAAGTTTAAAGCGCTGCATGTACTGTAAAACGTTGTATGATACACGTGTGAATAAGTTATTCACGACGATAGACGAGAGATAGTCATACTGATAAATTAAAATACGACCAAAAGGAGTTCCTACTTTCCGCACTTGTATCGGAAATAACTATTTTATCGAACCAGGTCATAACGGCTATATTTATTATTGAGAGCCTGTTATTATATCCCACGACTGGTATGAGTAGCAATCTGCAAGTTCATACATCATGGTGTGATTTACATTACGATACAAGTGCGAAAAGAAATTCGCCACGAGTTGCGAATTACCTATTCGCACATGTGTCGTACAACATTTTACAGTACATATGAGTCATATAACCATTTCAATTTTCGACATAGTTACGTAAATGTGCTAATTATCGCACTAGTGAGGTTAAATAGCACTATATGTACTGTAATAGTACATTACGATACAAGTGCGAAAAATAAGAAATTCGAAACGAGTGGCGATAAATTAAAACACGGCCGAAGGAAGTGTTTTAAACCGACAGGAATTGCGAATTACCTTCGCACATGTATCGTACAATGTTTTACAGTACATATGGCCCTTTAAATTTTCGACATAGTTACGTAATATGCTAATTTTCGCACTAGTGCGGTAAAGTAGCGCCTTATGTACCTACTGTAAAATTATTAACGCCTAAATTACTGAACAGCATAAATTATATCAATTTAAAATGGTGAAAATTTGTAAAATATATTTGAATTCGCACCTCGCACAAGCAATAGGAATACAATATTTTGATACGTTTACGTAAGTGAAACTTCCGTCCCCCGGGCCCGAACACAGCCGGCTTGTTCCAAGTTCCAACGGCTTTTTCCGTGGCTCGAATAGCACGAACACCCCAAGGAATTTGGAACATGGCGTTATAACTGAAGCTCTATCTAAAAAAAACTAATCAGTTTGAAATTTTAAATTGATTCAAGGAGATACATACAACACATAGTAACAAATAGTGTAGACAGAATATAAATAATATCTCGACAGTTTGCAGTCAAAAGTATCTGCATTAATGTAACTGTTCTATACAATATATATCGTTGTATAATCCATAAAATATTAAACTTGTTTTCGTATTTTTGTGACGGCTAGTAAGAAGATGTTCAGCTTAATTGTCCTGTCAAACATTTGAACGATATGAATTTTACCATTTCAAAATCGAAAGTTTCCTTTATTTACTATAGAGATGCGCAAAACGCTTCACTGAGTTGAAAAGATCGATTCATATATTTCGCTCGCGGAGATATTTATCACTCATTTCGCTCAGTGGATCTGTATTGTTCACGAGTGAGTAAAGAGAGAGATGTCAATCAATCAGATTGAATAAAACCATAAGTGTGACCATGTTTCCCGACGCCCTCCGAATTCTTACGAACCACTCCGAAACTGATCGTTTCGCATATTCGCGTCGTCTCACACGTTTGGCTCAGCTACATATTTCAAATCATGAGTGGGAAAGAGCGAGCAACTAACACTGAGATAGATGAGTTATTGAGCGAGTTATATCAGCAGTGAGTTCAATCAAAAGATTTAGTTCATTTAGAACACTCACTCATGAACATGTTTAATTTACTGTATTTTTACAAGCTTTTATTTAACTTGCCCTGTTAGTATGTATGGGACAAATCTTGCAAGTTAAATTTGACTCACTTCCCGGTTTCTGATGAAGCTGAACCACATAAGTCGGGTAACAATGCAATAATATGGTACCATCACGCTGATCTGATGATGAAGACAGGTGGTAGCTATAGGAACTCTGTGATAAAACAACGCAACCTAATTATGTTTGGGGTTTTTAGAATTGTCGCGATGAGTATTAGTTGCTCGTGGAAAAAAAGTACAGTCAGCGATAAAAGCTTGTACCAAAAATGAAATTTTTGCCAAAATCTTATTTTTATTTCCAAGTTTTCTATCTTTTTTGGAAACTTTCCGCAACTTTCACATTTGTAATTTCACTATAATTATCTCCTAAACCCAATTCCTTTTATGGTCATCCCAAAAGTCAACATTGTAATTTGATTGTAAGATAAGTGTAAGAAATCCAAAGCACTCTGGTACCTTGGCAAGCGATAGAGGCAATCTGAAAGTTTAGTGGCCGTATGAAATTCAATATTCGCAGAAGTTTCAGGAAATGGACCCGCCTTAACAGTCTTCAGGGGGGAATTGAAATGGAATAAGTTGCATATTTGATGCAAAAATCGCAGGAATGCACCGGGATGCAAGTTTCTAGCGATATTGTAGGGGGAAAATTTGTGTTGAGTGTGATTTACCTACATATTTATTTATGATGCGTTCAAAAATCGGAAATAGCATTTTATGATATGCCTAGGAATTTCATGATCTGGCTGATGTTACGATCGGCAGCCGATAAATATAAGTATATTCCGTCGCTACTTAAAGATATATTTTTAATCATGTACGCAAATTACTTACCAGCAGTTTGTGTTGCCTAACTACGCCACGTAATAGGGTGACGGGGTAAAAGCTGAAACAATTTCCCGACCACCCCATCACCCTTCAATTTGATGGGGTGAAAAAATGGTTACTGCTTTTAGCGTTCCGCGGAGAAATGGGAAAGCTTTATTTTTTAAATTAAATTCTCGGTAGTAGTAGGACTTGGCGACATGTTTTTGAATAGCTGGGGAGATACCGAATTGCGTAAGTAAATAAAATCATCAAATCATCTTATCCTACAGTACAGTAAAGGCTCAATCGGGCTGGTATCGCGGGTTCTAGACGAAAGTAGAATAATACTTAATTACATATATATAGAAAATAACCAAAACTGAGGAATGAACATATATGACCGCGAGCCAGGAACAGATTTCCATGACCAATCGCCTCTCGGGCGATAACTCGTATAGTCGTTAACGGCTATGTATGATGAACCCTCGTGGACGTCAGCTGCCGCTCCGTTGGTGGGTTGAGGAATGGCAGCCACCGAAACACGTAAAAAATATTAGTCATCGGCTCCCGTTTGATACTTGTCAGATAATAGTTTAGATGCTATTATGAATTTAAAAAATCGTCAGCAGCCGGTTATATGGCGGTGAAAAGAACGGCAGTTGTGGCATGAACATGTAAAAAATAAGCGCCTTATCTTTTATGATATTTATAACAAAATCATGAAGCTTTGCATGTAGCATTCCATCAGGCGTTTCAATAAACGGATTGCGCATTACGCATACTTTGCGTACATAAGGTAAGGCGCGTATTTTTTACATGTTCATGTGACCAGCTGACGATCTTTCCGCCGCTACACAACAGGTTGACGGTTTTTTTTTATTTAAAATAGCATCTAAACTATCATCTGACACAATATCAATCGCGAGGCGATTACCGAAATCATTTTTTTTATCGACCGGCGACCAGCTGACGGTCTTTCCACCGCGATACAACCGACTGAATATTTTTTTAATTAATGACAATTAATTAACTAATAAACTATTATCTGACAAAGTACAGGGTGGACAAATAAGAATGATACACTTTGTTTTTAAATTTTAATTACATTAAGTGGAAATTTTACTAAATATTTTTTCATAAATATATTATTCAGGGTTGGCAATGTATACGGAAGATAATTTCTGCCAAATGTATACCACTAGCAGCAAGCAATTTTATCTCAAATGTTTCTGTTGTTTAAAACACGTTGTTTGCTCGATTAATTTTGAAAAAAAGTGTCAGTGATTGGCACCCAAATTCTCCAAATTTTGTAGCTCTTGACTTATTTCTGTGGGGCTATCTAAAATTACGTGTCTATGCTAACGAGCTGATGAAATTTAAACAGTTAAAACCGACTATTCGACACAAATGTACTAAGATAATGCCAAAAATGTGCGAATAGATGCTGAACATTGGGATGATAAGGGCTTACATTTGCCTGCTGTTAGAGGTGGACATATGTCAGACATTATGTTTCGCATGAATTTGCCAACCCTGAAGAATATAATTTTAAAACAATACCTAATAATTTTTGAACTT
Source organism: Cydia pomonella (assembly GCF_033807575.1). Classification (NCBI taxonomy): domain Eukaryota; kingdom Metazoa; phylum Arthropoda; class Insecta; order Lepidoptera; family Tortricidae; genus Cydia; species Cydia pomonella. The sequence continues at coordinate 3,903,889 of NC_084722.1, forward strand.
AATATAGTTAAAATTTAAAAACAAAATGTATACTTCTTATTTGGCCACCCTGTATCAGCCGGTAGGCGATGACAGACGATACGGTCTAATAGTGGAGGAACAATTCTCCATACAAATGTAGTCCCCTCTGCATGTTGACGTTATGTAAAATATTGTTATAACAATACACGATTTAATGAACATAGCCACACAACCATAGCTCAAATTTTTTTTTTTTTAGATTCACCGGTTTTACCATCGCGTCGTCGAAATTCCATCAAATTCGAAGACAAACACCAACTTAATTAGAGATATGTAAATGAGAAATTCATTTAAAAGACAAAGACATACGTTTGCTTCGAAGTTCCATTAAACAGTGCTGGATATTAACTTGTGATAGCAGTTTGAGTTTCACCAAAATTATGCGGAAAGCGGCAGCCATGCTTACGTTATGGCAGGCCTACCGACAACCACGAAGTTTTTGCCTCTCTGTCGCACTTATGTATAAATTTAAAAGTGCCATAGAGACGCATAACTTCGTTCGTGGTTCGCGGTAGGCCCTTAGGGGTCTCCAAAGTAAGATTTGCGGGCCATATCTGGCCCGAGAAAACTAAACCACGAACATAGTTTTGCTAATTATGTTCGTAGAAAATAAAGTTGAATTTCTAAAATCACAGGTGTTTCAGTATATTTGTAAAATATTCCTACTGTCTAATGCGTAAAGACAGTATTTTGGCCATACGAAACCGTCCCCTGCTCTATACCACCCTGTATTCCCGTAACGAATCTCGAGGGCTCAAAACAAAGTTACCGAAGGAAGGTTTCGTCGATTGTGCGTATAATAGCTGTTTTCCTCCCATTTACGAGTAACGAATATTGTAACTATTGTATTGGAACAAAACAAAAACTCTTTCAATTTGATTTGGTATCATAGAAAATAAATATGATTTTTCGATTCGATTTTTTATACAATAGAGCAAATATTAGATATAGCAGGTAGCATATAGCCATATCGCTAGTTTATTACGACTTCGTCCGCATAAAGTCATTAAAATATTTCTACACTAGGTTTAGGTATCCCTTAGGGTGTTGAATTTCAAAAAATCACATGTGTTACAGGGGATTTCACGAATATTCGCATTCGCATTCGTATACACGTATATTTGCATCCTTTTTGTTATTCGCTTTCGCATCAAGTGAAGCGAATGTTTTGCGAATGCGAATGTGCGCAGGTCGCCTCCTGTCTCGTCGACTCACACACGTATGGGCAGTGCGCACAAACTGTTTTCAAGTAATGCATTTTAACCAGTAGACAGCACTTCTCAACACTGTAATCCCGTGGTTACATAATTATGTTTTATGTACTAACAGATTTTTTTCTAATTAGGAATGATAATAACAACTACATACACCCTGGACTTTCGGATTCGCATTCGCGTTCGTAAACGTGAGGAATGCGACATTCGTGACATAAAATGTACCTGTGTGGCTACCACCAGTTCGGCACTGACATGAACGCTATCGAGAACGAAACTTACTTTCTATGCATCCCGCTCGTACTCGCATATAAGTGCGAGCGAGATGTATAAAAAATAAATTACGTTCCCGATAGCGTATACCTATGTCAGTTCTGACACTGTCAGTGACTCATACGGATACTAATGTCTAAGGCAGTAATTTTACCATACGGAACAGTCCCCTATTCTCTCCCACCCTGTATTCTCGTAACGAATCTCGAAGGCTCAAAATAAAGTTAGCGAAGGAAGGCATCGTCGATTGTGCTTATAATAGCTGTTTGCCTCCCATTTAACGGCGCATATTGGAACACAATACAATACAAAGGGCCTTTAATTTACTAAAATATCACACAAAACATTGCAGCAATTACATCAAAAATCATCTATGTAGTTTTGATGCAAACACACTCAGCTATCTATACACCGTGTTTTTTTGATTTCCGTTAATTTCAAGGGTGCATTCCTGAGCTTAAATTAAGTAACTTCCTCAAAGACACTGGTATTCTCATTAGCTCCATTACGGAAATAACCAATAAGTTATTTTTAACTTATAAAGCCCCTACAAGCGTGTACACTTGCCTTAGGGCCCGTTCACATATTGATTAGTGATTAGTACGAGTTAATACATTTGCTACTAAACCTAAGTTCTATCTCGGACGATCGATGTTTGAAATGTCATTGATATGGCATAGTTTTTAATTGTTTGGTTGAGTTAAATGTAACGCCCGTGTTACAATAACGCTATATGCAATATATAATCACTTTTTACATAAAAAAAAATTAAATTACTCATGCCGTTTAGTTTCCTTAAACTTACTCATGCCCCGAAGTTAATGGAATTATATAAAAACACGGTGTATATCTAGTTACAAAGGCTACTAAAATTACAACTTTTGAGTTGTGGCTTAAGACGAGAGAGGAAGACCCGTGTGAAATCGCCTTTTCATCCAAACGTAGCCCATTTTCCTCTCTGTATGTGTATATGAACATTATTGATAATATTTTGACATAATTTGTTGTATACCAACCGCAGCTATGCACCTACGTTTGACTTTTTTAGGTGTTTTTATTATTATAAGAGTTAGGAGCATTTAAAAATTAGTATGAAATCTGTTTTTTAATTCTATTCGATCATTTATTTCAGACATAATAAGCCCATATCATTCGTTAATAATACAATAAAATTAATCTTTATTTGCTAATGTTAGTAAAAGACGCATTCACATAAAAATAAAAATACTTACATTTTTTTTCAAGTTTACGTTGGACGATAGTGCAATGTTATAGGTACCCATGTACGTTGTATATAATATACATATTCAAACCAGTTTAGTCCGTCGCTCCGAACATACAGCCGCCTAGGGAGCCTCTATTGTCCTCTCTTAATACACATGTACCTACATAATCACGCATGAATCTATGCTATATATATCTATAACCCTGGTTATTGTTCTAATGGATCAGATAAGAAAAAAACACGATGCATCAACGAGCAAAAAATTTTTGTGCTAGAATGGAAAAACATAACAACATAATGTAATGTAGCACAAATATACCTCAAAGCTACTAGATGCCGCTAGTAGTCTCGCCCGCGCCACAGTAAATTCATAAGGGCCTACGCTAGCTGACGCGGGTGCACGGTGCGGACGAGCGAACGAGAAAAATAGTATATGTAAGCAACGGTAACTGAAGCGGACGCGTGCGGCGGATTTCACCTAGAAATAGCACCCGCGTGCGTGCGCACGCGGCGGGCGTCCGCATCAGCTAGCGTAGGCCCTAACATCGGCCCCGCTTACGCCGGCCACCCAGAGATGGCGCCGTCGGCGAGATTGCGTTAACGTTTGTCTTCCCTAGAATCATCACCCGTGGTATTGTAAATCGTATAACTTCAACTTAGTTTGGAAATTCTGGCAGAGCAACGGTGGTCTATAATTTAAGCACTAGAGTAGAACGTAAAGTAATAAAACTACTATTCACGTAAACTTCAGGATTTAAATTTTAAATCTCCCCCAATTTTGCCCAGATAGCCCCTCAGTAAGCTGAATAAGGCTTGTATGTAGGTATAGATAGGTAGGATAGGTTCGTTAGATTGCTTCAGATGCCCAATGGACAAACAGTTCAGAACAGTAACCTTGACGCCCTGGGTCTCAGAGACGCCATAGGAGACCGAAGAGCTAGCAGCTTCCTCGCTCAGCGTATTAGTTTAACAATCCAGCGAGGAAATGCTGCTAGCGTTTTCGGTACTTATTGTTATTTTAGATATATTTAGTCTTATTTTAATTTTAGTTAAGTTTGTAATTATAGTTTATACTTTAATGTTGCATATCATATTAAATACTTTACCTTTATCAATAAACCTACGAATAGTTCAACTGGACATTTAAAAGTTTGAAAATTGAGTTAAAGGTGATATTCCTATTAACGATGCATCTTCTTATAAATAATAAAAATAATTAAATAATTTCATACTTTCCCATTATTCGCCCTAATAAATCGCTCACCCTAGTCACCCTGTATACCCGATGCAGAATAGTTTCAAATAGTAAGCCCCTAACTAAGCCTTCCCCAACTTCCTAATGCTGTTACATACAGGTGTTACTCGTATTATATTCAACCTACACACAACGCCCAATGTCCCATAAAACACCCAAAAACTTATGTCCTTCTTCCAACTCAGGTATATGGAACATTGGAAGGTATTAGTTAACATGCGACCCAAATTAATTGACAACTAGTTTGATGGAGACGTTTTCAACTAAGTTAAACGAAATGGAGATTAGGTAAAAAGTTTTGGGTAAAATTGAAGTTAATTGAGAAGTCCTTCACAAATTGTTTATGTTGATGGGGTTTCGAGAATAATTTTACCAGTTTCTACACATAGTAATGTGCAAGTTCATGAACATTCTCAACATTTCTGGAAAATTCTCTTTGGCACATTGCTAGTTGTAAAGTTAGGTCTTAAAGTGTAACGCAGCGGCTTACGCGAGCGAATAACTCGGGAAAGCAAAGCGGCGCGGCGCGGTGGGGTGGCCCACGGCATTCGCGTTCGCAACGAGATCGCCCACGTTGGACACTTCCATAGGTATCAAAGGATTTATTCACCCGCGCCGCGCCGCTTCGTTTTCGCGAGTTTTTCGCTCACGTAAGCCGCTGCGTTACAGGTTTCGAGCACCAGCTTCCGACACGTCGGAAGGGAGAAGCCCAAGCGATATCTTCCCGTACCCACAAATCGTTCTGCCATTTTTTGCGTGGGATAACGTGCAACACATTCGCCCTTCGCACTCACTACATACAATGTCTAATCTATAATGACGACACAAATACATAGAAAATGACACACGTCAAAGACAAATCTTGTAGACCTCGATCTCTTTTTGAGTACGGACGAGACAAAACACGCACGGCGCTATGCCCAGTTGGGCAAGGGTTTTTCTTACACGACGTCGCTGGCAAACAAGCATACGGCCAGCTCATTGGTAAGCACTCTCCGTAGCCTGCTGACCCTAACACTTCGCACCCTCATTGAGCTCTGGCAACCTTACTCCTCGGCAAATATACGGCGGGGTAATAGTGCGAATGCCGACTCCCTTCCCGGTGTTGCTCGAAGGTTAGAGGCTTGGTTCTATGAAATCTAATGTCCTTTTCAGAGTTAATAAAATAAATAGATAAATATACGGAACTTGGAAACTGTGGCATTTCCGACAAATAATTAAAATCAGGTACCTAACAAAAAGCATTAACCAACTCTCATTTGGCATAATATCATCCAATATACACATCTATTAATCTAGAATCCTTGAAATTTAAACTCTATAACCAAGATACAATGATTATTTTCCTGTAATTGGGGAAAATGCGATATTATGAAATAATATCGCTTTATTCCCTTTTGCAGGGAGTTCTAATGAAATTATTATCGTTGTATGTACACAGCAAATAAATGGAGGTCTGATGATAATATTTGCAAACATGGCTGCCATTTTCCGTGTGTAAATCCAAAACGGGCGATAAATTAAACAAGATATAGAATTTATCCGTGTAACCATGAATTAAGAAGCTTAAATTACTTTTAATTATGACACCGTAATTAATTTTTGAAAATTTACCGAGCAACAATGTACTGCAAATATAACGAGACATGACCAGACATAGAAGTTTTTGTGGCACAATAAAGTGATTGACAAAATCAATTATCGATATGTCTATTATCGATGTTACCTTAGCGTTAAAAATATTTTTAACACTGTATAAAAAGATAGCTACCGCGAAATACACAACACGTCCGATATCTTCTTTGATACACCCATTGGTAGTTTTCTTATTTTTTGACCCTGTATTCTACAGTTTATTTACAGCAAGTAGAATTTACACCTTTTAATTATTAATCTATGACTGACTTATCGATGTTATTATTTGTCGATGTTTCATTTTCTCAAGCACTCGTTTTTGCCACAAAACTTCTATGTTTGGACATGACATTACGAGACGCGAGCTTTACATAGTAACTTTTTTTTTTAATACTACGTTGGTGGCAAACAAACATACGGCCCGCCTGGTGGTAAGCAGTCTCCGTAGCCTATGTACGCCTGCAACTCCAGAGGAGTTACATGCGCGTTGCCGACCCTAAACCCGCCCCCCCCCCCCACGTTGAGCTCTGGCAACCTTACTCACCGGCAGGAACACAACACTATGAGTAGGGTCTAGTGTTATTTGGCTGCTGTTTTCTGTAAGGTGGAGGTACTTCCCCAGTTGGGCTCTGCTCTAGATCTGGAATGACATCCACTGGCTGCTGCCAACAAGCGTTGAAAGTTATTTCAAAAAGCTCGTGTCTGGTAACTTTTGTTGCTTTACATTGCGGGCCGAATTAGTTTGTATGGTTAATATTTTCATTGTGTTTCTAAGCAAACTTTATCTCAATATACTTAGGTCCTATGGTAACATTGGTAACCACCGTTTAAATATTAGCCCATATAGAATTTACACACTGTAGGTACTCCCACTAACGAAATACGAAGGTGATATTAGGATTATGACCGCAGCGGTGTTAAGGGGCTCCCTGGCGCCAATGACCTTCGATCTGAATCCCTTAGGCCCTCAGCACACGGCGCGTAAGCGTAAGCGTAATGTTTTTATTACGAGTACGAGACGCGTAGAGTTCTGGGCACCGAGCGTCGCGTAGGCGTCGAGTAAGCGTTATCATTTTATAAGTGGAAAACTAATGGACTGTTTCACAATGTCCAAGTAAAGTACTGAATAAGCTACTTGCCACTTATCTGACGAATAAAGTCGTCGTTGGCATTTCACAATCATCAAATAAGCTTAACTGGTAGATAAAGTGCTACATTTGGGAAGTTTTATCTAGAAGTTAATTCATTTGTTGATTAGCTATTCAATACTTTACTTGGACATTGTAAAACTGGTGCTTAGCGTTTTACCTTTCAGTTAAAAAGTTAAGCGTTGACTTTATTCGTCAAATAAGTGACAAGTAGGACTTTACTTAGACATTATGAAACAGGCCCTTAAGTTATAACTATTATGTACAGCCAGCATCAAAAGTAGCGGATCAAACAAGGTTTCAAAAGTATGTACCATTCTGAAACAGCTTAACAAAATGTGGTGGTTCTATATGCAGAACAATTAAGATGGTAAAAGATATACTTTTGAATGTAAATTTTACAGATTTATCTATATTTGGAAAAGTTATCCGAAATATCAGATACTTTTGGTGCGTTGTTTCATCCGCTACTATTGATGCTGACTGTACGTACTGTAACACGTCTAGCTCAAATGTTAATTTAAACATAAGGTTTCTGCAAATTTCAAAATTACCTTTCGTAACTTAATACTATTTTAAATTACTTAAACATTTGTATGGCTTTAGGGATAAGTAATTGTAAACTGAATCGTATGTAGGGTATCAAAATACTGTTCAATAGAACCCCAACTCTGTTGTTGATTGTTATTAGATAAACATCCTTATGTGTATGACAACAAAGCCTCTAATTGAATACGAGTAGCTTAACAGACCAATTCGTGTATCAGTTATTCGATCTATTTCCGATACGATACTGATCTGTCTGTGTTAAAAGTGACATTTCATTCATCTTTTACAGTACCTATGGTGCTACTTTACCGAACTAGTGCGAAAATTAGCATATTATGTTACTGTGTCGAATATTTAAAGGGCCAAATATACTGTAAAACGTTGTACGATACATGTGCGAATCGGTAATTCGCAACTCGTGTCGATTTAAAATACCCCCTTCGGTCGTGTTTTAATTTATCGCCACTCGTTTCGAATTTCGTATTTTTCGCACTTGTATCGTAATGTATTAAAATTAAGGCTTCAGACCAGTGGGACAATTTCGCCAGTATCAAGGTATTAGGAGCTTTAAATACGACTAAATTGTACGGTTAGTACAAGACAGTACGCTGATTTTATTAGCTGTTGTAAAGCAATAGCTGGACTTTACAAGTAGGACGTGGACTACCGGCCGTTGATTCAAAAATGGTGGTTAAACGTACTTCCAGATTAAGTCTCCATTCACTGCAAATTACCACTTTCGTTTACTGTATAATAAGCTATCGATAAACAATATTAATGAGCAAAAAACAAAGGGATTCGTCACAAGGCTATCAAGATGGCGCTAGAACCAGAAGTACGAGTAACATTTCTTCAACCAAAAACGTCACTTTAGACATTGACAGATCAGTATCACATCGGAAACAGATCGAATAACTAAAACTCGAATTGGCCTGTAAGAATACAATATCTTACTTGGCTATGTTATTAGAAAATCTACCTTATTTTAAGAAAATTAAGTTTAGAATTAGATTGTCGGACAGTATTACAATTGTTCTAAAGACCTTTCGCTTTACTAACATAAATAAGGACATATATCTCATCCAATCGTGTTGTTGCAAAGACGACCTTGTCTAAATAGAAGTAAGGGTCAAAATCCGTGGTACCCCGTTGTTTAGTAGGTCCTTGCCTGAGGTCTTCGTTATCACATCACAATAGGACTTATACAGGGTGTTTGGTGCATCGTTAGCCAAAAAAAATTGGGGGATTGCTGGGGTTATTTTCTATCACCTTACGCCCTCTAAAAAATTCTTGGGCCCACGTATAATTTTTTTTCGTTTTTCTTGTAATTTATGAAAAATCTTCAGGGCCGATATGCTTAAACTTCATTAAAAAAATAAGTAAGTGATAAAGAGATGCAATTTTTACTGCATCGTAATCTCTAACGTTGCACGGCTCGAATGATGTCAAATTTACTGACACGTAACGTCTAATTTTTTTTTTATTGGCCCTCAAATGTTTACAACGTGTAAAAATTTAGTCTAATGTCAACTTTGATTTGCAATGAAAAAAAAATTAAAGAGACAGCGTTCTTGAAACTGTTTAAAAAAAAACTGTGTTTTGTGTTCTTTCTAACGATGTACAATTATCTTAAAAAAACCTTTCATAAACTTCATTTTTTTCACGATTTAGTAACGAACGCAACGGTAAAGTTATCGAGATTCAAACATTGACACTGTTCCCTTTTGCTGCCAGCTTTGAAGTCCCCATTTTCTTTCAACACACAGGTTGATCTACAGGTTGTAAAGATTTGAAACTTATCTTTCGTAAATTTGGACGTCAAGGTCAACTTTCACAAATTTGAGCGTAAGCGATTAGGCATCATAAGATAAGAAAAAAATCATGAAAACAACACGTGCGAAGCAGGTAAAGACTGTTATCTCTCTCTTACACAGCCAGCTCAATTAAGTGCAGTTGTCTTTTTGTGTTGAACTGAAAGATGACCTTGAACTTGAAGTCCAAGTTTATGACAGGTTTCTTTTTGAGATAATTGGATATTGGCAGAAAGACCGTGATTTCATAATTCTGACTTCTTTCTAACACGATGTACAATAATCCCAAAACACCTTTCATGAACTTCTTCAGATTTTGGGAAATGAAGGCATCATGGAATTGACGACATGCAATAAAAAAAAACATTTTTTTTGTAAGCTTTCAAGTTTTTTTTATTAAATCAAATCTTTTACACTACAAATCTTGCTCGAACTGACGACCTTCGTTGCGAATGCACGCGTAGCACCTGTTTCTTATTTCGACCGTAGTTGTTCGCATTCGGATTTCTCCTTTGATCACATCAAACGCCGCCAATATCCGCTGGGACAAATCTTCTGGTGATTCTACTTCCGTTGCGTAGACGAGTTCCTTTGCCCGTCCCCAGATGTGAAAGTCCAAGGGAGTTAGGTCCGGGGACCGTGGGGGCCATGGAATGGGGCCGTCTCTTCCAATCCATGAATTAGGGAAAGCATTGTCTAGGTGCTCCCTGACTGTTATCCTCCAGTGTGCGGGACAACCATCTTGTTGAAAAACGATACGCCTATCTTCATTGAAATGAGGTACATCAGCTAGTAATTCAGGTAGATCATGTTGTAAAAAATGAAGGTAGTTGTCTCCATTCAAATTATCGGGTAGGAAGTGTGGCCCAACCACTTGATCGCCAATAACTCCCGCCCATACATTGAAGCCGTATCTTCTCTGGAAACCTCTAGCTCTTTTCACGTGTGGATTTTCATTTATCGGCGACCAGTGGTGCAGGTTGTGTAAATTCAGTATCCCCTCTCGTGTAAATTTGGACTCGTCTGTCCAAAGAATGCTTCTTAAAAAGTCACGGTCCTCTAAATCCGTGTGCAGCAATAAACGACAAAACCGGACACGATTTCCAAAGTCGTTATCTTCAAGACCTGCAAAGAAAGAAAGACAAATAAGAATCTGACAAGGTTTGTGAAATGGAATGTGGGGTAATTAGGTACATACACGATAACGTAAAGGACACAGTGACGTTACGTTTCGAAGTCAATAACAGCAAAATAAACGCGAAAAGCTGAGGTTCAGTTCTCTAGTCAATTGGTATGGATTAAAAGTAATTCTAGCGTTTAATACCTTGGACTGGAGTGTAGTGAAATGCGTGCATGTTGTTTTGGCGAAGAACTTTCCACACCTTCCAGATTGAAATTTCCAGTTGTCCAGCTACATCTCTGATGCTCTTATTCGGGTCTTCTTCCATTATGGCTAAGATCCTTTCATCAACTGCAACATTGTGTCGAACCACAATTCCTCTCGGTTCATTTACGTTCAAATTACCAGTTTCCCTTAAGCGCCGGTAAGTGTTTTGAAACGTATTGCGGTTTGGTAAGCGTCTATTGGGGAATCGTTACTGGTAGATTCTTTGCGCTGCTCGTGCTACACCATCAGCTTTACCGTACGCCATCAACATGTCCGCATACTCTTCATTCGTAAAGGCAGCCGTTTTTGAACGATCAAAACTCAACAAAACAGAGATTAACAAAAACAACAGAAAACTAACAAAAAAACAACAGTACTAAGATCGCAAATGCTTCAACCACAAGAGACAGTCAAATCACGACTAATGTCTAATTGATACCACCACCACCCCCCAGGTTCATCTTTGCTGGGTTCTTGGGTTAAACGTCGAGTAAAAGAGAGAGACAACTGCACTTAATTGTGCTGTGTAAGAGAGAGATAGCAGTCTTTACCTGCTTCGCACGTGTTGTTTTCATGATTTTTTCCTTATCTTATCATGCCTAATCGCTTACGCTCAAATTTGTGAAAGTTGACCTTGAAGTCCAAATTTACGAAAGATAAGTTTCAAATCTTTACAACCTGTAGATCAACCTGTGTGTTGAAAGAAAATGGGGACTTCAAAGCTGTCAGCAAAAGGGAACAATGTCAATGTTTGAATCTCGATAACTTTACTGTTGCGTTCGTTACTAAATCGTGAAAAAAAATGAAGTTTATGAAAGGTTTTTTTAAGATAATTGTACATCGTTAGAAAGAACACAAAACACAGTTTTTTTTAAAACAGTTTCAAGACCGCTGTCTGTTTAATTTTTTTTTTCATTGCAAATCAAAGTTGACTTTAGACTAAATTTTTACACGTTGTAAACATTTGAGGGCCAATAAAAAAAAATTTGACGTTTTTCTTGTAATTTATGAAAAATCTTCAGGGCCGATATGCTTAAACTTGATTAAAAAAATAAGTAAGTGATAAAGAGATGCAATTTTTACAGTTTTCAGTAAATTTGATATTATTCGAGCCGTGCAACGTTAGAGATTACGATGCAGTAAAAATTGCATCTCTTTATCACTTACTTATTTTTTTAATCAAGTTTAAGCATATCGGCCCTGAAGATTTTTCATAAATTACAAGAAAAACGTCAAATTTTTTTTTATTGGCCCTCAAATGTTTACAACGTGTAAAAATTTAGTCTAAAGTCAACTTTGATTTGCAATGAAAAAAAAAATTAAACAGACAGCGGTCTTGAAACTGTTTTAAAAAAAACTGTGTTTTGTGTTCTTTCTAACGATGTACAATTATCTTAAAAAAACCTTTCATAAACTTCATTTTTTTTCACGATTTAGTAACGAACGCAACAGTAAAGTTATCGAGATTCAAACATTGACATTGTTCCCTTTTGCTGACAGCTTTGAAGTCCCCATTTTCTTTCAACACACAGGTTGATCTACAGGTTGTAAAGATTTGAAACTTATCTTTCGTAAATTTGGACTTCAAGGTCAACTTTCACAAATTTGAGCGTAAGCGATTAGGCATGATAAGATAAGGAAAAAATCATGAAAACAACACGTGCGAAGCAGGTAAAGACTGCTATCTCTCTCTTACACAGCACAATTAAGTGCAGTTGTCTCTCTCTTTTACTCGACGTTTAACCCAAGAACCCAGCAAAGATGAACCTGGGGGGTGGTGGTGGTATCAATTAGACATTAGTCGTGATTTGACTGTCTCTTGTGGTTGAAGCATTTGCGATCTTAGTACTGTTGTTTTTTTGTTAGTTTTCTGTTGTTTTTGTTAATCTCTGTTTTGTTGAGTTTTGATCGTTCAAAAACGGCTGCCTTTACGAATGAAGAGTATGCGGACATGTTGATGGCGTACGGTAAAGCTGATGGTGTAGCACGAGCAGCGCAAAGAATCTACCAGTAACGATTCCCCAATAGACGCTTACCAAACCGCAATACGTTTCAAAACACTTACCGGCGCTTAAGGGAAACTGGTAATTTGAACGTAAATGAACCGAGAGGAATTGTGGTTCGACACAATGTTGCAGTTGATGAAAGGATCTTAGCCATAATGGAAGAAGACCCGAATAAGAGCATCAGAGATGTAGCTGGACAACTGGAAATTTCAATCTGGAAGGTGTGGAAAGTTCTTCGCCAAAACAACATGCACGCATTTCACTACACTCCAGTCCAAGGTATTAAACGCTAGAATTACTTTTAATCCATACCAATTGACTAGAGAACTGAACCTCAGCTTTTCGCGTTTATTTTGCTGTTATTGACTTCGAAACGTAACGTCACTGTGTCCTTTACGTTATCGTGTATGTACCTAATTACCCCACATTCCATTTCACAAACCTTGTCAGATTCTTATTTGTCTTTCTTTCTTTGCAGGTCTTGAAGATAACGACTTTGGAAATCGTGTCCGGTTTTGTCGTTTATTGCTGCACACGGATTTAGAGGACCGTGACTTTTTAAGAAGCATTCTTTGGACAGACGAGTCCAAATTTACACGAGAGGGGATACTGAATTTACACAACCTGCACCACTGGTCGCCGATAAATGAAAATCCACACGTGAAAAGAGCTAGAGGTTTCCAGAGAAGATACGGCTTCAATGTATGGGCGGGAGTTATTGGCGATCAAGTGGTTGGGCCACACTTCCTACCCGATAATTTGAATGGAGACAACTACCTTCATTTTTTACAACATGATCTACCTGAATTACTAGCTGATGTACCTCATTTCAATGAAGATAGGCGTATCGTTTTTCAACAAGATGGTTGTCCCGCACACTGGAGGATAACAGTCAGGGAGCACCTAGACAATGCTTTCCCTAATTCATGGATTGGAAGAGACGGCCCCATTCCATGGCCCCCACGGTCCCCGGACCTAACTCCCTTGGACTTTCACATCTGGGGACGGGCAAAGGAACTCGTCTACGCAACGGAAGTAGAATCACCAGAAGATTTGTCCCAGCGGATATTGGCGGCGTTTGATGTGATCAAAGGAGAAATCCGAATGCGAACAACTACGGTCGAAATAAGAAACAGGTGCTACGCGTGCATTCGCAACGAAGGTCGTCAGTTCGAGCAAGATTTGTAGTGTAAAAGATTTGATTTAATAAAAAAAACTTGAAAGCTTACAAAAAAAATGTTTTTTTTTATTGCATGTCGTCAATTCCATGATGCCTTCATTTCCCAAAATCTGAAGAAGTTCATGAAAGGTGTTTTGGGATTATTGTACATCGTGTTAGAAAGAAGTCAGAATTATGAAATCACGGTCTTTCTGCCAATATCCAATTATCTCAAAAAGAAACCTGTCATAAACTTGGACTTCAAGTTCAAGGTCATCTTTCAGTTCAACACAAAAAGACAACTGCACTTAATTGAGCTGGCTGTGTAAGAGAGAGATAACAGTCTTTACCTGCTTCGCACGTGTTGTTTTCATGATTTTTTTCTTATCTTATGATGCCTAATCGCTTACGCTCAAATTTGTGAAAGTTGACCTTGACGTCCAAATTTACGAAAGATAAGTTTCAAATCTTTACAACCTGTAGATCAACCTGTGTGTTGAAAGAAAATGGGGACTTCAAAGCTGGCAGCAAAAGGGAACAGTGTCAATGTTTGAATCTCGATAACTTTACCGTTGCGTTCGTTACTAAATCGTGAAAAAAATGAAGTTTATGAAAGGTTTTTTTAAGATAATTGTACATCGTTAGAAAGAACACAAAACACAGTTTTTTTTTAAACAGTTTCAAGAACGCTGTCTCTTTAATTTTTTTTTCATTGCAAATCAAAGTTGACATTAGACTAAATTTTTACACGTTGTAAACATTTGAGGGCCAATAAAAAAAAAAATTAGACGTTACGTGTCAGTAAATTTGACATCATTCGAGCCGTGCAACGTTAGAGATTACGATGCAGTAAAAATTGCATCTCTTTATCACTTACTTATTTTTTTAATGAAGTTTAAGCATATCGGCCCTGAAGATTTTTCATAAATTACAAGAAAAACGAAAAAAAATTATACGTGGGCCCAAGAATTTTTTAGAGGGCGTAAGGTGATAGAAAATAACCCCAGCAATCCCCCAATTTTTTTTGGCTAACGATGCACCAAACACCCTGTATAGGACCTTATCATACCCTGTTTTGTTTATTACTGGGTAAATATAGCCGATAAAACAGTACTCATGACATCACTATACCGCAACTATGTTTTTAATATAATTTTATATATATCGCCAGCACTTGCTTCCTTAAAATATAAAAAGTAGCGGTGACATAATCGGACAAACAGACGGACATGACGAATCTATAAGGGTTCCGTTTTTTGCCATTTGGCTACGGAACCCTAAAAATCAGATATTTTCGATAACTTATTAAAATAAAAGTCCCCGGCAACCTCGGTCGAATTTCACCTTCCCATACAAACGGAGTTTCGTTCTCATTTCAAAACTACATGTTGGATTGTAATGAAACTTTGCACATACAATGATATAAGGTATATCTAGTCCTGTAATTAGTTTACATAGATCCAATTAATAAAACAAACGACATAGCAAACACAAGTTTCGTATGAAAAAAAATCGCTGTATTTTTTTAATTATGTTATCTGAAGCTACATAAACTAATTAGAGGCATAGTTATACCTTATCCTTTTGTAAGTACTAAGTTTTAGTGCTACCTTAGCTACTCGTTTTAAAATAAGAGCGTAACTACGTTTGTATGGAGAACCGAGCGTGCGGGGGACCCTTAACTCTATTCTTAAATGTGTGGTCAGCTGCCGTTGTTGTGCTATTTCTGGCCAGTTACTGATGAAGGTGTCTAAGTTGTCCCGCCATCTCCGTCTGGCCCTGCCACGTCCGCGCTTATCTTGCGGCATCCACTTAGTGGCTATACCAGCCCACGTATCTGGATGCATGCCGCAGACGTGACCCGCCCAGTCCCACTTCAGCCTGGCGGTCTTCGCCCCTACGTCAGCTATGCGTGTTTTGGAGCGCAATGTAGTGTTTCGGATGCGATCCTGACGGCCTACCGCGAACCACGTTCGACGTGTTGCCTCTCTGTCGCACTTGTAAATTTGTACGTAAGCATGACGACACCTAGATTGTGCGCTCCATTGCTCGCTGGCAAACAGGGACTGATTTCGATTACGGTATAACGGTATGGTAGCGGAGTAAAATCACGATACCGATACATTATACCTGTTGGGCCGTGCGGCTCCGATATAAAGGTATCACTACCGTTTTAAAATAACGGTACCGGTATTTTTTTCCGGTATATACCTTAATCGTTATAATAACCAAACTGATAGTATTAAATAAAATCAAAAGGGTTTACGGGCTTACACTTACCTAGACAGCTTCATCCAATAGGAATAAGTTGGCGCAAGGCGCGGGAGGCTTGGCAAACGACGCCTAAGCTGATAGGGTACCTTTATGAAAGCGGTTTAGGTACCCGAAAAAATAACGGTACCGTTATTTTTGGTAGCTCAATAAATTTATTCGGCTACCTAAATGGTTCGGATTAGACCGGTATGACGTCATACCATTATATAAAGTTATCGTTAATTTGGAATTCTGACTCTCCGTGAGCGACCATGTTTGGGCGCCATGATTATTTTTTTATTATTAAGCCTTAAACATTAGACAACCATGTCATTGTTCATGGCCATGAAAGCTATATCTCAAGTGTTAAACAGTCAGCTTAAAAAGTTTCAACTACTTCGTTAACACGCTTCGAACACATCCAGAGCCACAATCGACCCAAATGAAACCGACTTCTTTATTTCGCCGCCACGGGCCCAACGGGACGAAAAGCAATCTGCACGAAGCATTTTTTACAGCGCCATCGTCGTCCAATAAAACGTTAGTTATAACGGAACCGTAGAGTACCATCTAGTCTGCTATTTGTTCTATCAATAGGATCATACATAGATCACTAGATATTTAAGCAATAGAAAAATATAAAACAAAGAGGTGGCCTATCACATATTTTTTAAACTATATTTCCATAGGTAATTTTTGGCCGAAAAATATTTACTTTCTTTTTAAATCTACTTATTATAAAATAGATTTAAACTTTGAAAACGTCGACCTGGGCTAAGAAAGATTTACGCATTTTATACAAAATTTTCATTTCATACAAAGTTTAGATTTATTAATAAGTAAATTAAAAAAGAAAGAAACTGTTGATTGGCCATCATTGTGTATGGAAATATGGTTTTTACAAGTATATATGATAGTCCACCTCTTTGTTTCATATTTGTCTTTTGCAAAACTTATCTAGTGACCTATGTATTAGGCACATGGGTCAAATCCTTTTAGTTTTCTTGTTCCTGACTCTGGCAGTTTGGATGGCGCATTTTGCATCCGATCAATATATTACCTCGATACATTTACGTATAGAATACAAAAGCAAACCCGTTCGAAAAAAAGTCAACATTGCCTCAAAATAGAAGTTATCTTTCCGGATCGGCTGATGTTTGCTCAATTCGCCGAGAAATTGCCTTGAGCATAAACACGGTAAGCTTCATTTGGCTTCTATTTGGCCATGGCGGGTTTTGTCGATCAATTTTCGGGAGATAAATGGGTTATATCATATGTAGACTGATATATACTCTTGACTATCTATTCCAGGTCAAAAGAGAATTTTTGAAGGTTAAAAAACGGAAAAGTGCGAATCAGACTAGCCTACCAAGAGTGCCGCACAAATTTAATTTATTTTTAGGGTTCCGTTACCCAAAGGATAAAACGGGAACCTGTTACTAAGACTCCGCTGTCCGTCCGTCCGTACGTCCGTCTGTCACCAGGCTGTATGTCATGAACCGTGATAGCTAGACGCTAGACAGTTGAAATTTTCACAGATGATAATTTCGGTTGCCGCTATAACAACAAATAAGTACGGAACCCTCGGTGGGCGAGTCGAACTCGCACTTGTCCGGTTTTATTTATTTCATTTTTTATATAATAATAATAATAATTCAGCATACGTCCCACTGCTGGGCACAGGCCTCCTCTCATGAGCGAGAGGGCTCAGGCTATAGTCTCCACGCTAGCCCAATGCGGATTGGGGACTTCACATACACCTTTGAATTTCTTCGCAGATGTATGCAGGTTTCCTCACGATGTTTTCCTTCGCCGAAAAGCTAGTGGTCAATATCAAATGACATTTCGTACATAAGTTCCGAAAATTTAGGCGAAAAACTCATTGGTACGACCCAGGATTTGAACCCACGACCTCCGGATTGAAAGTCGGACGTCATATCCACTCGCCTACCACCGCTTATTTTTTATATTTAACTTTTTTTAATTTATAGTTTTAAGATTTTCCCCTGTATTTGTAGTGTAAGACGATATAACTTGCTTAATTTCATAGTTCTAGGTGATCAGGAAGTAAGTACACTATAAATTGTGATTCCCTTGAGTGTCGACATATACATATAAAGAATAAATCCCTTAACGAGCTCTTGCCTTAGCGAGAAGGCTACTTAGGTATTTAAACCTTAAATTACCCAAATGTAGTTTAGAAGTTTCAAAATCACCATTTTTACTAATCTAAAAAGCGTGCCCCTTTTCAGCCTACACTTAAAACCCTCATGCAATTTCCTCAAAATACGAGTATACGTAAGTCCCTTAACAATCCAACACCTTCCAACACGGTCATAAAGAAACGTCGTGTTTAAAAAGAAAATATAAATAAGGCGCAGTTCGCTTATCTTGATTGCAGATCTGCAGAATGATACTCGGGTGAAATTTAGTACGGTAGCGAGGGACATGTTACAAGCGCTTGCCGAAAGTGCGAGCCTCACGCATGAAACGTATGCTGCAAACGTACATTGTTCTGTGCATTAGACATGTGTCGTTCACGAGTGAGTTATTTAAATGAACTGTATCTTTTGATTGAACTCACTCACTCTTCCACTCACTGAATAATCTCTATCTCTCTCAGTGTTACTTGCTCGGTCTTTCTCGCTCATGATTCTAATGAGCAGGTCGAGTCAAACGAATAAGACGAAGCGAATATCGCGTGAATCGCCAACTTGGTCGCACTTATCGCTGTGTGTCCGATTCATTGACATCTATGACATAATTCTCTAGAGGTGAGGCGCAACAACATCTTGCTGACTACAGCTTGTCGCATATTGCGCGGTGACTCGGACTGCCCGGAACTGGTAGATCGAGTCTTGAGGTTGTACGTCCCGGATATTCCTTGAGTCTTCTTGAGGCCGCGAACGCGTCCACTGTTGGCCGTACCGGCGGCGCGCACAGTATCGCGCAGGAACTCGCCACTCCTCCGCGCGTTATCGCTGCTCAATGCACTCTTGACATCAGCACCAGAGTGTGACTTGTTTGCGGGGAGATGGGCGAATGTGTGCCAGGAGTGTCTGAGGTTCTGTGAGATGATGGATGATAGGCTTTCCAGCACTTGCATGTGATTATTAATGAATATCTGTTTTTTATTTTATATATGTTTTGTATTTGTATAGTCTAATTATTCGGTGTATTGGCATATGCTGTAATGCCGTGTAAATAAATGAAAAAAAATAAAAAATAAAAAATCTATCTCTACTCACTCCTGAACAATATAGTCTACAGATCCACTGAGCGAAATGAGTGATTTATGTATATCTCCGCGCAAGGAGATCCCTAGTTCACAATCGTACTGATTACGCGGAAATTTTGGTTGTAATTTAGACTTTATGTCTATGCACTACAATACTAATTTTTCCACGTAATTGTAAGCTAGGGTATCGATATCTCCATATTTCATCTAAATCGGTTTAGCGGTGTAAACTTTGCACAAGTGTGGCTACCACCAGTTCGGCACTGCCATAAACGCAATCGAGAACGTAACTTACTTTCTATGCATCTCGCTCGTACTCGCATATAAGTGCAAGCGGGGACTCCTTCTGGTCGCATAACAACTTATGTCTTATTTTTAATTGTCATAACACTTTATGCATAAAATTTGAAGTCATAAAAATCTTTAGTTCCTGAGCATAACTGGGTTTTTGTCATGAATGAGTTATATCATAATTGTTATAGCACAGATGTTATAGTCATAAATTTAATTATAAGACTTTTGCTCTACAAAGTGTATAGAAATAATACTTCATTTTACAACCCTATTGTAAGAATGTGCCGTCAGTACAACGACCTGGTATCTAAGCATAGTCATATTGATATTTTTAACTCGAAATTTGCCATCTTTCGGAAACAAGTTATGGAAATTCTTTGCCATCAATCACCACTACGTTAGGTTTGTATTAATCTTACATGTGTGTGTTCAATCTCCCTTTGTTCTTTGCTTTACTTTCTTTATGCAAATTGTTTCGTGTCTAAAAATTGTTTTATTGTGTAATTAAGTGTAGTTAGTATAGTTGTAGTTTTCGCTCTTTAATGTGTATTACATGCTGCGCATACATGCTTTGGATGGCATTCCCAACCAAAACCTCAACTTAAAATAATTATATCATATATTAGGTTCGTTAGGTATGCACAAAAAATATATGACAACTGCTATGTATGTCATCAAATATTATGGCTAAAAATGATATGACTTTTCATTACTATGCGCAATGATGATTATGACATAAGTTGTTATGCACCCATGCAAGCGAGGTATATAGAAAGTAAATTACGTTCTCGATAGCGTATATGTCAGTTTTGACACTGTCAGTGACTCATGGTACGGGTATAGTTCGCCTGAGCTCAACACGCCAGCCCTCGGGAACGATATAGGAATAACATGGGAATAACCGAGAGAATATAAGCGTTACGCAGAGAATTCATTTAGGTTACGAAGGTGAGGGTCTCAACTCACACGGCAAACATTTAGGGAAAAATGTTACTCTAAATGTATGCCTTCTATGTTTAAACGTAAACGGAACTTATAATTTGTTTTGTTTGAGAATTAAGTGAAAAGAAATTTCTTATTTGAATACTGTCGTTAACAACCAGAGATCGGACAAATTTGCGTCATTGCTCGCAATAATGTGGACATGACTCCAAAATTAATCAAATATGTAATCATTTAATTAATTTCTTACTTGACTTAAATTTTAATTCCTAGTCAATAAATACAAAAGTTTGTTAAAGTATAGATTTATTAAAGAAAATAATCAGTATTTTTTCCAAATTTTCTGCAGTCAGTCTATTTCTTTTTACATCAAAAATATACGTAAGTGCTGAAAAACTCCGCTCGCACTCCACTGATGTTAATGGGGCAAACTTAAGTAGTTTTATAGGAATATTATTATTCCAGTATAATTCAGAGTTTATTTTCTGTTCTAAGTTGTGGGCGATAACCTCAAAATCGGGATAAACTAAACAAAGAACAGGAAATAAACTCTGAATTATACTGGAATAATAATATTACTATAAACCTACTTAAGTTTGCCCCATTAACATCAGTGGAGTGCGAGCGGAGTTTTTCAGCACTTAAGTATATTTTTGATGTAAAAAGAAATAGACTGACTGCAGAAAATTTGGAAAAAATACTGATTATTTTCTTTAATAAATCTATACTTTAACAAACTTTTGTATTTATTGACTAGGAATTAAAATTTAAGTCAAGTAAGAAATTAATTAAATGATTACATATTTGATTAATTTTGGAGTCATGTCCACATTATTGCGAGCAATGACGCAAATTTGTCCGATCTCTGTTAACAACACACAAAACGCCAAGAATAAGTGACTGTCAAGATAATCTACGTAAGTTCAAGCTGATTTAATAAATAAATAAATATTATAGCACATTATTGCAAAAAATACTAAGTCCCACAGCAAGCTCAATAAGGCTTGTGTTGTGGGTACTTAGACAAAGATATACTTGTACTTATGAAATAAGACCAAAAATCGGCCAAAAGTTTAATAACTTTAGCAAAGTTTTTCTGTTAAGTTGGTCTGTAAATTTCGTGCAACATATTTGAATTATGGTATTTCTAAATCCCACAAATTTAACATAATGCCGTGTAAAAGTATCGTTATCACGTGGCACGGTGGCATATTTTACTTTACGAATAATAAGAAGGATAATCCTTAAATCCCCGTCGCGTTCGCCACCATTTTATTTTCGTATAGGTATTCGAAATTGCAGATTTGTTCCAGATAGGGTTTGAGAGTCCGCTGCAAGCTCGGTTCTCCATACAAACGTAGTTACGCTCTCATTTCAAAACGACTGGCTAGATTGCTCTGAAACTTTGGACTTACAATAGGATAAGATATATCTATGCCTCTAATTAGTTTATGTAGCTTCCGATACAATAGTTAAAAAATACAACGAATTGAAGTTTTTCATACAAAACTTGTTTTTGCTTTATTTCGTTTGTTTTATAAGCTAGTTACACTTGATGGACTTCAAGTCATTATATGTGTAGAGTTTCATTACTATCCAACTTATAGTTTTAAAATTAAAATGAAACCCCGTGGCGCGTTTGTATGGGAAGGTGAAATTCGGAAGCGAACTCTTAAATATTTGTTTAACAACACAAAAACTTGGAATAAAGTATTTATTACACGGTATGGTAAGGGGAATATTTCTGAAAATCCCAAAATAATAAATAAATAAATAAAATGCTGTGTTGTTTAATTGTTTAAATTGATAAACGGCCGTATCCGAAAAATGCTTATAAGACATCACAGCGATACGATAACGATCTGTCAGTGTCAAATGTGACGTTTTTCGTAGAAGAAATTTGACACTGACAGATCGGTATCGTATCGCTGTGACATCTTAGAAGCTTTGTTCGTATACGGCCGAAAATGATGACACTTATCGACTTTGCTCGAAAAAAACGATAGGCGCTCGACTTTTTTCTATCAACTGGATTAAATAAGGCTTGATTAATGTACTTATTTAAAACGGCTACATAATCACCATTTTTAGGGCTCCGTACCCAAAGGGTAGGTAAAAACAGGACCCTATTACTAAGACTCCACTGTCCGTCTGTCTGTCACCAGGCTTATTTCATGAACCGTGATAGCTAGACAGTTGAAATTTTCACAGATGATGTATTTCTGTTGCCGCTATAACAATATATACTAAAAACGGAATAAAATAAAAATTGAAGTGGGGCTCCCATACAACAAACCTGATTTTTTATGACGCCGTTTTTTTCGTAATGGTACGGAACGCCTTGTACGCGAGTTTTTTTTGTTTTATTTACTTAAGCTGTTCTGATAAACAATTAAAAGGGGTGAAAGAGGCACATATTTGCGTGCTAACTTAAAATTTTAATCAAAAAGCACCTACTAATATTAAAAACACCTATTACTAAGCCGCCGACGCCGTTTTTTTCGTAATGGTACGGAACGCTTTGTGCGCGAGTTTTTTTTGTTTTATTTACTTAAGCTGTTCTGATAAACAATTAAAAGGGGTGAAAGAGGCACATATTTGCGTGCTAACTTAAAATTTTAATCAAAAAGCACCTACTAATATTAAAAACACCTATTACTAAGCCGCCGCCGCCGTTTTTTTCGTAATGGTACGGAACGCTTTGTGCGCGAGTTTTTTTTGTTTTATTTACTTAAGCTGTTCTGATAAACAATTAAAAAGGGTGAAAGAGGCACATATTTGCGTGCTAACTTAAAATTTTAATCAAAAAGCACCCACTAATATTAAAAACACCTATTACTAAGCCCAGCTGGCAATCTGCCCCTTTGCAGAGCGCTGTAGCACCCATTTTGTTTGTACTTTGTACAGTAGGCGGCGAAATTACTGCCTTAAGCAAATTTATTATAGGTTTTAAAAATCGCGCTAAGTACCGGTTTATTTTGGGTTTACTCCGAACTTTCATAAGAACGCGAACGTTTCAAGAGGTTTATTGTAACCTAAATAAACTGGTTTATTAGACGAGCGACGAGACGTCCAGCCGTCCGGCCCGAGGACCTACCCCGAACCACGTTCGACGTAATGCCTCTCTGTCGCACTTGTAAATGTGTACGTAAGTGTGACGGGGACGCAACACGAGGAGCGTGGTTCGCTGTATGCCCTCTGAGGGCCTACTGCGAACCACGTTCCAAGTGTTGCCTCCAATGCCGAATTTAGAGGTCTGGAGGCCTCGGGCAATAAAGGAGTGGAGGCCCCCTTGTCCCAAATTTTTTCCAAATAAAATGGTAAATTTTCCGTATTCTCTATTGTGGGGGCCCCTCTTTTGTGGAGGCCCGGGGCAGCAGCCCCGGTTGCCCTCCCCTAAATCCGGCCCTGGTTGCCTCTCTTTTGAACTTGTAAATTCATACGTAAGCGTGATAGGGAGGCAACACGTCGAACGTGGTTCGCGGTTGGCCCTCTGGTGGTGTGCCGCGTAAACAAAGATTTAACAAAGCCACCCAAAATCAGTTAATCTGACATGAATTTCATGGAAATGTTCTCCTAAAAACCGAGCAAAACCGGAATTAAATTAAAAGGTTTTGCCGTTTGCGCCAAGTAAACAATACCGGTTTAGAAATTTAACCGGTTTCCAAGCCTTGCTTTCAACTGTTTTCTAAAATTAAAGACAATCAAATCAGAACGCAAAACTAGGGGGAGGAGGGAAACTAAACTATTGACTATTTTTTCGACCCCGGATAAGCTTACATTAATGCCAAAATTGGCATTTGCCTAAAATTATGCTTTGTGTCGAATGAGATCATACTTTGACTGAAGAAACCGAACTAACTGCAAATATTTAACACCGCAAAAATAAATACGCAAATAAATATAACAACCCACCACCAAAAGTACAAAACTCGACACGTGTTTCGCCTCTCTACGAGGCATCCTCAGGAGATGCTGGAGATGTTGACGGTCACACCCGACAACTGAAAAGTTACGCAGTAAAAATACGCAAGTAAGTATAACGGGTTAGTAGCTGATTGACTAATACGTTATTTTCTCGCGGATTAGCAAAGTAATATTTCTTGCTTTAATTAGCATGGATTTCCGCAAAGTAACGCCTGATTCTATTAATTATTTGTTAAACGTATTAGCAACAGGAGTACCTAGCGAAGGGGTAAAATTATCTGCAAACGTTCTTACCACCTTAACAACAAAAATGTATATAATTCTTTTGAACATCTCGCTCGCTCAACGGCTGCCACTGTTGACTGTACACGGGACTCGTAACCTCACGTTTTAATACGTTTTTTTAATATCCTGCGGCAGCTGCCTACCCCCATTCATGGCTAAGTAGCAGCTTAAACTCGGTACTTGACATCATGTTATGTGTTTAATGAAAAACTCATCCAACGGCTTTACTCCGCCAGACAAAAGGCTAAAGCTCATGATAATGTTACTGTCACAAGGTAAAATATAATCTTTAATTTAAATTGGTTAACTGTACACAGAAAACAGTCGTAGTCACTACATTTTACAGCGTCTTTGCGGTTTTTAGACAACTTTTGTTCCAGCTGTTTATTCAATAAAGTTAGCGCCTGCCACAAAAATGAAGGCAAAAAGTTGTTTTTACGATTGTTTTGGTCTGACCTCTATAGGTCAGGCGTTCTGCGAATATAGTATTGTTTTGTAGAATTAGTTTCTGATCGTGTTATTCACAACAATGCGTGTCTTGACTCCTATTATTAAAGGTTAGAGCTAAAGCTGCGCTTCATCTCAATTATACTATTCAACATGTATTCGAGAAATTTGTGTATTCGAGGGAAGCTGGCTGTAAAATTTGACAGACAGTCAGACGTAATTATGGAAGGTGGAGGCAAGGAACAGAATCTCTATATACCAAAAAGTGTGTAGAATACTTGACAAAAAATCTAATCATAGACAGCGCACTTCACTCCATCAATAACGTCTATGTTTTTAGCTACTCTAGCGCTACTCTGGAGATATTTGGAATTATTATTTATAGCTGACAGCTGGACACTTTTGCAACAGTTCTGCCTAAGGAGATTCTGTTCCTTGCCTCTACCTTCCATAGACGTAATCTTTAAGTAACCACAGTTAAGAAACTCTAGTTACTTGTTTTACAAGGAGGCAAAGTTGTTGTTTATCCGCTCGTGCCAATATCAATACCCGAGCAAGCGAAAAATTCCAAAATGGAACCAAGAACATAACGAGTGCTCTGAAAAATGGGATCGTGAGCCTTGCGAGAGTTTCAAGGCTCTAGGGTGAAACCAATTTTGCCTCCGAGTGTAACACAATTTTTTCACCATACCAACGCAAGGAAAAAACTAACTGTTAAATATCAAACGAAATCAAATCCAAGTGAACGTTATTAAATATCTATCATTGAAAATCATCATTTAAAAGTCAATTCTAGCAGCTAACATAAGGAAACAACTCAAAATTTGCATTAGATTACTTTGCCCCACATGTGGATAAAATGTAATTTCCTCATCCGTCTTTGCACAGTCAAGAGTACCTTTACCAGTGGTAATAGTTACTTGTTTTACAAGGGGGCAAAGTTGTTGTTTAACCGCTCGTGCTAATATTGATACCCGAGCAAGTGAAAGATTCTAAAATTGAACCACGAGCGTAGCGAGTTGAGTCTTGAGTGGAATCTTGAGTGGAATCTTGAGTATTGCGAGAGTTTCAAGGCACGAGGGTGAAACAAATTTTGCCTTCGAGTGTAACACAAACTTTTCACCACACCAACACGAGGAAAATACTAACTGTTAAATATCAAACAAAATCAAATCAAATCCATATTAATATATATCATTCAAAATCATCATTAAAAGTCACTTCTACTAGCTAACATAAGGAAACTACTCAAAATTTGCATCAGATTACTTTACCACACATGTGAATAAAATGTAAATTCCTCATCCGTTTTTGAATAATCAAGAGGGCCTTTACCAGCTGGTGTGGTGAAAAATCTGTACATTTTTGAACCTATTACACCATGAAATAAATTACAAAATATTATACTTATTATTGACGACGAGTCTCCTATAAGATAAGAAATAAGTTTCAGTTTCCATGATGAAGCGAATAGCGATATTCACGAACGTCCTATTATTTTTGAATTACATTTGCAATTTTCTTACCGATCCAATATCTATGGCAGTATTGAAGAAAAATGTTATTTCTAGCTCACCTCAGACATAGTGAATGAAGTGAGATGGAGTTGGTACAGGTGGGTAAGGTTAGAACTATATTGTTTTAGATTAAGTAAAACATTTCCGTCAGATAAGTATCTGAATGAAATACACTTCAAAATTCAAATACGATTAAATTATATCATTAGGTCACGGTTATAATGTTATAATTATAATGAATGTTTATACCATTAAGCCAAAAAAAAGCGCTGGTGGCCTAGCGGCAAGAGCGTGCGACTTGCAATCCGGAGGTCGCGGGTTCAAAGCCGGCTCGTACCAATGAGTTTTTCGGTGAAGGAAAATATCGTGAGGAAACCGGACTAATCCCAACCAGGCCTAGTTTACCCTCTGGGTTGGAAGGTCAGATGGCAGTCGTTTTCGTAAAAACTAGTGCCTACGCCAAATCTTGGGATTAGTTGTCAAGCGAATCCCATGAGCCGTGGCAAAATGCCGGGACAACGCGAGGAAGAAGAAGAGTTTATGCCATTAAGTTATGGTCATCTAGATATTAGAATTTGAAAAGTTATTTTTTGAATATAGGTATGTACTTACGTATGTCCTGCAGTTCCCGCATGCTTTCTGGTAAATTATTTTAATTTCGGGGTTCCATTCTGAATATACTTTTAGAGAGAAGAGCTGTTTTATACAGTTTATTTTTAAAGACACCAATTTTACGAAATAATAATTTTTTTTTTTTTTTTTAATTTGAATAAGGCACTTACTTTTTAATACCCGATTTTAACGGTAACGACATACCGACCGTTATTTTCTCGAAACCTCCCTTCCAATTTCAAAAAGTCTTATTTTGATATGGCTCTCTGGTTCAAAGGAGTCCAGTTACAAAAAGCATTTTTTTAGTACTAATTGTAAGGCGCTTACGCTGTTTGGTTTGCAGTTCAAGTTCCAGTTATTCCATATGCTTGAATACGGTTGGGGAGCCCAAGAGGGGATTTTATTAGTTACTTGAGCGCGTCAGATTTAGATATTGAGTGATATCTTGCTACCCCGTGGGGTCTACCTTATAAACCACTTTTAGCCGTCTATGTTGAGCCGTTGGTTGGATTGTGGATTTGGTCATTTTAGACCAAATTAATGCTATGACAGGCCACAAGATTGCAGATCCTATATATATGTTAACGGCACCAATCATGGGACATTTAAGAGGGAAATTGGAATATTTTTGATATTTCACCGACATCTGTAAAAATTCTACCGCTTTATGCTTTAAAAGTTGAATGTCTAATTCATCCTCTATGGTTTCTATGTATTTAATGAAAGCTACTGTAATTGGTTTCAATATTATTAACCAATTAAACCTAGAGTTTTTTTGCTCCAGTCGTGGGATGTATGACGCCATTAATTTTCAAACTAACAAATATCAATGAAAAATTAAACTTAAGCAGCTCTTTGGCTTTTGTTTATGGTAAAATGTTGTACCATCCCATTACTGGTGCCTGTTCCATTATAGGGGTGTTTACTATAATCTAACGTGCACGATCGTATAGTGGTTTCAAACTAAGGGCCTTCCCCTGCAGTCGGTAAGCGTTTTGAACAACACTCGTTAACTGCTTGTTAAATTTAAAAAGCGAACTCCAATGGCGGTTTAAGGAATGTTTAATGAGTATGACGGGACGGGACTAAATAAGACCGAGCTCGGTGATTGGGTTCCGTTTGGAACATGGAACTGAAAGTTTGATCTAAACTTTTTAATTAGCTTTATTCGTAGCTTTCTTAATTTCTAACCTATAGTTGGCCGAGCGTTAGCGAAGATCTCCGTTTCTGCTTCGACAAAAATGCTTTTTGAATTTTTACGTACGAATTTACAAGTGCGACAGAGAGGCAAGACGTCGAACGTGGTTCGCGGTAGGCCTCCTGCTCGCGAATTCTACAGCTCACAGGACCACTAATATTATTTATTTATTTATATTTATTTATTTTTTGTATGATTTTTTTTAATTAAACAAAATAGTCAAAGGCGTTTTATATAAAGGTGCATAATTTTTAACAGGATTAAAAGCCACACGCCACACTGTAAATTACCTAATGTTGTATGATTGTCAATCAATCACTGAGTGTAACATAGTACAGTCACGTCCAAAAACATCGACACGATCGAAGTGCCAAAAATATGTATACTCGGCTTTATGGCCCATATATTAGGGTAGTGTATACATATTTTTGGCGCTTTGTCCGTATTGATATTTTCAGATGTGACCGTACGACTAAAAAATTGTGGAATCCATTTTCTTAGCAGTGGCGTGAAATAAATAAGATATTCAAAACACTCACCTCCGCAAGTCTCTCTAAAATCCGAACAGCAGTCTCCCAACTTCAAGCACGCGTGGTCACAGTAGCACGGCTTGTCGGTCAAATCCTCGATTATCGCGTTCTGATGCGCCTTCTGCACCACACATGCACTGTCCCGCCCCGGACAGCAAAGGTTGGCGTCCCTACAGTTATTCGCACCGCAGTTACCCGCCAGGAAAAAAACAAAACACAACCAGTAACGGAACATTTTTCAATTTGGAACGTTGTTTTTATTTTTAAACCGCGTTGATCTGAAACCAAAGAAAAAGTTTGTGAGTTGAAATGAAAAATTATGTTGAGAGTTGATTGAAAAACGGTTGGATTGGAAATTTGAATGGCATGTTTTTCTATTGGTAATTGGATTTAGTTTTCTAGTTAAAAAACTAATTTGTTGTTAGTATACAGAAATAAATTCGTGTTCATTTTATGTTCTCATTGAGCTATTTCCTAGAAGGTACACCAAAGCTAAGCGAATAATTAGAAATATTTTTTTAATTAAACTAAAATTATTTTTAAAATATCAGGAATTCAAGTTATATAGACATATGCGTAATATAATTAGATTTGTTTTTTTTTCATACATTTAATAAAAAAAATACTGATTTTACTAGGTATTTAACTAATAAAAAATTATAAATAAATTATTTTTATTCAACAACAAATATTACTATACAAAAAGAACATTTAAAAATAACAAAAAGTAATTTTTCTTAAGTGCCTCCTGTGAGGTTTGAACTCACGACCCCTGGTTTACGAGACCAGTGCTCTACCACTGAGCTAAAGAGGCTTACATGAGAGGCGACGAAATAGTGGTTCACTTGCTGTGATGGCATACGAAGCATGGCAAGTAGGTATATAAATGATTTGATAATCTTCTGTAGGTAGATATTAAATGATAATGTAGTTTTTTGTATATTCTTTTTGAATGTGCTAAAATAAAATAATAATTCATTATGTTTATATTTTTTAATCAAACTATAAGTATAATAGACTTTCCTATGCTCTTAGTTCGTAAAAACTTGTGTGTGCGATAGGTACTGGCGCCTATCTTGCGGCTATATGACACATTAGGAATTTAGGATAAGATAAGATAAGATAAAATTATTTAATTGAAAATTATCCTTTTTTTGTGTTGACAGATGTAAAATAATATAAGTACTAAATTTGAGACCACGAACTTCAAATTTTTGCCACGTCGAGCGCGATCCATCTAATTTCCCACAAGTCTTTGTGGCCCACAACGAACTTTCGTGAAGCACTAACTTCTCACTAGCAAAATTTTTTTTTTTTATAAAACTTTTTCACAGGCTTGTTGACAAAAATGGTTTTATAGCATCTGATTTTTTAACAGAATAAAAAATAATATGTTAACTAATTTTGTAATGTGTAGCATAAGTTAGTATAGGTACGTCACGGTTGAAATTGCAGTACGAAAAATGTGCCTAAAATAAGTATACACTACCTAAATATATGGGCAATAAAGTCGTGTATACATATTTTTGGCACTTTTTTCGTATTGATATTTTCAGACATAAATGATCTCATTTAGAATTAAGTTCCCATATTGTACGCCCGAGTCTGAGGCAGGCCATGAAGACGGTTGTACATTAAGAATAACATCTCTGTAACTAATGACACCTAATGACTAGCCATGACCAACATTAAATATTTTGATTGATTGATTAACTATCATTAATAAGTGTTATATTTTTCCGTAATTGAAAAGGGGCGTTTATACTTTATGTCTAAATGGCAAAATAAACATCTAACCAGGAAAACCAAAATGATCGTTTATCAAACGTGCATCCTGAGCATACTCTTGTATGGGGCTGAGACTTGGACATCGTACGCCAAGCACGAGCGTCGTCTCAACGCTTTCCACATGCGCTGCATCCGGAACATTTTAGATATAAATTGGAAGGACAAGGTTACGAACGAGAGGGTTCTTGAGATTGCTCAGCTACCCAGCCTCTTTGCGCTGCTAAAGCAGAGACGCTTACGTTGGCTGGGGCATGTGCATCGAATGCAACCTTCTCGTTTGCCGCGGCGTGTTTTACTTGGCGCCATAGCTGATGCCAAGAGAAGCGTCGGTCGGCCTATGTTACGGCATAAGGACTGCGCCAAGCGAGACATGCACGCCTTCAACATCCCTGTTCATAAATGGGAGGAGCTTGCCGAGGACAGAGATAAGTGGCGCAAACTGGTGTTCGACGGACGTAAAATCCATGATGAGGCTTGGTTTAAGACACTTGCTAGTAAGCGAGCCAAGCGTCATCAGCCCGACACCTGTTCGCCACGGACACACTACACCTGCCTGGCTTGTGGTCGTGTTTGCCGCTCCCGTTGGCCTACACAGCCATGAAAAGCGCTGCCGCCCTACCTGACACTGTTTGATGATACACGACGACAAGTTTAGTGTGCACCGCTCATGTATCGAAAGGACATTGTGAAATCCGAACTCAACGCTTAGTACACACGATATCTACTAGAGATGAGCCGAATACGGACATTGCCGAATAAAATTATTCGGCCAAATGTTCAGAACCCCCTAGTGTAAATTTATTCGAAAGCGTAACGTGACGTACGTGTTTGCTAGTCTCATTTTGTATGGGATTTGAAACAGCGCGCCAAGCGGGACGTATTGGGAACTCAAATTCCCATACAAAATGAGACAACGCAAACGCGTACGTCACGTTTCGCTATCGAATAAATTTACACAAGGGGTACCGTTCAGATCTTACCGAATATCCGTTTATGATCTTACCGAATCGAATATTCGGCCGACGTATTCGGTTCATCTATGTCATTCGAGTAAACCATTTAAAAAATATTTTTAGTACAGTCAGCTGCAGAAAACAGGTACAGTCGCCATCACATATATCGGAGCGGCCGAGGTGTTCACGAATCTGAACACGCCTCTTTTGCCAAGGCGCTAGTGGGTGTTCAGATATTTTTGAGCACCTATATAATATAACTTATATATAACATGGCTTAAACAGTTCTTTGACAAGTTTTCATAGATTAGGTATTATAGTTACAAATAAATATGGCATTGATGCATCAAGGTTTTTTTACAGTTTGTGCTATTGGCGCCCCCTATGCATAGGTTTGCGGTCGAATACGAACATACATTGAAAAGCATTTGCAGTTTTACGTAATATTTCCTAATTTAAACCGAATAGTTCGGTCGAATACGAACATACATTGTAAAACTTGCCGAATATGCCGAATACCGAATAAATACCGACCCATCTCTAATATCTACGTATTCATTCGGTAGTTCGCTCGAATACGAACTACATTGTAAAACTTGCCGAATATGCCGAATACCGAATAAATACCGAACTACCTCTAATATCTACGTATTTATTCGGACGTAAGACGGTCGGACATCAAGACATATCTCTATCTTCCGCCTGTCAACTGGTCAGATATGCGTGAAATTGAATATAGTGAAGTTCTTATTGGCAGGCGGAAATCATCACTACGTAGGAAAAAACTCGTGTATTATTTATTGTCAACTAAAAGAAAAATAAGACAGTTCTACTCAATTACCTAACGGAGTTCAATAGAAATAGTCAATAATGTAAAAAAAAAATGCTTAATTACTTCGTAATCTCACACTTTTAAAAAACAATCATTATAACGAACGCGAACATCAACTGGGAGTCCTTTTATTGGATAGTCCACTTTATTCAGTAAATGATTAGGTATATGACCTCGACATTTGAATTTGTAAATTAAATTGTATATTGACATGTTCTCATTTATTGATTTCTGACGTAATATGTACCTAGTTTTTATTTTAAAACATGATGATCATTAGAAGATACTCGTACTTAGTTATTTTATTCCGATACTTTGTATTGACATGAATGATAAAATTGCTGACATAAGATTGATTCTTTTTAGGATTTTTTTAAATTGTATCCATTTTATTAAATAATATTATGTAAATAGTAATGACGATCATAATATAAATTCATGTAGATTAGTTTAGCATAATTTATATAATGAAATTAGATATCTAAATCTAAAACTATCGATTATTAGTTAAAATATATGTTAATTATTAGTATTTCAGTGAAAACAACCTTCGTATAAATTTGAGGTTATATGTATGTCAAATTATGCTAAATACAGCTCAAAATAAGTGAAAATTTTGTTTGTTCTTTATGTGTCTGTTTTGCATTTTTATTTTCTATGGTATACAATGACTGCTAATCGACATTTTATTTAATCTTTTGAACGCGAAGAACACTTAAAGTCGACGTAACTACTCGTGCTCACAGCGCCAAGGAAACCTATATAGCCTATAGGACCTAATATACCTTCACACTTTTGAGTAAGGTTTACAGTTTACATGCGTTTATGACGTAAGTAAAGCGTTCAAAGTGTTAAACGACGGCTCAAAAGTAGTGATAATATTAAAATTGCATATACTGGTTGTGAGATACCTAGCTATTATCTTATTTATACCTAAGTGCCTATATTTTTACATGGCTTGAGTACGATAACATCATAACAGCTGTCAGATCCATACAATTTATAACCTTCAAATGCATAACCTGTATTGACAATATGACAGCACCATACCAATATAAGTTGGCAGCGATTTTGATAGCCCAGAGAGTGCAAGTGCTATTTTAAACGTCAAACTTCTATGAAATTATGACGTTTACTAACACTTGCACAGGCTGGGCTATCAAAATCGCTGCCAACTTAGCTTGGTCTGACTTTATCCACTTTTCCTCGTACAGTCACGGACTTAAATTGTGGACCCATCTACGGTTCAAGCTAATTTGGTTTCAATACTAACGCTATGACGTCTCCAATGTAAAGTGAACCCTAAATACAAAATTGTTCCTTCTGCATTGCAATAGTTCACCATTCCTGTTCGATATTGGTCTGGTCTGTCATTGCCTTTTAGTTCATGTAGCTACCGTTGGCGCTTGATGCGTATGCAGCTGTAATGCTCAGCCAAGGCATGGTTCGACCGGACCGATACAGTGTTATGTGTGCGATGCTTGATTTATATAAATAATCCTTATTTAATTTAGTCGTTATGTTGTATCTTCTTGCTGTTTAACTTTTTCCTATTTATTTGTTCACTATATGTTATTTTATGTCTTTCTTCTTGTCTGTTACCTTCCGTGATTCTTCTCACTGATGGTCTCATCGGAAGATCAGGTGTGGAAGCCACCAGCAACATGCTGATATGAGTCCATTTCGTGGCCTTTATACTTTCTTTTTTTTGTTATATTATGTAAATTGTCTTGTTTGTGTTTACGAATTAAATAATTCTATTCTATTCTGAATTGCTCAACAATTAAAGTCCATGACTGTACGCTCAAAGGCAGTTAATATCAAAGGGTTCTATAAAACCGGACCCTAACGCCGGCCTATCTCAAAAAAATCAATCAGTGGACATTGACAAGTGGCTCGGCCTTATCTGTCATCTGTCAAGTAAGAGTTCGATGCCCGGTGATCCTCTCTTCACTAAAGGTCATATGAGTCATATGGGAATGTGTAGTTGTGCCTTTATGGTATTAGTGTGTGTGTGCGCATGTGTTTTAAGTCCCCGGCAACCACGGCCGAATTTCACCTTCCCATACAAATCGTTCTCGTGTTGGATTGTAATGAAACTTTACCATGTCAAGTACAATGATATGAGGTATATCTAGTCCTGTAATTAGGTTATATAGCTCCAGTTTATAAAACAAACCAAATAAAGCAATGATCAACAAGTTTTGTACGAAAATTTTAAATTCACCTTTTTTTAATTATGGTATCTGAAGGTACGTAAACTAATTACAGTACTAGATATACCTTATCCTATTGTATAGTTCAAAGTTTCAGAGCAATGTAGCTAGTCGTTTAAAAATGAGAGCGTAACTACGTTTGTATGGAGAACCGAGCTTGCTGGGGACCCTTAAGGTGTTTGACCCGTCTCCTGTTTAACACAGGTAAATACGTTAACTCCTGGCCGGATTGGAAAACTGGTTGACTTATTGTACAGTGAGCATCAGTAGAAGCCGATGAAGCAACGCGCCAAATATATCTAGATACTTATGACGTTGACATGACTGTACAAATGTAACTCTGTTAACAACAATACATTTTTACTTTTGTGAAGTGTAATTCTATTTAAGTATTCATTATTACTTCAAATATGTCATTATGGTATTACAATCTTAAAATTAAAAGATTTAGCAACGCAATGTAACTTGCATGTAAGATTTCTTTATATGTAATACTTAAATAATACTTAAATAGTTTAATTTTTTTATTAATTATTACTATGCTTATTATTTTAGAACATTCACCCTCGACAGTCGTAACTGACATTGAAAACTAGTTTGAATTTAGAATTGATTAGGGTCAGACCGAAGTTTCGGTTTCGGCAGGCTTTGGCATGAAAAGTTAGGTTTCAGTAAAAAATTTCGGCCGAGCCGAAACTGTATTTTCGGTACCTAGTGTGTGACAGAAGTTTCGATTTCGGGTACGGCTGATTTCGGCATACAAGTCCTGTTTCGACCAAAGGTCGTTTCGGTTTCGGTCGAAACGAGAGCAAAATCGAATCTTCGTTTTCGGTAAGAAATCCGGCTTCGGTCTGACACTAAGTAGAATTAATTACGCGAGTGTACGATAAACTAAACAAAATGAGTTTTGTAATTGATAGTATGCGTCGTGTGGGGCAAACAATGTCGCTTTTCAACTTTAAAATAACAAATTCTACTAACTACACAAACTACAAGAATGCTAAACGCTAACGTAATTACTAAGCTTTGTCTTCCATACGGTACTTTATTTTCTAAATTTTCTGTATTCGTCGAGTAATAATAGATTATTTTTATTGTTTAGTGTAGGTTTCCAGGTCGAGGACGGCCTGAATAATTTAGGAAATTCCTTTGTGTGGTGTGGACGATTGAATAAGTCCCATATTTGACATTCAGGATGAAATCTCCGCACTATGTCATTGAAAAACCATGCAGAACACAATTCTTCTCTTATTACTAAAATCTAAAATCTTATCAGACTTTGAAATAGAGGTGGATTGTCAAACAAAACTTGTACAGTGAAAGAATAAGGATCAAAGTCAAATAGCGTTC
Source organism: Cydia pomonella (assembly GCF_033807575.1). NCBI lineage: Eukaryota > Metazoa > Arthropoda > Insecta > Lepidoptera > Tortricidae > Cydia > Cydia pomonella. Next base: position 3,939,954 of record NC_084722.1, read on the forward strand.
TAAAAGCTTTAATCATGTGTCAAAAGATGGCAGTAAATTTAATGTGGCTATAGGTAAAAAACTTAAGTAAGTCACATGTTGTATGTAGTTGTGACGTGTTCGAATAGACATTTGTTTTGTTTGTGTGTGTCTTTTAAACATGTATTGTCTATTCGAAAACGTCACAACTACATACAACAGGTGACTTACTTAAGTTTTTTACCTATACAAAATTTTCTTTGACAATCTATTTTCGAATTCTCTTTGCTAAAATTAATAATAAATAATAATTAATAATTTAAACTGTTTACTAAAGTCGATTCGGTTAAAAATAATAAAAGCACACAACACAAGCCATAACGAACATATACCCGAACGCATTCATTTTATACTTTTTAACTTATACGTTTCCTTTGAAAGCCCACGTTTTGTATTTTTTATCGACGCGGGAGCGATTCTTCGAATGCAAATATATCGGAATGAGTTCGTGGAGGTCGACACATTGCAAGGTAGGAATTTCGATTGGATTGCAGATTAAAATAATGCTTAGTACTAGGAACTTGAACTAATTTGTACCCCTAGTGTAGGTACATTTATTCGAGAGCGAAACGTGACGTACGCGTTTGCGTTAAGTCTCATTTTGTACAGGATTTTGAGTTTCCAAAACGTCCGGCTAGGCGCGCTGTTTCTAAATCTCATACAAAATGAGACTTAACGCAAACGCGTACGTTACGTTTCACTATCGAATAAATTTACACTAGGGGCTCTGTTTTCTCGGATAATTAAATGACAGTTCGATCGGCGGATTTATTTCCTATCCTGCGTTTACAAATTTTGTTCTTAAATAACAGATTGGTCTAACAAATTGGGGCAATCGACATGGCAAAAATTATACTAGGAAAGAACTATTATTATACTAGCTGTGGCCAGTAATAGACCAGCGGTTGAACAAAAATGGGTTTCGATAATATTAAAGTTTTTTCTTTTTTGATATGTCATTGGGAGTATGTTAAATAATACTTTGGTAAAAAGTTAGAAATTTTAAGGTTGAGCTTTCGGTTATATTTAAATATTTTAATTTTTGCTAATAACTAAGTAAATATAGAATTAAAGTTACAGAAAACTTTATCATATCCAATAACACTTCAATTTATGTACAATTTTCAGTTTTTAGAAATCTGGAACAGCTGCTTTCTGGTAAACGTAAAAACACGAGTTATTTTGTAAATATAGAATTAGAGTTGCTGATATTGCAAAATTACGATATTATCGATCAACTTAGTATTCTAGTAAAAAGTTAGACATGTAGACAATGTGCTTGTCTAGATATTGATTTCAGGTTAAGCAGTATAGCTAATATTGAATTAAAGTTTGTAGAGTTAATAATAATCGATCATCAACAATGATCTCAGTTACTAAACAAAAATTTAGAAATATAAAATCACGGCGACACTCATAACTGATATGTATGTATGCATTCCTTGCTTATATAAATACGTTACGTTTCAAACGCGCGGTAAGTTTGCGCGCGTCGCGCGCTGTGGCAGGAGGCAGCGAACAACGGTAGTGGGGAGCGGGGTGCCCTTGACTGCGTCTACGGTCCATCAAAAAAATTCCTAAAGCGTGTTTTAAATTAATAGCAATAGAAAATTGTTATTTTGTTGTTACTATAATAGGTATTGCCCGCGGTTTCGTTCACGTAGAATTCGTTATCGCGTTACATGAATATTATTTATTTATTTAAACTTTATTGCACAAACAAAAAAAAACAAATGGCGGACTTAATGCCAAAAGGCATTCTCTACCAGTCAACCATTGGGTCAAATAGAGACAAAAAAAAACACATTCTCATACCGATGACCACCCTTCCTTGTACCATTTTAAAAGCCAGTTGCAGCTTTTCTTTCCCGATTTTTTTCAGATGTTTGGACTTGGTATTTTCCTCGCGATAGTTATTTGTTTTAAGGGGAATGTTGTTGTTAACCGCTAATGCTAATATTGATAACCGATAGTTATATAGAGATACGTTATAAGGTATATGCACCCTCATGTTATTTATTTCTGATAAGAAATAAATGTAAGACAAAATTCACAGTGATACATTTCAAGTAGGTTGCCTTGTAAGATTGCGTACGGATAGTTTTTTTGTTTGTTATTTCATCGTATGATATATTATATCAAATGAAAGCTTATTGAAAGTTGCCGTATTAAAAAAGTTGGTCCAGTTAATGGTCGCCTAGATTAACCGATTTTTATATAAAATGTAGGCAACCATGGACTGGACCAACTTATTAGAAAGGCAACCTAGTACAGTTAGTAATATAGTACCTGGGCGATTTATTGTAATATGGTGGTGATAATCTACATAAACTTAAAAAGTAAAATGTGAACTGACAATTATTATTATTTACAATCGATTTTAACCTTACAGCACTTGTCACAGAGTAACGCCATCTATTGTCGATTTCTCTTATTACATAGGTCATTTTTTTTACTAAATTAAACTTGTGTAAAACAATAAAAATTAAAAAATTATATAAAACTTGAACATATAAAAAAAAAACAAAAGTTAGTCACCGGGCGAGATTCGAACCCGTAACACTCGTTTAGCAGTCCGCGTCTTAACCCGCTGGACCAGACGGACAGTGGCCGGCAACACGAAATTAGTGACCATATTCTGCGTCGAAAGAAAAACGCATGAAAACTCGAAAACACGCGTTTTCCCAAACATAAGACTAATCTAGATAGATTGTATACCCCCAAAAACCCCTATGTACCAAATTTCAGCGAAATCGTTAGAGCCGTTTCCGAGATCACAGAAATATAATTATATATATATATATATATATATATATACAAGAACTGCTCGTTTAAAGGTATAAGATAAAATAACTTTTCTTTTGATATATCATGTGACGTTTTCGTTTACACACTAAAAGCACAGTGTAAAAAGTAACAGTGAGCCGACGCCTTTGATGTTTGCGTAAATACCGACACCGCTCAAGGTCTCCGTACCTACCTAGGGTTATCACAGACTTACACAACTGCCCAAAAGAGGATGGAAATGTTTTTAGTTTTCATGTTGTATGATGTATGTGTACTAATTTTACAAATGACGTCCATTTTGGAAATAAAGATGGCGGACGTCACTTTTTTGAAAAAGTCGTCATGGGTGTTGTTTTCTGGGTTTTTAGGGGTGTGGATTTCAAAAATGGCATCTATTTTGAAAATAAATATGGCGGACGCTACTTTTTGAAATGGGTGTCGATGTGTGTAGCCGTGATATCAACCACCTTTAATTCTAAAATGGTCTCTATTTTTGAAATCTGCACCAACAAGAACCGCCAAAATTGACGTCATTTTTGTAATTGGAACCCCGAGGAACCTCGGAGATGACACCCATATCGATTTTTAAGAAAAATTAATGTCCGCCATCTTGGATTTCAAAATAGACGTCATTTTCGTAATCGGAATCCCGAGGAACCTCGGATATGACACCCATATCGACTTTTAAGAATAAATAATTTCCGCCATCTTGGATTTCAAAATGAACGTCATTTTCGTAATCGGATCCCCGAGGAACCTCGGAGATGACACCCATATCGATTTTTAAGAAAAATTAATGTCCGCCATCTTGGATTTCAAAATGAACGTCATTTTCGTAATCGGAACCCCGAGGAACCTCGGAGATGACACCCATATCAATTTTTAAGAAAAATTAATGTCCGCCATCTTGGATTTCAAAATAGACGTCATTTTCGTAATCGGAATCCCGAGGAACCTCGGATATGACACCCATATCGACTTAAGAAAAAATAATTTCCGCCATCTTGGATTTCAAAATGAACGTCATTTTCGTAATCGGATCCCCGAGGAACCTCGGAGATGACACCCATTAGTCCATTGAATAAAAAGTTCTAGAGTGCGTGAGTTAGTAACGTAAGATGTTTCTTCGGAAACATGTCAAGAGTCCCTAGGTAATAAACATACTAAAACCCCGGGACACTAGGTGGAGCCCCGGAGTGGGGGGAGGGGGGGAAAGGGTCCATTTTTTCATTTTTCGCTTAAATCTCAAAAACGGTACATGTTAGAGAAAAACTTTCAAGGAAAAGTTGAAAGGCCATAAAATTATCTACAAGTTGTACCTAAATCATTTTTTTCTATTCCCAGCCGTTTCTGAGTTACACGCAGTAAAAAATGATTTTGGCTCAAACAATTTCCCCATACTACATACCCATGTTTATCACATCAATCGATCAAAAAATATTTCTTTCTTCCAAAAAACTCAAATGTGCAACTTGTGACCGGTACTGATAGATTGCTCTTAATTAGGTCTATAATTGGTAAAATAAACACATTCCTCCATGGAAGCCTTTAGGAGGAATCGATTGTCAAAATATTATATTAGGGTAGTTTGAGTTACTGAACTTGATCTTTTTATTTTTTTCTTCCAAAAAACTCAAAAGTGCAACTTGTGACCGGTACAGATAGATTGCTCATAATTAGATCTATCATTGATAAAAATACCAGATTCCACCACGGAGGCGTTTACGGGGAATTGAATTTTATTAGAGTAGTTACGATACTTGAACTTTTTATTTTTTTTCTTCCAAAAAGCTCAAAAGTGCAACTTGTGACCGATACTGATAGATTGCTCTTAATTAGGTCTATCATTGGTAAAAAAAACACATTCCTCCATGGAAGCCTTTAGGAGGAATCGATTGTCAAAATATTATATCAGGGTAGTTACGCAACTTGACCTTTTTATTTTTTTTCTTCCAAAAAGCTCAAAAGTGCAATTTGTGACCGGTACCGATAGATTGCTCATAATTAGGTCTATCATTGATAAAAAAACCAGATTCCAACATGGAGGCGTTTAGGAGGAATTGAATTTTATTAGGGTAGTTACGATAACCCTAAGTTGGTAAAATAAAGTTTTCGAATTTTTCACCTTTCATGGGATGTAGCTCGAAAACGGCTGGGAATAGAAAAAAATGATTTAGGTACAACTTGTAGATAATTTTATGGCCTTTCAACTTTTGCTTGAAAGTTTTTCTCTAACATGTACCGTTTTTGAGATTTAAGCGAAAAATGAAAAAATGGACCCTTTCCCCCCCTCCCCCCACTCCGGGGCTCCTCCTAGTGTCCCGGGGTTTTAGTATGTTTATTACCTAGGGACTCTTGACATTAAGGTCCGACCGAGATCTCGGTCTCGGTCTCGGTCTCGGCATTCTCGGCCAAAAATCGGGCCGAGATCTCGGTCTCGGCTCTCGGCCAAAATGGGCCGAGATTCTTGCCGAGACCGAGAATGAGCAATGAGTTATCATTGGTGAATTTGAATTTTCCGCGCACGATCCCCGGGGTCTAAGCCACTCGTTGGTTGCATCGCCCGGTTGGTGTGACGTTTTTTGTGATTTAAATTGGTTTCATAGCCACATTTTAAGCCAATTACTTATCAAATACTAAGTGTTGGGATCGGATAGGCGCGGTTGCAAGTAATGACTTGTTCATTTGTTTCTTTTTCGTTTTGTGGTAGTTGTTATTGATGAATAAATGGGTGTATATTGTTATCGGGATGTAACTTAGATTAACTTGTTGTGAGTGGAAGATGACACTGGATATTTTGATACTAAATATATTTGTGTCAAAGGGAAAAAGCAAAGCAGTAGGTAAGTACAAAACGACACCTGTGGCGGATATTTTGGGTTACAATATAGAACTCTTTATTTTGATTATTGTTATTTTACCTCTTTTTGTGCACATCCGTACTGAAAAACCGGCCAAGTGCGTGTCGGACCACGCATAATGGAAGGTTCCGTACCTTCATATAATACAAAAAAGCCGTACAAGCAAAAGAGCGTATGTTAGTGGCACTTTTGTCGTTTTAATAAGAAGATCAGTTTTTTTTATAACTCTTCCATATTCAAAATAATTTTCCTGAAAAATTATTTGCTTATTTAGAATTTTTTTAATGGTTTTGCTCTCCCGGTTCAAAAGTTAGAGGGGATCACACAATTTTTTTTTAAATCGATTAATGTCAAAAGTATTTATTTGATAAAAAAAACGTTTTAGCAACCTTTCTGTATTTTTAAAGATCTATCTAATGATGAGCCACATGATTTTTTTTTTACTTCTTGTTACATTTATACGGAGTATATATTTGAAAATATATTTTACATTATTTTTTTTCGAAACTAAGAAGCGACTTACATAATACATCTACACCTACGTTCCAACTTTAGTTATAAAATATACCGTATAGTTTTTGAGTAAAATGGCTGTGACATACGCACAGACCGACAGACATAGGACATGACGTAACTACAAGGGTTCGATTTTTGCCATTATGGCTACAGAACCCTAAAAATACTGTTTAATAGCGCTAGGAATTGATTATGATAACTTTTTTCTGATAAATCGTCGAATTTCGATTATAAAAACAATTTTAGTGCAAAATTCGTATTTTTTCTCTATTTTATAAATTCTCGGTCTCGGTCTCGGTCTCGGCCGAGAATCCCATTGAATCTCGGTCTCGGTCTCGGTCTCGGCCGAGACAAAAAAAGCGTTCTCGGTCGGACCTTACTTGACATGTTTCCGAAGAAACATCTTACGTTACTAACTCACGCACTCTAGACCCCCCTTGGAGGGACTCATTCAATGGACTACATATTGATTTTTAAGAAAAAATAATGTTCGCCATCTTGGATTGCAAAATGGACGTCATTTTCGTAATCGGAACCTCGAAGAACCTCGGAGATGACACCCATACCGATTTTTAAGAAAAATGAATGTCCGCCACTTCGATCAACCGCCATCTTGGGTTCCATAATGGATGTCATTTTCGTAATCGGCACCCTGAGGACTTTAAAAAATAATGAAAACATCAAATACTACATGATACATATACAAACAGAAGCAAGAAACAATTTCTTGCTTTTTAAAGTCTTAAACTACTCATAATTTCTTAAAATAAGTTATAAAACATGTCCGCCATTTTGAATTTGAAAATTGATATCATAATTATGATATATTTTTGTTTACACTGAGACAAATAATTAGCACATGTCGTATGAAGTATTTTAATTGTGTGTTTTTTTTTATTTATTTTTATACTACGTCGGTGGCAAACAAGCATACGGCCTGCCTGATGGTAAGCAGTATCCGTAGCCTATGTACGCCTGCAACTCCAGAGGAGTTACATGCGCGTTGCCGACCCTAACACCCTCCCACCCCTCGTTGAGCTCTGGCAACCTTACTCACCGGCAGGAACACAACACTATGAGTAGGGTCTAGTGTTATTTGGCTGCGATTTTCTGTAAGACCACACAGAGCCAGATGACATTTACAATGCCCATACCTCTCTTATAATGCCTGTGCTAAAAATGTGATTGCGAACTACCTACAATAACTATACAGTACCTGGGCGACCGAGCTTTGCTCGGTTATAACTAACTATTTATTGTAATATGGTGGTGTATAGGTGATAATCTTAACTAAATTCTTTTACTAAATTAAACTTGTCTAAAACATTAAAAATTAAAAAATTATATATAAAATTGAACATATAAAAAAAAACAAAAGTTAGTCACCAGGCGAGATTCGAACCCGTAACACTCGTTTAGCAGTCCGCGTCTTAACCCGCTGGACCAGACGGACAGTGGCCGGCAACACGAAATTAGCGACCATATTCTGCGTCGAAAGAAAAACGCATGAAAACTCGAAAACACGCGTTTTCCCAAACATAAGACTAATCTAGATCGATTGTTTACCCCCAAAAACCCCCATATACCAAATTTCAGCAAAATCGTTAGAGCCGTTTCCGAGATCCCGGAAATATATATATACAAGAATTGCTCGTTTAAAGGTATAAGATAATTAGGCATTAAAACACTCGTGTGATCTTTTTAAGAAACTCACTTCGTTCGTTTCCTAAGCCCACACTCGTGTATTTTAATGCCTTTTATTATGTAGCAGTAACATAAACTACTAATATATGTTGAAAGTAAGTACAGGCGGCTAACACAATGGTAACAAAAGACAAAAGTTTTGAAAATGTAATTTTCATCATCGTCACTTGGCTGTACATTTGAGGGCCTATCGCGAACCACGTTCGACGTGTTACCTCTCTGTCGCACTTGTAAATTCGTACGTAAGTATGACAGGGAGGCAACACGTCGAACGTGGTTCGCGGTAAGCCCTCTGATGCCACCTCCATTAGTCTTTTGTACGCCGGTATAGCCTTCGACTCAATGTATAATCTACACTTTTTATGGAAACGTAGTTCCTCCTTCCCGTAGAAATATTTAACTTTCCCATCACCAAGAAAGATTATTTGCTCGCAGTTATTAGCTGCTCAATTCCTCGTTTTTTCTCTGTTACTAAGTCAGTACAGTACACATATCAAACATTTTTCACTCATTTTGAAGTCATAATAACTTTTATTCTATAATTAAATTCATGTAATGTCCGCATCTAATTTATGTGCACGATAAACAAACAAATGAATGATTTGAAAGAAAAGACAAACAGCGCTTGCGAAGCTGAGCGGGGGGCGCGGGCGGGGCGAGGTATCTATCGCTCACTAGGTCGGCTACGATAGGCTCCCGCGCGCCGAGCCGACATGTTGACGGACCAGCGCGGCGTGATTATGAATTTCGCGCCTTTTTAAGTTGATTTTACTATTACAATGCAAGCTACACAGAGATATTTCTTACTTTCCATAAAATGGCTGCATATATTATTTTATAGTAATAGACTTATCTCTACGGACTTTAATTCAATATTAGATCTTACAGGACAAAAAACGCATATTAATTGTAAAGCACATATCCTATTCTTCTAATTTTTTGCCTTGCCTATTAACTTAAGAATTTAGATATGATATTGTGGATTTTTCAAACTTTAATTCAATATTGACAAAATAATAAGCTAATTTGAGTTTGACAAAGTAGCACGTTGATTTTTTTTCTAAAAATTTGATAGCATAAAGCCTCATACATATTATAAAAGACGATGCTTAAATTTTGTACTTTAATTCAATATTCAAAATTCATCAATAAAAATACATAAATACCTTATTTATATCTAACGCTCGTTCTAAATTTTCTTCATATATTACAAATATGCTTAAAAATATGTCCCATAACAGATAAACATCACTTTTCACTCTTTAGAATTATCGAAACTTATAGGGCAAAAATCCGGTCCCACTATTGGTCTATAACAGGAGCAAAATATTATATTGTGACTGTAACCGCCCGTTATGGCTTACGGTTCAACCATAACGGACGGTTACAGTTTACGGTTCAATTTATAATGGTTACTTACAATTATCGTTCGGCCAACACTGCCCCAATGTCACATTTCCGCTATAATTTCGGATATCAGCAATGATGACTTTATTCGTCAAATAAATGACAAGTAGCTTATTCAGAACTTGACTTAGACATCGTGAAACAGGCTTAATCTAAAAAAACTCAGTTAAAAAAACGTAAATGACGTTACATATATATTAAAACTGTTCAATTCTCCGTTAAAGGGTTAAGTCAGGGTTAACGGTCTACCCCCCGATGGTTGCCCACCTTGTCGTGGTGGAGGGGCTTAGTAGCCGTGGCTTGGTCTCCCACGGTGAAGCGAAGAGGCAACCAGGGCCGGCCTGTTTGAGGTGCTGGCTGGCCCGAGGAGGACGCTCCAAGTGGGCTTGATAAGCCCGCTTGTGACGCGTTGGAGGCGGACCGTCGAGGAAGAGGAGTGTCGGTATTGCGGTTAGCCGTTCTCCCTATCCTCGACGGCCGAGGTGGGATCGCAGGGGAAGAGGCGTGATGGTATCACGATGCGCCACTCTCCCTATCCCCTGCGACCTTGGCGGGGCCGTTCCGCTGTAGCGGCGTTGGTGGGGCTGCAGAGGAAGAGGAGTGTCGGTGTTACGGTGTGCCGTTCTCCCTGTCCTCTGCAGCCGAGTTGTGGTTTGCGGCAGAACCATGGACCTCATCTGCCGCCGGGCGCTGGGGAGTTTTCTGGCGCCCGTGGCCTCCTTGTGGCGGGCTCGGGGGGGTCCGCTACACTGCAGGACGGAGGCCGAGGAGGAAGGCGCGTCGAACCATCTGGCGCGCCTCGCGTGAAGGGCCTTCGGGCATCCGCGAAGGAGCCGCTCGCGGGCGGCTGCCGCCGGTGGGGTCGCGGATGAGTACGCAAGTGTTCCCGTAACCCCACCAATAAGGCGGCGAGGTGGCATATGGGGGGTTTTTAGTGGGTATACCGTGGGCCTCATTAGCCTAGACGGGAGTCCCACATAACCACTCGGGTCGCCCCCCGCACCTGGGTGGTATGCGGAATGCATTTTCCCCTCGAGAAAAAAAAAAAAAAAAAAAAAGGGTTAACGGTCTAAGTAATTAACACCCGTGTAGTAACTTAACTAATACTAGGGTCGAGTCTTCCGAGTTGGACACGCATGTTTCTCTATTAATAAGTTGGGACCCGAGATTAGCACCTTGGGTATTGTTTTCAAGCAAGGCTCGAAACCGGTTAAATTTCTAAACCGTTATCATGTACTTGGCGCAAAACCTTTTTCATTTCGGTTTCCGTCGTAAAACCGTTATTTTAAGAGAACATTTCCATAGTCAGATTAACCGGTTTAGAACAATAAAAACCGGTTTCTTCTTTTGTCGATGTCTTTGTTTACGCCACTAGGCCGACCAACCGTCTCGTCGCTTGTCGAATAACCCCGTTTATTTAGGTTACAATAAAGTTCTTCAAATGTTCGCGTTCTAATGAAAGTTCGGAGTAAAACCGAAATAAACCGGTATTTACCGCTATTTTTAGAACCGTTTCCGAGCCTTGTTTTCAAGTTTATATCCGCACTAACTTCTGCCCACGACTTGGTATGTTTCTAACTATATAGCACTTCCATAGTAAAATCCTCCTTTTTCGCGCCGTTATCGAAATATACCACGTATATAAATGTTTTTCCATTGTTATTGACACAATGAAAAACTAGTTTTATAGATGTTCCTTTTTTTAAATTTGCAATATTAAAAAAATGTATAAAAAGCGAAACCTATAAACCTAGAATATATTATGCTGAAGCGATCGACCTCAAAATCAAAGTGATTTGTGAAGATTTTAGTTCGTGGAAACTGTTTTCTCCCGAAATAGAAATTTCATAGGAAGAGTACCGTTATTTCGGTAGGATCGCAAAGATATTCTTCCCTCTTAAGGTATGATTTCTGGGATTAAAACTATCCTATGTCCTTACCTTCTATGCACAAAGCCGTGACGGGTGGCGGAAGACAGTGGAGGCCTTTGGCCAGCAGTGGGACACAATGTACGCTAATAAAAAATAAAAATTAAATGTTCTTTCCGGGGCCTGAAACTATCTCCATACGAAATGTCATCAATTGGTTCAGGGATAAAAGCATGATGAGATAATAGACAGACAAACTCGTATCGTGAACGATATCTGCTGCCTCAAGGTTTTTTTATTGGCCGTAGTGTTAGCAACCGTCTCCGTTTTGATCGGGCATTTTGCTTTTTAGGTACATTTTTTTTAGTTTTTATTTTACCGTTCTGTCGCCATTCTTGATTTATGAATCCATGCCAAATTGCAGCTTTCTAGCCCTAACGATCACTAACGAAAACTATAAGGGTTCCTAGTTGACTACGGAACCCTAAAAAGTGGTTCTCTTTAAACGCCCCACATCTCAAAACGAAGACGTCTTCACATTTTCAGAAAATATCAATCTTATAACTTTGTGATCGATATACGAAAATAATTATAGTAATATAAATTATAATTACTGCCTGAAACCAATTAGACATCTATAATATATATCGAATAGAAATAATGACGTTCTCCATGAAAAGGTACCACATTGTCGCTTACCATAAGGACGAAATTTGCTCGAAATCTCTATAGGAATAACCTGTCAGCCCGTCCTTATGGCAAGCGACAATGTAGTTACCTTTTGCTTGAGAACGTCTAAGATACGCATTTTGATTTTACATTAAATAATGATGAAGAATTATTTGAAATTAATATTAAATTTGGATATTTGGAGTCTATTTTCTCTCTCAATTGGACTAATTGATTCGTTTCGTTGCCGAGCAACGAAATAATGACAAGCAAATGAGTTTTGCTTCTTAGAATTTTCTATAAGTTGCCTATATTTCTTACCAAGGTAGTCAACGTGCCAATCGTTAACGCTCCGTGGCGTACGAAACGCAACTATCACTGTCGCACAAATTCGGAAGAGTGATAGAGAGAAACGACCACGCTACGTTACGGAGTGTTAATGATTAGCACGTTGGCTAGGCGCCCTGGGTGCGTAACCAACATGTTCTAAGTAAGTTGCCTATATTTCTTACCAAGGTAGTCAACGTGCCAATCGTTCACGCTCCGTGGCGAACGAAACGCAACTATCACTATCGCACTAATTCGGAAGAGTGATAGAGAGAGATGACCACGCTCCGTAGCGAACGAAACGCAACTGTCACTGTCACACTAATGTCGAAGAGTGATAGAGAGACACAAAGCGTTTCGTTGTTGTAGCCTCGCTGCGTCGTAAGGTGACAATAGTTTGGATTGTCACCTTAGCAAGGCACCCTGATGAGAAAAAATAGAAGAGATCAATTTTCTTTTCTTTTCTTCTACGAGTTAGATCATCCAAATAGACAAACCCGCCATAAAAAATATTTTTGTTTTACTTTGTATACAAACATCAATGTACCTTTTTGGACCCGGGTACGTCCTTAAACGACATCCAAAAGAGAGGTATGGCCATTGTGAATGTCATCTCGCTTTGTGTGGTAGCGCACAGCCAGTGGGTGTCATTCCAGATCTAGAGCAGAGCCCAACTAGGGAAGTACCTCCACCTTACAGAAAACCGCAGCCAAATAACACTAGAACCTACTCATAGTCATTATTGTATAACGCTTCATTGTGTTCCTGCCGGTGAGTAAGGTTGCCAGCTGTCGACGACGGGGGGTTTAGGGTCGGCAACGCGTATGTAACTCCTCTGGAGTTGCAGGCGTACATAGGCTACAGAGACTGCTTACCATCAGGCGCGCCGTATTGTATGCTTGTTTGCCCGGTGGCAAGCCTTTGCCCAGCAGTGGCACACAAATGTACGCTAATAAAAAATTGAAAAAATGTTCTTTCCGGGGCTTGAAACTATCTCTATACGAAATGTCATCAATTGGTTCAGGGATAAAAGCATGATGAGATAACAGACAGACAAACTTGTATCGTGAACGTCGGTACGTAGTATAAAAAAATTATTACAAATTCTTCATTAATTCTAGTCAAAAGACCATTTATATTAATCCTAAATTCTAACGTCCTTAATATCGGGACAAATTAACGTTCCTTCTCGGATTACTCGGGTCGGATGATAATCAGCTAATCTGCTTAAGTTGAGATTAAAATTTACGTTAATTTGATGAAAACTTCCGGATATCGAGGGTTGAGACAGTAAGCCTCTTGACTACAAGTTATTTCAGTTCTTGTAACCTAATTTTAAGTTGAAACTGAAGTAATATTACTGTCGGCCGATCGTAAAATCCACCAGATCAAGAAATTCCTAGGCCGATTATGAAACGCCACCATTTCATGTTTCTACTATAGCGATCATCCGCCATACCGTAATACTCGTACCGATATTTTCAGACGTGACTGTACAAGCCTCATCATTTAACGATTAGCCTAACGACGTTTAGGCGTATCGAATAACGTGTCTTCAAACAAAGATGTATCTTAAGGGGCCCAATGATTACCAGTTCGCCGGACGATATTGACCTGTCAAGTTATTCGCAATTGTCAGCTTTTGCGAATAACTGACAGGCAATGCAATTGCTGATAGCAAATTTTTGTCTTCATAGCTAAGTTAACAAGGGTCGTAATAGATGATATTAAGTACTTTATACTCTAGAACATAATAAGCAATTTTATGCCGCACACACGCGACTTAAACGTCAATTTTACGAGCACGAGAAGTAAAATATATATTATTGTATTATGTTTGTGTTATTGTTTTAAATTTTAATGATTTTATGTTTCTATCTTTATTGGCCCAAAAATGCGTTGTTTTTTTTACTGCGACATACTCTTAATAACTGATACCCACGTAAAGAAATAAGTATTCCTAAAAATCTTCACAACTCATTCATAATAGTTTAGATAATTATTTCAGGAGGGGTAAGATGTCAGACTTTTATTATCCGTCACCATGCCTGTCACGTTCTAACAAGTATGTAAGTGCGAAAGTGACGCATGACATGACAGATGATAAAAATGCAACCATGATACCGCCGCAGGATGAGTGCATGACGAGCTCGCAATCCAGAGTATGAATATGTAGGTAAGTAAATAAATTATTGATGAATTGGCTACAGCAGCCGGTCTATATTAATACTGTCCATAATAATAACGTGCGGTCATAGCTGAAACGAACAAAATCTACATTATTATTTTAATCCTAACCTCACTCAACAGAGTATAATACTTTGATAATACTCTTAGCTTGTGTTCGAACTAACCAGAACTAATGCCGTAAAACTAATAAACAAAGTTTGATAAGCTTGGTTAAAGCTAATTTAATTACTTCGCACCTAAACGCAACCGTCACAATTAGGTGAAACTTCGTAAATACTTTACTTAATCGCTTTTATACGACACGATAAAGAATGGCTCACGCTAGAACTGTCCTGTAGGGCTAAGATGGTCGGCTCTTTATCATTTGTCACCCATGCCAGTCACGTTCTAACAAGTATGTAAGTGGGACAGTGACAGGCATAGTGACAAGCGATATAAATGGAACCATGCTGCCACTGCTGTGACTGCTGCTGCTGTAGAACGGTCATGTTTATCACTTGTCATTGTTATATATAGATAGTTATTATGTATAGATAGTTCTAACACTTTGATAAGATTTACTAACACAATGATCCCTGCGCGACTAAGATGGTCGGCTCTTTATTATTTTTCACTATGCCTGTCACGTTCTAACAAGTATGTAAGTGTATATATATTTGTTAAAACGTGACAAGCATGGTGACAAATGATAAAGAACCGATCGTCTTAGCCGCGACCCGCTTAGTAGCGATCGAAACGCAGCTGTCACTGTCGCACTAATATGAAAGAGTGATAGAGAATACTTATATGTATATGTACGTATCTATAATAATTTAACTGCCAGAACTTAAATTATTAAGTCATAAATATGTTTTTTTAAGAAACATGTGCTAAAATATTTCAATTCCGTTAATTTGTAAACTTGTGACGAAGTTACGAAGTTGTCAAATCCGAGCATGTTAACAAGCAAAGTCTAACGAGCAAGTAATTGCCTAATGAGGTATAATACTTGGATCCAGTTGAGTTTTACGGTAACTTATTCAAGTTTATAACTCAGAGTACCTATATTGTATGGATACTGTGACCAGATGTCCCGTATTTTACGGATTGTTTTATATTTCAGGCACAAATTATTCATTGTCCCATAATTTGGCGGAACCAATACGAGACAGTCATACCTGTTCGAACAATATTTGTTTTACACACAGCGCTGAACAACGCGCGATCCGATTTAATATTTTTTTTTTTAATTATTCCATTAAGAATTTACCAATTGTGTATGTTTTTAATTGATTATGCGAAACTGTAGTAATAAAATACTAAAAAAATTGATTTTTATAATAAAAAATGGCCTGCATTTTAACCTTGAATCCCGTATTTTCAATGCAATTGTCCCGTAGAATCGGAAATTAGATCTATTCAATTTCGTGACGAGAAGTACGCGTTTGCGTTGAGGCTCATTTTATATGGGATTTAGAAACAGCGCGCCAAGCTGAACGTTTTGGAAACTCAAAATCCCATACAAAATGAGACTTAACGCAAACGCGTACGTCACGTTACGGCATCGAATAAATTTACACTAGGGGTACTGGTCACCCTAAGTATGGATGTTAGGAGGAAAATAATATGTGATGTTCATGTTCCACGAGTAATGGGGGTTGGCGCTTACGCCATGTAACACCGCTTTAGTATTTAAATTAAAAAAATTTTTTTTTTTGAATTTACAAAAATGGTCTTCGGAAGAAATGGCAATACAATGGCACCAAATTACCACTATATCTACGTAATTACGTTATCAAGAACACAACAAACATAAACCATTCAAGATTTTTTTTATACAAATTCAGATATTTTATATGTTGATTAATATAAGTAGTATAGGTACGTATGTTGCAAAATCACGAAGCTCTGAATTTCGACTTTGAAAAACAATCCATAAGACTGATACTTACCTGACACATATAACTGAAAGGTAGCCCTACGCCATAAATATAGATACCCCGCCCGCAACTTTTAATATTACCAAGACACCTTTTCCCGCTATTAAAAAAAGCGCTGGTGGCCTAGCGGTAAGAGCGTGCGACTTGCAATCCGGAGGTTGCGGGTTCAAACCCCGGTTCGTACCAATGAGTTTTTCGGAACTTATGTACGAAATATCATTTGATATTTACCAGTCGCTTTTAGGTGAAGGAAAACATCGTGAGGAAACCGGACTAATACCAACAAGGCCTAGTTTACCCTCTGGGTTGGAAGGGCAGATGGCAGTCGCTTTCGTCAAACCAACTGCCTACGCCAAATCTTGGGATTAGTTGTCAAGCGGACCCCAGGCTCCCATGAGCCGTGGCAAAATGCCGGGACAACGCGAGGAAGAAGAGAAAAAAAGTGGTGCTTGGCCAATGAAAGTTTCTTTTTACCATACATCAACATTTCATTTACAATAACAATATACATAATGGATATAGTCAGAGGATAAAATGCTAAATTAAAAGTCAAATTTCTTGCGCAGTATTACAAATTGCAATATTTCACGTTGTCTACATGCACGCAGTAGGTACAGTTGAGTTGATCATTCTTGTGGGGACAATTTTTTAGCTCTAGTCAGTCTTTTACGGTTATTCTAGCTCGTTGTTCAAAGATATCCCCATAAACTATGCATCCTGTATGCTTTTATGGGTAGTTAGGTATATTCTGTGCGTAAAGGCATGGCATGGCGGATTGGGACGCCGCGGCTTACGCGGTTTTTCCTCTAAGCCTCTTACCTCGCTACTCTGTGATTCTAAACGCTTTCAAAGCATTGATCTGTTAGATATTTTTTCTCAAACTTGCAATGAAATTTTGACATGACTTACTTCAAATTTGGTCCGGAAATATTACGTATCCGGTGCGATGAGTGAAGATGATATGTAAAGGAATTTCATACAGCCTTACATACCTAGGCCTGGAAAGCAACCTTCTTCTGTTTTGAAACGTCAAATTATGACACAACGTCTTGGCATTCAACCATCAAATAGAGTAGACTCATAATTTGTTTTTAGCTGTGTAAACCTACGAATAAAACAAATATTTTTTTTTTCATTGCAAGTATAAGAAAAGCACTATACAAATCTCGGCGAGAGGCCAAGTAGATAGACGGCCGAGCGTAACGTAGCGAGCTACATTTCCCGGTCACTATAGTAATGTACTATTTCATAACCAAGACATACGCTGTTTTCGAAGGCAAAATTTAATTAAATCAGAATCCAAAATCATTTATTTTCGGGCAACCAAGGCATACCAGCGCGACATGACTGCCGACTGCATTGCTGCCTCACAAATGGCGGCCAGCAGGAATGTCGCGTTGCAATACTGCTGCAGTAATGCTGCTGACTATCATACCATACTACCTCAAACGTGAAATTTTAAAATAGTTGTCTCATTTTTTATCCATTTAGCTAAATTTTTTTATAATATTCAACATATGTCAAGTACCCAATTATTATAAGCTGTTGTTTCGTACTAGTGAAATCAAAACAAAACAAACAAACAAAAACAAAACAAAAAAAAAGTGAACGACCTCGCTAAATCGCCCATACATATGTAGTAAAATGAGTTTCCTTTCTGAATGTAACTTTATAAGGACTATATCTATAGAATATGATGTTTATTAATTATTGCTCCTTCTTTTGATTTTTTACAAGCTTTTATTTAACTTGCCCTGTTAGTATGTATGGGACAAATCTTGCAAGTTAATTTGACCCACTTCCCGGTTTCCGATGAAGCTGAAAATTTGCATACATTATGTAAGTCGGGTGACAATTCAATATTATGGTACCATCAAGCTGATCTGATGATGGAAACAGGAGGTAGCCATAGGAACTCTATGATAAAACAACGCAACCTTGTGTTTGGGGTTTTAGAATTGTCTCGATGATTATTAGTTGCCTGTGGAAAAAAGTACAGTCAGCGATAAAAGCTTGTACCAACAATTTAATGTTTGCCAAAAACTTATTTCGATTTTTAATCGAACGTTATTTAGATCAGCAGCGGCAGCAAAAACTTCCGAAGTTCCGACTAGGCTTTACGTAGACTGAAATAGAAATGTTTGCTCCAGATGAAACTTTGGTGAACTGAACCCAAATGTTTGCCTTTGAAGTCAATTTACATATAGCGCTTTCAACAACTTTATAGTTTTAGCCTGAACCAAAAATGTGGGTGTTTTTTACGGAACTATAGTCAACAGTAGGCTATAGTTTTTATTTTTCTCCGTGAGCTTCTACGGATTATCGTCTTATCTATTGTTTAAAAACCGCAAAGGCGCGTGCCACTATGAAAAAATGGTCAGGCCGCATAGGTAGCGTTTATTGAATTACTACTCTATTGAGCACGGAATAAGATTCATTATGAACAAATACAGAAATCTAACAGAATAGCTGTCTGATCTCTATTGGTGCGTCTAAGGTAGGCGACTAAACGCTCTCAAACCAGCTTAACTTGTGACACTGCGATCCGAAATATACGTATTCGAAGACCTCGCTTGCACTGGTAATGCAAGCGCACGGCTAGCTAGCGCCAAGGAAGCAATGTTATGTTTCTCGAAGAGCAGGTAAAAAACAGGGCCGGATTTTTACACAAATATATTTGGGTGGTTTTACGTTCTTTAATTTAAAGAGATAAAACATAACACTATTTAAATAATAGGTACACATCTAACAGAATGGGTTTGTGTAATTACAATAATAACGAGATATACTCATTTTTTTAATCAACTGTTTAAACAGTTGTTTGCTAATTTTAAACTTTAAACAGGCTAATTTTAAATAAACAATAAAAAAATGGTAACATAGTAATAAATATGTATATCCATTTAACAATCCCGTACTACTAATGTTAAAATAGACCTAACATCAATTGACAGTTCAATCGACAACTTTTTTTTTGTAAAAAAAAACTTGGTAAGATCCGGTCCGAATTGCGGATACTACTATTTGTCAACTATAGTAGAGATCGTTAAAAGAAGTTAAGTAGAATTATTTACTGCGTAACAATTGCGTAAATTTGTATAAGTTCATTGTTTTGATTGTATAATAAAATACAATATGGTGTTTTTATTAAATTTTAAACTTTTATTTCATTAATTAATTATTATATTAGGGTGTTTTGGAACGATGCGGTCTGACTTATTTCGGGGGTCTATTATAAACCGTCGATATACCGTTGAATTACGTATGCACTTTTTTTGTCTCTTTCTTTTTGCTAATGACGTGAAAGGAATAAAGACAATAGAATCCAAATATTTTGAACTTGTATTAGGCCCCGCACGTTGAAATGACATTCGAATCTAAAGGTCACTTGAATGTTATTTTGTCTCACTCGGTGAGCAAAATGCGATTTTGCTCACTGTTTTTAAGCAGCAAATTACCCTTGTTCGAGCTGCTTACGTGAAATAGTTATTTATACAACAAGAGAGCAAAGTTTGATATTTCTTCGAGTGCTTATTTTGAGTCCCGTGCAAGCGAAATATTCTATAATTTAGAATCTTGAGCGTAGTAAGGGACTCAAAAGCGCACGAGATATAAATAACTTTGATCTCGTGTGGTACACAACATTTTTCACGTCGGCAGTGAGGACATATTTGGAAGGTAAAGATACAACCTGAAAAAATTTAATCCATCTTCATCACTATTTCACTCATGTTTTCTGAAGGTATTCTAACACATAAGTTTAATTACCGCAATAAAACAAGACAAAAGAAATTTCAATAAAATAATACGAAAATAATGAAATTATAAAAAAACGAACATTAATTGACAGTTCAATCGATAACTTAAAAAAAAAAAATTGTATTTTCGGTCCGAATTGCGGATAGGTACTACTTTTGTCAAATAAAGGAGTGATCGTTAAATGTAAAATTATTTACTTTGCGTTACAATTCCGTAAATTATTATAAGTTCATTGTTTTGATTGTATAATAAAATACGACCATATTTCAATTGTGTTTTTAGTTAATTTAAAACTTTTATTTCATTCATTAATTATTACGAATGAAGACTCGTAGGGTGTTTTGGAACGATACGGTTGACTTATTTCGGGGGTCTATTATTAACCGGCAATATACTGTTGAATTACGTGTGAACTTTTTTGTCTCTTTCTTTTTGCTAATGACGTGAAAGGGACAAAGACAATACAATCCAAATATTTCGAACTTGTATTAGGCCCCGCACGTTGAAATGACATTCGAATATAAAGGTCAATTGAATGATATTTTGTCTCACTCAGTGAGCAAAATGCGATTTTGCTCACTGTTTTTAAGCAACAAGTTACCCTTGTTCGAGCTACTGACATGAAAATAACATTTTTAGTATCGATGTCAGAGTTATCGAGGTTCCACTATTATAAGAATCTCATTAGCGACTGACCCTAGCCAAACCCATGTATAACTAGTTTCGAACCTGCAACCTATATCACCAAAATCGCCGTTTAATTACGCTGAGTGCTTGGGAATTATTAATGAAAACATTACTGGCTTGCCGCCAGCTGCGTATGAAATTGATACTGTATTTTTCACCTTATCACAAAGGAGTAAGGTATAAAACTGTAAACATATTTTTGACGGTGAATACACGTAAATATATGAAAGAATATCATCGTATACGTAATTAGAGAATATCAACTTTACCGTGATCGGAATTGCGTTCCGATTGACATCTAAAGGTACCAAAAAGTATAAGATCGAATATCGTTATTGTGTGTCGACCGGGTAACATCCCTTGTGTGCAAAACGTTCTAGTTAAAAAGCAAGACTTGTGCGGATAGTTCGAATAACTCTCGCAGCTAGAAGATGCTGATGTTAATTTTAAGGATGCTCACACTGGCCAGGCCAGAGCTTCCGCCACGTCATTTTCTATGACGGCTGAACGGTGATCACGTGGTGCTTTCCATAGAAAACGAAGCGCTGGAAGCTCCGGGCCGGCCCCGGGCCGGTCTAGCGTGAGTTATCCTTAGCCAGTTTCTCCGAGACTACGGGGACAATGCCGTCGGAGGTAATCTTAAAACTTAATTATACGCGATAAAGTCCCATTTATAATTAAAACGATGAAATTAATTTCAAATATCGTAAGCAGAGCAGGGCTCTTAGAACAAAATAATTTAGTATGGGATGGCATTTTGCTACTGATAAATTCTCAGTATGATTTAGAACTTTATCACTAAACGAGTCGAATTCACAACCGTACTGAGTTCCTGGGAATTATAAGCAAATTCATTGCGCACTTGCGGCGAAATTAGCGATGTGTAAATTGGAGAATATTCTCAAAAATTCTAGAAATTATAATGAGAAAATTCTCACGCTAGTTTCCACTTGGAAAGTTCCCGTTCAGATTAAGGATTAGGTATTACTCTATTGTTCTTAACTTTTGACTGTTTCATTTAATATTAACGTCACTTATTGGCGCTCGTTCTAGGAAATCGAAATTAACTGCAAGAAGGTTTGACAATAAATGTACAGAAATAAATACTGAGAAACTTTCATTTTAATTTGGAAATTTTTGGAAATTCTCTTAGGCACATTGCTAGGTTTTCACTTTCACAGAACAACATAGTTTGAACAAAATCGTTTATCTCCCGCAAATCGCCAGTGTGTGAGGCTCTTAAGACTTGAGGGTTCCGAAGAACCATGGTGTCTCGGATGACGCCAATATAGGCACGACACACATGCCAGCCTAAATTGCCGGTCGCCTTCACTGCGAACCCGAAAACTGGGCGCCTACTTATCTTTCTCTTTTGCT
Source organism: Cydia pomonella (assembly GCF_033807575.1). Classification (NCBI taxonomy): domain Eukaryota; kingdom Metazoa; phylum Arthropoda; class Insecta; order Lepidoptera; family Tortricidae; genus Cydia; species Cydia pomonella. The sequence continues at coordinate 3,962,043 of NC_084722.1, forward strand.
CTCTACGAGCTTAGTAGACGTAATTAGAGTGACAGAGAAAAATGCCCGCAATTGACGAACTTCGATTTTCGCGGTTATAGCTCTGGCCCCTGGCATCACCGGACTAAGGGTCGCGGGGTTGGATGACGGTAGCGATAAAGCTGACCCACACCAGATCGCACAGTCGTCCTTAAAAAGTGTGGGGCGGCGAACGGACAGTCCCCAAAGCAGGGATGCGGAAGAGACCCCTCACACCCTCCCACAAGGAAGCGTGTCGAAAGAAACCCACGAGGTACCATGGTCACGTGCATATATCATGTCATTCACGACTACGCCGGTCATCGTGGATGACATGAACTATAGGGTAGCTATATTGTATTTTGAATTTTCAGATCTCCCCCGAGGCTGTCAATTTTCCTTTTCACCAAGGAAATTCCACTAAGCCCCTTACCTTGCCTTACTCAAATTGATAAAAACATCTCGTAAATACTTATTGAAAAAAATCCGATCCAGATTAGCCGGAAAACCCCTATTGTCACAGTAGGTCCTATTGTGCCCACTTCATAACGGATTTTGTTCGGGACGGAAAATAAATTCCGTAAATAAACTCATTTCTCGTCACGTTTGGGAATGTGTTCTTTGAAGCGATATAAGATTGTGTTTGGTCGTTTGGTGGAGCGTTGGAAATGGCGGGTACAGTTGATAGTTTGTTGCAGTAACTTAAGACAAAACGTAATCCTCATTTCCCTCTCTGGATATTATTATTATTCAAAATATTTTGACACAATTTGTTGTAGATCACAACCACAGCTATGTTTTTTTTTAATTTTAATTGTTTTAAAAAAATATATGAAATGTTTATCGCTCCCAATTTATTTGGTTTGTTACAAATATAAAAAAATGACAAATGTCAAACGTAGGGCATAGCTATGGTTAATATACATTAAATGATGTAAAAATGGTTTTCATAATGTCAATATTTAGAGAGGAAAATGGGTACTACGTTTTGGTGGACAAGCGGCCGTCCCCTTTCCTCTTAATTAGTAGAAAACCACTACATATAAGAGGTACCTACTTAAAGCCAGAAAATAAGAAGAGAAACTTGCGAGGGAAGTTTAACCTGATATAATACCTATTTATTTTTAAAATATTGCTCATCAGATCTCTCGGTAATATCACTCGATTTTACACTAAAATTATACTACTATATTATGCAGGATAACGATATAATACAACTGAAAATTAATGAAAATTAGAAAATTTTTATCGCGTTTTTTTTTCAATTGAACCAACTTTAACCTTTTCATGTTTTTTTTAAAGTCTACACTTGTAAATATCCTCCCTCCCTCCCTTCGGCCGTGTTTTAATTTATCACTACTCGTTGCAAATTTCCTATTTTCCGCACATGTACCATAATGTACTATTTCTTTATCAACATCACCGTCTGTAAGTAATAGCTTAAAGACTATTATCCATACGAATATCGGAGTGGCTTGAAAGTTTTATTTATTTTTAAAATTTGTCCAACAGGTGTCCATCGCCATACAGCGTGGCACGTTGCGAGTGTGATGGAGACTTTTGGACAAGGCATGTCAGAGGACGGGCTTTAGGTTAGTTAAATACTTTTAAGATTGTGTTTGTATAGTAGTGCCTGTGTTTTTTTTTTGTTGCAATAGTAGTGATTTATTTAAGTTTCGTTTTGTTTAACTAATTATTGAATATTCATTTGATAAAATAATGTGATAATTAAAATATAGTCATTTTTAAACTTATTTTCAACAAAATGTTCACAAGAACCGCAACTGGTATATTAATTGCCGTACTGCACAGATGTGGGTACTATTACGCCCGTGGGCGCAATATCCTTCCTTTATTTCCCCGGACCGATATCCAGTGGACGTTTTTAATTCGGAGATTAATCCACCCAACTGATTGAGGTTTGCTGACAGAGGTCTAAAATGGGTTTTTGTAAAATTTACTCCTTTACTCCCTTCCTGTAGAATACTGGGTTGGCAGCATGGTTCCATTTTCATCACTTGTCGCTATACCTGTCACTTTCGCGCTTACATACTTGTAGAACGTGACAGAGGTGACAAATGATAAAGAGCCGACCATCTTAGCCCTACTGATATTATTGAGCAGGGGCCTATTTCTCGAACGTTATTAGACTAATATTATTACTCCACGAACTGTCAAGTCGTATGGGTTACCATGGCAACACACTAATAATATTAGACTAATACCGTTCTAGAAATGGGCTCCATAATGTAGGTAGAACCCGAAGAAAAAGTTATATATAAAGAGATTATGTAAAAACCTCAATGAATTAGAATAAATATTTGTAAACTTTCTTGAATATTTTTTTTTTTTAATTTATTCAGGCAACAAACAGTCTTATACAAAAAATAATGTAAAAATAAGCAAAAAATAATGTAAAAATAAGAATAATGTCATGTTTGACTCAAGGTTTTAGCTGGCGGTACTTTTATTTCCACTGGCAAACTAATTCTAACAACCCCAAACACATTTAGTTTGCGTTGTTTTATCACAGAGTTCCCATGGCCACCTTTTGTCTACATCATCAGATCAGCTCCATGTCATCATAATATTGTGCAAAATTTCAGCTCAATCGGAAATCGGGAAGTGGGTCAAATTTAGCTTTCAAGATTTGACCCACACTAACAAACATACATACTTCCATGGCAAGTTTTTTATTTTCAAAATGAAAAAAGAAATTATTAAAATGTTTCGGAATGTACAATTTGAGCTCTTTCAAATGATACTCCACTTGACCTAGTCACTAGAAATTGAAATTTTGCCTCCTCTTCATATTGGGCATTTTCCATAGTTAATAGTTAATAAAAAATTCAATGCGTCTGGGTTAGCGTTGATCATAAATATTCCAAATTTCAAATCTGACAGACAGACAGATGGACAGACGGACGGACAAAGTCGCACCGTAAGGGTTCCTTTTGTACCTTTTTTCTTACGGAACCCTTAAAAGTAGGTAGCACAGCAATAAAACAAGCCGCAACATCATATTACCTACTCCTACACTACAAAATGAATACGCCAAAATGCCAAGAATCCAGAACACCCCAATATCCCTTCAATAAATCAAACCAGCATTGTACTAGCTTACACCAGAGACTAGTAACTATAGTAGACGAACAACCTCCACACATCGCGTTCCTTGCGTTCCTTGCGTGCCTTTTTACTATTTTTCCATTTTAGCTTTATACATGTTTTACCTACTGCTTTTTTTATACTACGTCGGTGGCAAACAAGCATACGGCCTGCTGGTAAGCGGTTACCGTAGCCTATGGACGCCTGCAACTCCAGATGAGAGGGCCCTAACACTCCGCACCCTCATATTATACATATATTAATTTATTTGAACTTAATACTAGAAGACTTTTTCTACCAGTTAACCCTCGAGCCAAACAGAGATCAAGCAGTGTAGGTACAGTCAGCATCAAAAGTAGCGGATGAAACAACGCGCCAAAAGTATCTGATATTCTGGATAACTTTTCCAAATAAAGATAAATTTCTAAAATTCGCGTTCAAAAGTATATCTTTTACAGTCTTAGTTGTTCTGTATTAAAGACATTACTTTTTGTTAAACTGTTACGGAATGGTAGATACTTATAAAGCGTTGTTTGATACGTTACTTTTGATGCTGACTGTACTAACGAGAAATTGAATATTAAATATAAACTATATGACTGACTTTTATGACTTCTATACATAAAATTCGACTTTCCTGCTGTTATATGTTATATGCATAACAGTAATAATTAAAACATTATAGGTAATCATTTATGGCATTTAAATATTTATTTAAATGGTGCTATCTAGTTTTAGGATAATTATACCATTACGAAGGCCTTAAAATGCTTTTTCCTACTCCTCTACTGTTATCTGTCATTTATGCATTCATTAACACGAATATAAGAACATACATAAAAGGTTTCAAGAAAAGTCTATATTGTCTATTCCTCATAAAAGCTCTTGTGCTTTTAATCGCTATAACGTTACTGCGATTAATGGCTACCAACCTAACAAAACCAAAACGAATACAGTTTTAAACTAAGTGCATTACTGCCAACTTACAAATTATTAAATATTAAAATATTTGGTTGCATAGTAAAAATAATTACTTCATAAGTCAGAAACACGCATGTGACACCCGTAATATAGCAACACCCATAGACTACGAAGACCGCTTAGCGTTGCTTGTTAGTCTCCGTAGTCTACGGTGGCCAAAATTGAGAAAAAACTGTCCAAAAATTTAATATAGCAAGTAGCAAGTACCAGGGCCTCATGATTTACGAGGTGTCGCCGACCGGCCGGCCGCGGCCCGGGGCGGGCCGGGCGCGGAACAAGGTATGCTCGCGCATCTTGGCTATATACTTTTGCTTTGTTTACCTTAATTAAGATTTATTTTTGTTGACTCGTAGGAAAAATATTGTATGCAACGTTGTATAAGTAGGTCAAAAAATGCTCGTGGCGTATTCCTTTACAATGTTCGTTCTTATACAACTGTTGCATAAAATACTATAAATCTACTTTTGTGACTATAAGTTCAGACAGTCAAGTCTATTGTTACGTTTTAAAATTTTAATAGGAAATTGTGTGAAATTTTTTAACACCAAAAGTAAAAATGTAAGAATAAGATTCAAGGAACAGTGGGTTCAGAGGGAAATTAAAAAAAAAGTCGTAGCGCTTTTTCGGATCACAATACGGCTGGCATAAATTTAATTAGCAATCTTGAGGCCTTTCTCGAGGGACTACAGGATATTTATTTAGTCACCTGCAATAAGTTACGGGCTGAATACCTATATAGGTATACTGAGAAACTTTTACTATGAGACCAACCCCTGAAATAACGGAAAAAATTGATTCTTCCATAGAAAATGTCAAGATCCGACAGACAAAATGTATGAAACAGCCAATTTTTTTCTCGATTTTGGGATTGGTCCCAGATATAGTAAAAACTGCCCAGTATGACCCCTGTAAATTATAGCAGGCGACTAAATAAACACCCTTTTCTTTTTTCGCTCGATAGAAAAAAAATAGGTCTAAAATGCACTTTAAAATTTTAAAACTGCTTCTAATAATCGGCAATCTCATGTTTGAGGCAGGGATTGGAAACCGGTATTTTTTGTATGGGAACGAAAACGGTATATTTCGTTCTTTGTTAATTACTTCATTTCTAATAAGGCAATCTAATAATACGAAGTCGTTATCTGAAAACACAACTGAGTCCTACATTTAGAGTATAAAATAAACCGAAATATATGGTTATTTCGATGTTTTTGCAAAAAACCGGTTCCGATCCCTGGTTTGAGGTAACGTATCGATTTTATTTTTTACAAAATTGAAATTAAAAAACATGATATCCGCGCTCCCGGGCACGCGCAACCATCTCGCTTACGCTTACTCTCAGTTAGAGTGAGAGAACACGAACTTACTGGACCTTAATGTCATCTGGACCTGGGTATGTCCTTAAACTACGTCCAAAAGAGAGGTATGGGCAATGTGAATGTCATCTCGCCTTGTGTGGTAGGGCACAGCACAGCAGATGTCATTCCAGATCTAGAGCAGAGCCCAACTGGGGAAGTACCTCCACCTTGCAGAAAACCGCAGCCAAATAACACTTGACCCTACTCATAGTGTTGTGTTCCTGCCGGTGAGTAAGGTTGCCAGAGCTCAATGAGGGGGGTGGGGTTAGGGTCGGCAACGCGCATGTAACTCCTCTGGAGTTGCAGGTGTACATAGGCTACGGAGACTGCTTACCATCAGGCAGGCCGTATGCTTGTTTGCCACCGACGTAGAATAAAAATAAAAAAATCTACATCATTGATTATTGACGATTCTCGCGGTGTTGTATGTTGGTTGTCAGTCTTCTTTATTTTCTAGACTGCTTACACTGAAATATGTACGTAACTTACAGTGATTTATTTAGATAGTTTTGAGGGAAAACACTTGGCTACTTGGAGAGATTGTTTCTAAAAAGCTAGGGAATATGAAGTTTTCTAGATTGCTTTGTGAGTTGGTAACTTCACTCAGACGTGCTTGAAAATATCATACGTAAGTCTTTCAATAGTTATTTACTATACAAGTGCGAAAAATAGGAATTTCCTAACGAGTGACGATAAATTAAAACACGACCGAAGGGAGACATATGACCCTTTAAATTTTCGACATAGTTACATTATGTGCTTATTTACGCACGAGTGCGGAAAGTAGTACCATATGTACTGTAATAGTACATTACGATACAAGTGCGAAAAATAGGAAATTCGAAACGAGTGCCGATAAATTTCGACACGAGTTGCGAATTACCTATTCGCACATGTATCGTACAACGTTTTACAGTACATAATGGCCCTTTAAATGCTCGACACAGTAATGTAATATGCTAATTTTCGCACTCGTGCGGTAAAGTAGCACCATGTGTACTGTAAAAAATATTTATGTGACAATGATTATTATAAGTTAAATTGGACATATTACACTTTGAATCGTCGTTCCACGATAAAATAAAATAAAAGTGCAGTAGGGACCCCAAAAATGTATTTAAAAATGAATATGAATACATTGGTTTTTAGCGGTAGCTTTTACATTAAGCGTGTGCCCCGTAGAAACATATAACTTCGACGAAATAACCACCCTAATATATTCCGTCGCTGTTAGATACTCAATTCTAGACACACTGCGGAAACTATATTTCCTAGACTATCCAATAGTAACATAGTAAATCACAGCTCCAGCTATAACGTGATAGTAATTGGAATTGAAATTGGAATCTCTTGCCATTGATGAGAGATGCTTTGATACTGAGAGAGGTACTAGGGCTGACCTCAATATCGGATAGCCAAAGCCTGTTTCACTGGTGTATTTACTGTGTTATGTAGTTTAGCTGCTAATACGTAGGTTACAGGTTAGGTTAAAAACGTGTATAACATATTGATAGGTGACGAAACATGGCTATATGACTGCGATCCTGAAACAAAGCTGCAATCGACAGTATAGTCCTTTGGAGATGAACCGACTCAAATAAAATGTCGTCGAGCGCGCAGCACACACAAACAAATGGTTGCCTCATTTTTCTGCAAGACGGGACTATATTTCTACTGTAGTGCTGCAGGATCAACAAACAGTTACCTCGGAATGGTATGTCATCGTTCGTGCCTCAAAAGTTTTATCAGCAGGCGTGACAAGCGGCCGAAGTCAGGAACCCGGCATCTGAAGGCCTACTGCGAACCACGTTCGGGATGTTGCCTCTCTGTTGCACTCGTAAATTCGTACGTAAGTGTGACAGGGAGGCAACACATCGAACATGGTTCGCGGTAGGCCTTCTGCTCTGGCACCACGACTACGCCGCTCCACTCACTTCAGGCAGAACACTCGACTATTTTGCTTCAAAAATATGTGATTCAGCACTCTGTGATTTTTACTTGTTACCGAAAATTAAAGAAAAGTTAAGAGGAAAGTGGTATGATAGCAAAGAAGATGCCCAGGCAAAAATTCGGACGTGTTCGGTATTTTCTAAATGGTTTAAATGTATACGTGTTCATGGTACTTTGAAAAAATAGAACCCTCATATGCACCATTTTTATTGACACGATTTACCTCAACGGTCCTTTTATTATATTTTACAAAGTTTAAAATTGCCATTTCCCCACTGAATTATGTTACACAATATTAATTTTGCCTCACGCTAACTTTGCCACCCGCAGGCACAGAATGTCTCTTCCTTGCTGCCTTTACGATAAATTGTGTCGCCACTTGCAAACGTTTTATCGAATGTTTGTCGTTTGCAAATGCAGAAATATTGGCATTTTGTTGCATACTGTATTTGACTTTACTTTGTATTATAGTATTTTGAAATGTTTTGCTGAACTGTGTTGTATGTACGGCGAGTTATATTATAGAAGCTAAGCGTTTAAGCTAACTGTGTGTGGTGTGTAACTGTGTGTGTGTTTTCTGTTAACAAGATCACACACATCGACTACCCTTAATGACTTCGTTCTGAATTCAAATATATAATCGTTGCCAGTTACCTGCCAAAAGACGGTGAAGGTTTCAAAACCTTCACAGTACACACTACCTTATTGTATGGGCAATTAGGTTGTGTATACATTTTCGTTATTTTGTTTCGTGTCGATATTTAAAACATTGACTGTTCATCGACTAAAAAGCCGGCCAAGAGCGAGTTGGACTCGCGCACGAAGGGTTCCGTACTTCCGTACCATTACGCGAACGTTTACAATCACGTTTGTCGTATGGGAGCCCCAGTTAAATATTTATTTTATTCTGTTTTTAGTATTTTTAGGGTTCCGTACCCAAAGAGTCAAAACGGGACCCTATTACTCAGACTCCGCTGTCCATCCGTCCGTCTGTCACCAGGCTGTATCTCATGAACAGTGATAGTTAGCCAGTTGAAATTTCTACAGATTATGTCAAAATTCAAAATTCAAATTCAAAATTCAAAAATTTATTCTGCAAGTAGGCCTCAAGGGCTCTTTTACAAGTCAATACAACATTTATAGTAACATCATATAGTGACATGAAAAATACATAACAACATTTTATAAATACAACAGCCAATACCTGGGTAAACATTACATTATAATAATCTTAAAATAAATAATTACTACAATACAATAGAGATGTATAGTCTCTATGGTTAAAAACACATTAAATCTGGAGATGTAAAAGGTCCCCAATGTCAGAGTACTAATACTAATAAAATTTGGAGGTGTAAAGTCTCTCCAAGTATCAAAATAAAATGTATACTAAATAAATAAACCGTGTTTGGACTGTTAAACTAGCAGTCTCATAAACTAATGCTACATTCTGTACATAACTAGTATGTACCAAGTCAAGTATATTATACAATATGACAGAGACGTATAGTCTCCACGGTTAATACATTAAGTATTAACCGTGCGGCAACAGAAACACGTGATCTGTGAAAATTTCAACTGTCTAGCTATCACGGTTCATGAGATACAGCCTGAAGACTGACAGACAGACGGACAGTGGAGTCTTAGTAATAGGGTCCTGTTTTACCCTTTGGGTAGGTAACCCTAAAAATGTTTAGGGATGATAGATATTACGAAAAGCACGTAACTAAAGTCTGTCAAGCCATTTCCATATGTAGAAAAAAGCGGCAAATTTTAAAAATCTAGGCGCCAACGTTTATCGTCCCATAGAAAATTTGAATTTCGCGCCTTTTCTACTGACAAAGTTTGTCAGACTATATATCATACATGACTGTGCAAACATTAATAGCCTAAGTATACTCGTACCTAACAAGAACAGCGAAGATAATAAAAGTTATAAACGACCAAATCTATACAAGTTAAAGTTGAATGGAGTCAAGTTTCTAAACATTAGCCGATATCTGCCCTTTGCATCCGCGGCACGTACGCACTAAACGAATTTTGATTGGTCCGCTTTAGCGATTTCGAGCTTCATTTCGTTAAATCGAAAATTGCTGACCATAATCCCAATAAATAGCCTCTAAAGCGATTTCTACCTTTAGGGACAGAATAGATAATAGTTTGGCCATGTCTGGCACGATCAAAGAATAAATGGATCAAATGACGGATGGTACGAAAATTCACGTGACTATTTCCAATTTCGATATATCAGTTAAGTTTCAAAGTTTCTATTAGCGTTTATTAGAACGGTCGCCATCTTGGCTAGGTCTGGGGGCCTCAAATATAATAATTATATAGCCCCAAAAAAAGTTAAAAAATTAACTGCGGTATTTTGTTGAAATTTTGAGAAATTTTTGGGTTTGCTTATCAAAGCTAATACAGGAAAATATTTTGATATAGATAGGTTTTTTTTAGTTAAATTAGTGTAGTTTTAATTATTAATTAATAACAGTTTTGAAAGACGCACGTGTAAGAAAAATATTCTTTTATTTGTTTGACAACGTATTTTTACATCAACTTATATAGATATGATAACTTAATATGATAACTTAATATGATAATAATAATAGATACCATGTTCAGACGGAATATGGTCTCATGCAGCAGAGAAAGCGCTATGCCCTTTTTATAGTTTTACTTATTTCTCTATCTATCCATCGGCACAAAAATGTTTAGTATTACGTATTCACCCGAGTATGGTCCGACATAACCAAAACACTATTTATTTATTTATCGCTTTTTAATAACAAAGGTCATTAGAGATCACAAGAAAATCCGAGTACATATAAATATCATTTTGCATCAATAAGTATTATAAAATAATGGGTGGTCTTATCACTAAAAAGCAATCTCTTCACCAAAAACTGTGTGCGTGTTTCTGCCTATTATAATTCCATGTTACCACCCACGTATGTTTACAAACGTCGTTACACACCAAGACAAGAGAAAGAACTTGCCTCACTTCCTGTGAAGGTTCAATAAACCTCGGTGATATGTTATATTGACAAGGAGGTTAGGTTAAAAGTCAACGATAGCGTTAAAATGTGTGTTAACCGATAAACTTAGGATGACCCGTTCGCAAAAACAGAGGGCGCGGATTTGGCTTGTCTTATCGATGTTGCTTTAATTAGCTTGCTCGATAATGAGAGTGGAATAACCGAACCATACCTATAGTCTTTTTCAAACTGAAAGGGTACGCTGTACGGGTACTGGAAGGGTACGCTGATAGATGTGAATTCAATACAATTTTGCGACATTTGGCATTTTTAGGTTATAAATTAAACCCTTCCAGTTTGAATAATACTGTACAGACTAAGTAAGTTTAAAATTGGTTTACTGGTTTACTTTACTGGTTTGACGATACTTTTGTAGTTAAATTTAGGATAGTGTTGTAATTACCTGAATAAATAAATAAAATAGGTACTGCACATTTTTCCAAGTAAAAAATAACTTTAAATATGTACCTACTTAAAACAGTGCATTAAACTTATATAAATATACTTAATCCTTCTCATTTGGCCCATATCCAGAGATTGAAAAAATAAGTTTTAATCTGTTTGATTTCATGTTAAAGTTAACGCATTAAAATAAGTACATATAAATATTAGCGACTTTACTTAAAAATGATTAGATATTGTTTAGCATTAAATTTTATCAATAAATGATCGTATCGTAAATTAGAAAATCATTGTTTGTCTTCGTTCCAAGTAGGTATGTCCTTCAATTTCAATTGCAAAAGACTTCAAAAATAACTCATCATACAAATAGAATAGAATAATATTTATTCAGACAACACATCAATTATTACAAAGAAAATACATTAGCAATAACAACAATTAATAAATACCGGCCAAGAGCATGTCGGGCCACGCTCAGTGTAGGGTTCCGTAGTTACTCTTCCGTCACAATAAGCTAAACTGGATTTCAAAAGTTAGAGGGGTGGGGGGGGACACAATTTCTTTCTTTTGGAGCGATTATCTCCGAATATATTCACTTTATCAAAAAATGTTCGTTGAAGACCCCTATTAGTTTTGAAAGACCTTTTCAACGATACCCCACACTGTAGGGTTGAAGCAAAAAAAAAATTCACCCCCAATTTACGTGTAGGTTATATTGTACGACTTTATCGGCTTTATTGATTTATATATCCATGCCAAATTTCAGCTTTGTAGCACTATCGACCACGGAGCAAAGCCTCGGACAGACAGACAGACAGACGGACATGGCGAAACTATAAGGGTTCCTAGTTGACTACGGAACCCTAAAAAAGAAACAGTGGAAGTTGAAGAATACAGAACAGATAAGGATTTGAGGCTGAAATGGTCTCCACTCAGCATTGCAGTTGGCACGACTAAGCGTTGTCAACGGCGCTGGTTTTCTGTGGAGCCAGCGAGGCGAGCAAATCAACTTTAGGTTTGACTTTATATGTATATAAATTCTTAAACGTGTACGGTCCCTTATTTAGTGAACGACTTATACCACTATCATCCATTTTATTAGGGATCCCTGTTACGCCTGTTGCGTGTCCGGGCACCTTTACGACCGTACATTGGTTTATGACCGGCGATAATGTGTAGAGGGTACTTAAGAAATTACCCTTGAGATCTTTTGAGGGTGAAGTTAGAATGATTAAAAATTCAATTAACTTTTTATACCGTCTCTTAGAAGTATTATTTAACACAACTTAGCTAAATATAATTAAAAAACTTATTGTCTTATTTTCTTCGCTTTGATGTGGTGACATTTTTTGTGTTATACGTATACTCGGTAGCAAAGTCTGTTTAACTCTAAACACGACTTGACACCATCGCAACGCTTAAGATTCTACTTTTCGAACCACTCACTAGTAAAACAAATAACTATTTAATTATTACTGACTTAACGCAGAATTTGCTAACGGACTCTAGGGACCCTGCCTACGTAGCTGTTGGTCCGGGTTCAAGTCTCGGTAAAGGTTTTTATTTCTGTGCCGAACACGAATATTTATTCTTGACTTCTGGTTTTTTATTACAGTAGCCGCAAAACCAATCTGAGGGCCGGGGTCATATCACTATCTCTTTCGCTCTTGCCACGATCGGAAAGTGCGAATGAAAAGTTTTACGACCCCGGTTGGCGGTTTGGTGTTCGGATCGTTCTACCATTTTTTGCGGGGCGAACCGTGCACAGTCGCACTTCTCACTCACTACATCCAAAATCCAATCCATAATGACAACACATATACATAGAAAATGACACTTGTCAAAGACAAATCTTGCACACCTCGATCTCTTTTTGTGTACAGACGATGCACCGCGTTATGCCCAGTTGGTACAGCAGTTCCTAGGTCACATAGATTGTAAGTTAGTTTTAAGTAGTTATTATGAACCCAACAAAGAAGTTTAAATGATAGTTGTCCTTATATAAAGTAACTTACATAAATCAAATACACCATACTTGCACTTTTTTTTTTTTTTATACTACGTCGGTGGCAAACAAGCATACGGCCCGCCTGATGGTAAACAGACTCCGTAGCCTATGTACGCCTGCAACTCCAGAGGAGTTACATGCGCGTTGCCGACCCTAAACCCGCCCCGCCCCTCATTGAGCACTGATCTCACCTAGACTTGGCAAGCTTACACCCCTGAGACTCAAGCGGGAGCAGGGACACAAATTGTAACTGATACTTAACTATGAAAATAAACCATTTCTGATTCTGATTCTGATTACGTAGCGTATTACGGTTGCGTATTACTGAGCCAGAACCTTTTTGTTTTGCTGCAACGCACACAGCACACCTTACCTTTATTGATGATTTTTGCTCTTTAATTTTTATTTTGGTGTTGCTATTGTTTGTATTATTTTTTTGTTTAATTGTGTGTATTTTGGCAAGCTAATAAATGGTTTATCTATCTATCTATCTATCTGATTGGGTATGTGCTTCGGCAGAGGGGATTTGTGCGAATTCTCGAAGCGTAATAACCATAGTACAGCCAGTGCTCTAACATGTATCCACTTTTCTATACTTCTAGTATGGCCATGGGGCACTTGCTCCATCAATCAATGTTAGATTATCCCTAAAAATGTATTTATTTACAATTCCAACAAACCACAACCAAACAAAAACACTAAACACATTAAGACCGTTAAAAACAAAGCCGATATTGCGAACGCCGGATTCAAACCCGCACTTAGCAGGTACAATAGGCAGTAAAGATAATTGAATAGCCCAAATAGTGCTATTAAGCTAAAAAGACTGATTTTAACGTGCCTTTCTTGCAAAGAAACTTATGTAAATTGGCGCTTACGTCATTTTTGATAAAGCTTCAATACAAATTTAAAGGATTTTCACGTAAAAGCCAAGTGCATTACGGCCCGTAACTACCCGTTTTTGTCGTATACGCCGTTATTACGCGGAGCCGAGAATAGGCCCGGGGAACCAGGTTTAATGGAACTTATATTGGGTTAACAATAGTTTTGACAACCGTGACAGGTATTTGTTTGTTTACCTGAGGGTCAGGACTAAAGTAAGTACCTTTTAATTGTTGTATTCGCCATTAGAATGAATAATTTATAGTTCTTCGGCAGATACACCTGTCTAATTCCCGCCATATATTGATAAGTAGGTCCGCTTGTAACTTCTGCCGGATAAGATTTGTTGGACATTATATCCTTAGCTTTTCTTATTCAAAGGATATCGATGATAATATTTCTGTCACAGCTGATAGCATAAGTCGTATTTCGTGATTCTGTTTTCACACAATCTATATATAAAATGTTTAGTCATATACGCTCGAGGATATTCTGGGCCCAAGTGTTTAACAAAATCGACGGTCTTTGCAGTATAAAGTACAGATGTAGTGAATAATCATTTTCCTTCGTATTTTTACGAACGTGTCTTGCTATTTCAGTCAGTCTCGGTACAAAAAGTACTGACACTGAACTAGCATAAATACGAACGTTTCCGAGAAAATACGATGAAAAACAAATTATGCACATCTGTACAAAATGAACTTTTAAAACATTCTGCACCGCCATAATATTTAAACGAATCTAAAATGATTGGACAATCCTACCAACATTACATTCTTATTACCTAGACCACAAAAAGGACCTGGAATTGCCTGAAATCGAGGATTACTGCGAATAAAGGAGGAAAAACGATGGACCCAATTTCACGGGACAAATACGGAACACCAGAATGATATTGGAAGAAAACATAATATAAGTACCTTAGAATAAAATGTAATATAAGACGATTTATAACTTGTTTTATAAATAGAAGAAAGTTTTGTTATTAAAATGCTTAATTAAGTGCCCAGATAATTAAGTTCATAGGTATATTTTTACCATTAGAAAAAACGAATAAACTAACCTATGTTTCAAATCGAAACAAATGTCATGTATACGAAGGAATAAGTAACCAAGGCCTCTAGTGGACAGTTTTTTTCGTATATTTATGACATTTATTTTGATTTGTGATTTACATATATAAGTAGTAGTACTTATTTATAATTTTTCAAAAAAATAGTTTGCTTCTAATATATTAAAACCGTTTATTTCAGATCACTGATCCATAACGACTATTAATATAAGCATAAAACTAGGTTAATTAGGTAGGTACGAGTATAATAGCCTATGTTTATTTACTTGTTTCTAAGATAGTTTACGCAGTCTCTAGCGAACATGTAAGTGTCAATTTCGTGGTAAGGATACTGTACCCCTAGTGTAAATTTGATCGACATCATAACGTGACGAACGCGTTTGCGTTAAGTCTCATTTTGTATAGGATTTTGAGTTTCCAAAACGTCCCGCTTGGCGCGCTCTTTCTAAATCACATACAAAATGAGACTAAACGCAAACGCGTACGTCACGTTTCGAAATCGAATTTATTTACACTAGGGGTACTGATTTGTTCTGAAAATCCGATCCCACATTTAATAAATACAAACGTCATTGACATACGCATAAAGGTGAATGAACCAAACAGCGTAATTTAACGTCCGCGCCAATAATTATTGTAATTGTATGTATTACACTTACTGTAATCTTACTAAAAACAGAATATACTGTTAGGCGAAGTTTTTTGGGGTACAAAAACAACCTATTAGTAGTTATTTAGATACGTAGATGGCGACGGCCGATCGTAAGATCAGGCAGATTGTAATGTACCGCTTAATGTTTTGACGGTAGTCACATTAAACCTGTGGTGGACAAAGTACGGCCCGAGGGCCATTTCCGGCCCGCGAAAGGATTTTATCCGGCTCGCCGCCAGCCCTATGAAATAATTAGTATATAGCATTGGCCCACGATGCCGGCAAATAAAAATACATTTTTGCTGCCATTCTGGCCCTCTTAAATTTACATAGATGCAAACGGTTGACTGTTTTTTTTTTAAATTTAAAACAGCATCTAAACTATTATCTGAGGACAAAGTATCAGCCAGGAGGCGATGACTGACGATATATGTTCCTGGCCCGCGATCTAACATCAATATAAACAGTTAATGCAATGCAGTATATTGCAAGGCCCTCATCAATTTCGAGCCACTAAACTCAATTATGTTCATTCGTTTGGAACAATAGTGATCGAAGCCCGGTAAATGTCACGCCATTTGTCACAATTACAAATTATAGGTCCAATGGAGCCGACAATTTAAATGGCGACGCTGAGCAACGCGTAATGGGTTTCTAGGGACTTGTCACTAAATATCATTTGATATTTAGATAAAAGATGTTTATTATAATAAACAGCGGTCATATATGAAAACAGCGGTGGTATGAGTGGATTATGACGTCCGACTTTCAATTCGGAGGAGGAGGAAATCCTGGCTCGTACCAATGAGTATTTCGGAACTTATGTACTAAATATCGTTTGATATTTACCACTGGCTTTTCAGTGACGGAAAACATCGTGAGGAAACCTGAATACATCTGCGAAGAAATTCAAAGGTGTATGTGAAGTCCTCAATCCGCATTGAGCTAGCGTAGCGTGGGGACTATAGCCCGAGCCCTCTCGCGCATGCGAGGAGGCCTGTGTCCAGCTGTGGGATGTATAGAGGCTGAATTATTATTATATTATTTATTATACATATGTTGTCTGGCCTAGGGCCTATAGTATTTTTCCAACTGGAAAGATGATACAAATTTGCGACAATTGGCCATTTTTATAGTTTATAAATTGTATGGAGATGACACCTTTCAGCGTACCCTTCTTGTTTGAAAAATACTATAGTGGGTAGTAACCTAGTAACCCTGCCTATCAAGACGATGGTCTTTTCTTCGATTTTTGTGATGAGCACAGATATCTGTTCCTGAGTCATGGTGTTTTATATGTACGTAAATAAGTATGTGTAGTACCTGGGCGACCGAGCTTTGCTCGGTTATAACTATTCATTGTAATATGGTGGTGTATAGGTGATAATCTACATAAACTTAAAAAGTAAAATGTGAACTGACAATTATTATT
Source organism: Cydia pomonella (assembly GCF_033807575.1). Classification (NCBI taxonomy): domain Eukaryota; kingdom Metazoa; phylum Arthropoda; class Insecta; order Lepidoptera; family Tortricidae; genus Cydia; species Cydia pomonella. The sequence continues at coordinate 3,978,920 of NC_084722.1, forward strand.
ATTTACAATCGATTTCAATTTCTCTTATTACATAGGTCATTTTTTTACTAAATTAAACTTGTCTAAAACAATAAAAATTAAAAAATTATAATTGTATAAACTTGAACATATAAAAAAAACAAAAGTTAGCCACCGGGCGAGATTCGAACCAGTAACACTCGTTTAGCAGTCCGCGTCTTAACCCGCTGGACCAGACGGACATTGGCTGGCAACACGAAATTAGCGACCATATTTTGCGTCGAAGGAAAAACGCATGAAAACTCGAAAACACGCGTTTTCCCAAACATAAGACTAATCTAGATCGATTGTTTACCCCCAAAAACCCCCATATACCAAATTTCAGCAAAATCGTTAGAGCCGTTCCCGAGATCCCGGAAATATATATATATTCGCCGTGTGGTGCCGGCGTCTTAGAATAGCACCACCGCATCTCGTCCCGTGGGTGTCGTAAAAGGCGACAGGGAATGACCGACGGATGGGCAGCAGCATCCGTTGAGTGTTGTTATAACGCCTACTGCGGTCCCAACTCGTAAAACCAACTTATACATTTCAAACTAAACCCCCATCTAAAATCAAACCCCCATCATCTTAACAACTCAACAACCAACTAATAATCGCAAATTTCAAAACCAATTATTATCTACAAGTTCAAATATCTCGCAACACAATCCAACTCAACAAAACTCAACCAGGGCCCATGGTCGCCCGTACTCAATGCGGGGACCATGGGTTCAACAAAGCTCAATCACAAAAATAACGCCGGGTCTCTAAACTGAGCATCACCATTGTTTTCGACTGATGGTGATGCCGGACCCGGCATCGTATAAATACTATAAATCATAACAGCCTCTCGAAATGTCACCGCGGACACAGGGTCGCCCGTATCATTAGCGAGGGCCCTGTGTCTTCAATCGACACTTATAAACCTTAAAAATATATATATATACAAGAATTGCTCGTTTAAAGGTATAAGATATTGTTGGCTAAGTACCCACAACACAAGCTTTTAGGAGCTTAGCGTGGGACTTAGTTAATTTGTGTAAGAATGTCCCTACTGCATTTTTCAAGTTATTTATTTATTTAAACAATATACAATTTAAGATAGAATTATGATTTAATGCAGTATTAGTTAGGTCGAAGGTTCGTACTAATAAATTAAAGCAAAGCGCGAAGAATTTCTTTTGCGATTTTTTATCTCTATCGCAAAATTATATTGCTGTCCTCTATTGCGCCAATCTCAACTTCAACACCCCTGTTATAGATCGTCTCATTCACGAAGATGCGTGCCTTGACTCGTATTGTCGTGTAACTAAAGGTTAGATTTGACCAATCTGCGCGTCATCGTGGATGTCACGAACTATACTGAAAACCTAATCTCTTATTTCCCAAACTTCTCAGAATTAGAATAAATTATGATTGATTCAAGCCAAGTTAGGTGCGCAGTTTGAGGAGTTTATTAAAACAATTTTGTTAATGAAATTAATTATGAAATCAGGAGTTTTGTTATCAATCTTGGGATGTTCGTCTAAACAGTGAAGTGCAGAAGTTTTGGGGTGATCTTTTGAATTCTTGTTATACTTATTATGAACAAGATAAATCTTAGCAAAAAAAGTAAACGAATTCACAAAACAGTTTTTATTTTTGTTTGATCGAGAGAAATCGAGTTCCTACTATAATAATTGTAGAGTTTCCTCGACTTTTCTACATCTAAATTAATTTGTAACAAGCAGAAACGTCACACGATGCTATTAAGCTTAGAATAAATTTAAAAGTGGAAAAATTACTGCCTTGGGTGAGACTTGAACTCACGGCCTCTGGATCTATACTCCAGCGCTCTGCCAACTGAGCCACCAAGACCTCATTCATTGCCAGTGAATCTTTCCACCATATGTTTTGGAGGACCCTAACATCTACCGTAAGAGCTTGCTTTTATATTTTTTGTGCAGTACAAAAAGTACGGAAACCTCGGTGGGCGAGTCCAACTCGCACTTGCCCTGTTTTTTTTTATTATTATTTATGCTAAACTGTATTTGTGACATTATCTATGAAAAGGGACCTTATTGTCGATGGCGCTTACGCCGCACTACGTAGCGCGGCGTTGTTTATAATATGGGAGCATCGGTGATAATGGCATAAGCGCCACCGACAATAAGGTCCCTTTTCATAGATAATGTCACATTTATAAACCTGATAGTTACTTAGTTAGTTAGTGACTTAATCAATTTGTGTAATAATAATAATGTCCTATAATATTTATTCATTTATTTATAGTTAACTTTGATTAAAAAAATTGTAGTGAAGCTTCCGGTATAGTTTGACATGTCATGACAATGACCGATAACATCACACTTAGAGGTCACAGCTCTATAAGGTCACTGGACTCTAATCTCGACTATTTTATTTTACTATTGTTTATATACTGGCGCCAAGTCAATCAGATGGGTGATTTATTTCGCTTAAGTATATTTTGTTATGGATATTCGAATCAGGATTTTAGTTAAATTCATTCAGTGTTGCCAGGCGTACGATAATTTGGGCTCCGGTACGATGTACGTTCCAAAGAGCATTATCGTTCGCAAAAGTACGATAATTTGAGCTCTTGGACGATGCCACCTAAAAGTCTTATATTAGTATTTGAAGCAAAATATGACACTTTCCCTCAGAAATAGGCTAAAATTAGTAGCTTTTCGGTGTTCGGCTCTTTGGAATCTATCACAAAAATACACAAATATACAACTGTTTTTGGTGCAATTTACACGAGAATTGGGTTTTCTTTGATTATGTTCTTTTTCTTTATTTAGTAACAAGCAATCTCTTATAGTAATACATCATTACAATATAGGGTATTCAGACTTATAGACTTACAGTTTATTTAATTAGAATATGAAAACCGTGTGAAAACCATATAACTTATACAAGAACTAAACTAGAAATATATAATTTGCCAGAATTTTTTGGGATACCTTTAGATAGGCGAACGATGATTTTTTCCAATGGTACGATAATTTTGACATTCAAATACGATAATTCTCTCCGCTCACCTGGAAATACTGAATTTGTTTGTTTGTTTAATTTGTTTTATTCGGAATGCAACATGGGGCCTATACTTACCGCAAAATTAACTGGCAACTGAGATCATTATGCTATCTCCTTTACCTTTGTTAATACCAACCAAGAATGAAAGAGACGGCATTATGACCTTACTCGCCACTTAGTTTTGCGGCAAGTAGAGCTAAAATGACAATCGTTGATAAAAAACGCAAATCGAAATAAATATAACCCCAACAGACTATATCAGCAAAAATTAGTTTGCTAATAAATTAATATAGTCTGTCAATCAACTATATCGGTAGAAAAAGGCGCCAAATCCGTATTTTCTATGGGCCGATAACCATTCGTGCCTACATTTTCTAAATTTGTCGCTTTTTTTTTTACTGACAGCGGTTGGCTTGATAGACTATAATATTTTATATAGTATAATATAATTATAGTAAATAATATAAGAATATAATATAATTCTATGAATTTTATATTTTTTACACTTTTGATTAATTAATAAATATCCCAAAAATTATCCTCTGTTGTGTCTTTCCCATTTTATTTATAATGCATGAAGATATTTATATAGATATAGATAAAGATATTTTATTATTCAAGTAGGCATATAACAATGCGCTTATGAACGTCAAATAAAGCTCCATTAATTACATCACACGTTTAGGGGGAGGAAGGGGGTCAAGAAAATGTGACATGTTGTTATTACTATATGATATTTATGTGTGATGTGTTGTTGCTATATGTAATAGTTGTGACAAGGGGGAGGGGGTAGTCACAAACATTGTGACGTCACCTTAACTCCATCAGTAACCTTTTTTGAGTAATTTTTTTATTCGCTGTACAGTTAAATAACAAGTTTTTGGGACGATAATCTTTTTATTCGTTTAATTTTCTTTCCTAATCAGTTTTGGGTTATAATTACTAATATTTCTTTTATCAAAAATATTTTAATAAAATATTTGCCGATTTCGTTGAAAACAAAATTGCCAAAAATGTGACGTCACACCAGGGGGAAGGGTTCGCCAAATGTGACCAAGTGCGACAAGGAGGGGTCAAAAAACCTAGAAATTCGTATCACGTAATTAATGGATGACCCCTAACTTCGATTGTATAGAAGCGGGTTCGTTGTGACTCTTAAGTTTGGTTCGAGCAAACTGCTGTCTCTCAGTAGTAAAATAATGTTGAAACTATTCCTATCTATGTTTGATCAGGCTTTGCACCCGTTTCAACGAAAAGTGACAAGACCTTCGGAGGAAATAGTTTAGTAGTTCTATTTCCATAATATAGTACGGCTTTGGTTTAACACGTCCACTGCGCCATCGGGTTCATTCGGCTCGATATGCATGTGACTATTTGCCGGAGCTAAAGTGTTCAGGATTTTTTTTAATACTTTGTCGGTGGCAAACAAGCATACGGCCTGCCTGATGGTAAGCAGTATCCGTAATCTATGTACGCCTGCAACTCCAGAGGAGTTACATACGCGTTGCCGACTCTAAACCCGCCACCCCTCATTAAGCTCTGGCAACCTTACTCACCGGCAGGAACACAACACTATGAGTAGGGTCTAGTGTTATTTGGCTGCGGTTTTGAAGGAATTGATGGTCTAATATAAATCAAATATTATTTAAATGAAATTTTATCGCGTTGTACCCGCTAATGATATTAAATGCAATAATGTGTGTTATTCCATGCGATTTCTATTATTAAACCTTAATAGCACTATTAACCAACAGAAGACACACAGCACAATATCACAACCTGATTTCTAGATGCGGTGCCATCCGTAAGTCTAGACCTTTAGATAAAAAAATGGAGCAGGTTAGTAGCTCACGCGTTTGTAGACTTTGTAGCTCCATCTTGCAAGAAACGACGCACGGAACTTAAATGTGGCTTTCCATTAGAGAAGGATCCTTATGCTTCATGTGCATAAGGACCCTTTTCTTCCACTAGAATATGAAGATTTCCTTATGAAGATGAAGAATAAGAACCTTTCTCCTATGGAAAGTCACAAAGTTTCGTAATACACCATTAAACATTATGATCTACATGTTCACCGTTTCAGGGACCCATTTACTGTCAAGTCGTATGAGTTACCATGGTAACACACTAATAATATTAGACTAATACCGTTCGAGAAATGGGCCCCTGTCAAGTTGTATGTGTTATCATGGCAACCCACTAATAATATTAGACTAATAGCGTTCGAGAAATGGGCCCCTGTCAAGTCGTATGGGTTATCATGGCAACCCACTAATAATATTAGACTAATAGCGTTCGAGAAATGGGCCCCTGTCAAGTCGTATGGGCTACCATGGCAACACACTAATAATATTAGACTTATACCGTTCGAGAAATGGGCCCCTGTCAAGTCGTATGGGCTACCATGGCAACACACTAATAATATTAAACTAATACCGTTCGAGAAATGGGCCCCTGTCAAGTCGTATGGGCTACCATGGCAACACACTAATAATATTAAACTAATACCGTTCGAGAAATGGGCCCCTGTCAAGTCGTATGGGGTACCATGGCAACACACTAATAATATTAGACTAATACCGTTCGAGAAATGGACCCCTGTCAAGTCGTATGGGCTACCATGGCAATACACTAATAATATTAGACTTATACCGTTCGAGAAATGGGCCCCTGTCAAGTCGTATGGGCTACCATGGCAACACACTAATAATATTAGACTAATACCGTTCGAGAAATGGACCCCTGTCAAGTCGTATGGGCTACCATGGCAACACACTAATAATATTAGACTTATACCGTTCGAGAAATGGGCCCCTGTCAAGTCGTATGGGCTACCATGGCAACACACTAATAATATTAGACTAATACCGTTCGATAAATGGGCCCCTGTCAAGTCGTATGGGCTACCATGGCAACACACTAATAATATTAGACTAATACCGTTCGAGAAATGGGCCCCAGCACAGAAAGTATGGCTTTTGGGTTAGTTCCATAATTCGATACGTAGAGGTATATTCATATTTGGAACTATCGCTTGAGCCTAAATATAATAATATCCTATAAACACGTTGACACGTAGAAGGAAACAAGGAAGGAATATAATAAAATAATCAGTATAGGCAGGCATCTTACCTAATGTCAGAGGCAATTTTCTTAATTTGATATCGAATATTATACCCACCATATACCTACATTTAATCCATTTATCGATATAAGACTAGTAATATTAGATAACTGTCATTTCTTGCAGGATTTTACGACTACGTTTGATATTATATTAGCCCATGAAGTTTTTTTGTATATTTTACTAGATGTCACAGTCCACATCAAAAGGGACCTTATGGCGGTCGGCACTTACGCGTTTTTTTATACCATGCCGGTAGCAAACAAGCATAGGGCCCGCCTGATGGTAAGCAGTCACCGTAGCCTATGGACACCTGCCTGCTATTGCCGACCCTTTAAAAGCTTGTACACACCTTTTTGGAGAACCCCATACTGTAGCCCCTCGGGAAAACCTCGGCAAGAAGCTCATTCCCCAGCCGAAGCGTCCGCGGGAGGAAAAGCGGTTGGCATCATATCAAACAATTCTTCAGAGCACACCCATTGTACAGTCAGCATCAAAAGTAGCGGATCAAACAAGGTTTCAAAAGTATCTATCTGTAACAGCTTAACAAAATGTGATGGTTCTATATGTAGAACAATTAAGACGGTAAAAGCACAGATCATATAATACTAGTAGTAAAAGATATGCTTTTGAATGTAAATTTTAGAGACTTGTCTTTATTTGGAATAGTTATCCAGAATATCAGATACTTTTGGCGCGTTGTTTCATCCGCTACTATTGATGCTGACTGTACAAGCGGCAGAACACACACAAGGAGGCAAAGTCTCTCCTTAGATTTAAAGGCTCAATACCTCTTGTGAGTTTGGGATCGTCGACGATTCGTACAGCGCAGCGCGCCTTTGGACCGAGTCGCGTCGAGCGTTATTAGACTTATTAGCGGCGCGTCAATACTAATGCGGCACTACGCGACATAAGCGCCAACCGCCATAAGGTCCCTTTTGATATGGACTGTCACAAATGTGCGTTGAGTCAATATGATATCAAAAATACGTTCACAGCATAAAAAAATATTTGTTTGTTAGTGAGAATATTTTCTGCAAACTAACATATATGAAAAGTTCATATCATAAAAGATAGGAAACTTCCATGACCCTACACTTTCAAAGATAAAAACTTGCGAAGTTTTGTCTTTAGGCAAAACCTCTCAAAGTTGACTTCGGAGAAAAAGTTTAGAAACTTAATCCATCCCACCTCTAAAATACTTACAAAACTCAAACTTACAGCTAACATATCAAAGTCCAAATTTCAAAAAAATGTACTTTAAAAAAAGAACTTGAAAGTTTATTGTAAAGGGACCACAATAGTCTTTTAAAAACCTTAGGACTTCATTGTTAAAAAGACAATGCAACTTTGTCGGCTTAACTAACTTTGGGGCTACTTAGTAATGGGTCTAATAGGTAAGGGTGATATGTAGTGATGTGCCGTTTTCCACGTTCCGAGGAATATTAAAACTTTTTTTTATGATAAAGGAGGCAAACGAGCCGACGATGATGGTAAGCGATTACCGCCGCCCATGGACACCTGCAACACCAGAGGGGTTGTAAGTGCGTTGCTGGCATTTAAGATGGGAGCACGCTCTTTTCTTGAAGGTTTGAAGGTCGTATCGGTCCGGAAATACCGCAGCGCAGGCGACAGTTCATTCCACAGTTTAGCTGTGCGAGGCAGAAAGTTCCTGGAGAAACAGACAGTTGAGGACTGCCAATCATCTAAGTGGTGAGGATGGAAATTTTGTCGTGTAGGGCGATGGCGAAAAGAAGCGGCAGGGATTAATCCGAACAATTCCTCGGAGCACTCCCCGTTTTTTTATGTGATAGTGAGCAGACGAGCCGCCTGATGGGAAGCGGTCATCGGCCATGGATAGCAACATGACGGGAGCCACTTAAGCGTTAACCCTAAATACCCGCTTCTTGAAGAATTCCATGTCGTAGCGCAAAGAAAATACCTCATGAGGCAACTCATTCTACATTTTTTACTTCAATTATGGTTGTAATTTAAAAAAAAATTGACCACTATTTACAAAAAAAAAATGTCCGTAATTATCACGAGTGTGAACTAGGGTATCGATTTACAATACATCACTATTTAAGGTGCTTCATTGTGTATCGGTTACGGCCATAATTTATAATACACCACCCGCGGCTAATTTATGCTAATGAGTGTGGCGTTGATGTATTGTATTTGAATGAATATTGATTAGTTTTTAATATGGGATGAGTTTCAATTTTTTTTTAATTCTTACAACTAGTCAAAGCACGCCCATATTATAAGATGGTTTAGGAACTAAAAAAAATTTTTTTTCTTGTTGCATCGGAATTAGAAAAAAACATTGATTCATGGCTGTACATATTATTAGTTGTTCGTGAGTACTCAATATTCCATCAAAATATGTAATTCATGATAGAAAAAATGTTTCATAAATATTTTTTTGCTAATTTGCTTCTAGGTTGGAACATTGGTTAAGATAACCATTTTTCTATTTGTGTATAAATATGTGTGTTTTGGGTAGGTACAGTCGCTATCAATTCAGATATATCGGAGTAACCGAAGTACTCAAAAATATTCTATAATAAAATTGAATCCTGAGCTTAGTGAGAGATTCAAGTGTGTTACACCCAAGATATAAATAATTTTGCTATCATGTGACACACTGCTTTTCACATCACCTGTGAGGAAATTGCTGTCTCAAAATATTATTTAAACTAAAAAAAAAGTATGCGAAAAAATATAAAAATATCTAGGACCCTAGAACAGAAAAGTGTTACTTTGATTCCTCCTAACAGGGAAGAAAAGTGCCATTTTGATCCCTTCTAGCAGGAAAGAAAACGTCCTTTACCGAATAGGTTAGGTGAAAATTATTTTTATTTTTTATTAATTTAGATTTGTGTTTTAAGTAGTCACACTTATTTCTATAAATTATACCTTAACTGTAAAATATGTCATATAGGTGCTAAAGAAATATTTTAGTTTACAAACAGGAAAAACTGATAGAAAATATTTTTCCACTGAGCAGTCCGGAGTTGACCGTTTCCTTCGCCGTTGCTCGCCGACACTTGTAATTTAATTTCTCTCAGAAAAGTGATTAATTTTCTTGCGTCACTTTTTTATATTTGCTAGAAACTTCCTGTAATAAATTCCGCGATAAATTTCAATTAAATTGGCGGTTTTTTTTTAACTAGGAGAAATTTTGTTAAAGATAAAGATAATTTATTTGCATTAAACATTACCAGGTACAAGGCGCTAAAAAGTAATTAATGAATACGTTTTTAAGGAAATGTTTAGCCCTGAAATAATCGTTACTGGATATAAGTTTTTGGCAGATATTGAATTTTTGGTAAAATCAAGATTTTATCGCTGACTGTACTTTTCTTTCTACAGGCAACTAATACTTATCGAGACAAATCTAAAAACGCCAGACACAATTAGGTTGCATTGTTTTATCACAGAGTTCCTATGGCTACCTCCTGTCTCCATCATCAGATCAGCTCGATGGTACCATAATATTGAATTGTCACCCGACTTACATATGTATGCAAATTTTCAGCTTTTTTTTTTTTTTTTTTATACTACGTCGGTGGCAAACAAGCATACGGCCCGCCTGATGGTAAGCAGTCTCCGTAGCCTATGTACGCCTGCAACTCCAGAGGAGTTACATGCGCGTTGCCGATCCTAAACCCGCCCCCCCTCGTTGAGCTCTGGCAACCTTACTCACCGGCAGGAACACAACACTATGAGTAGGCTTCATCGGGGAGTGAGCTTCATCGGAAACCAGGAAGTGGGTCAAATTTATCTTGCAAGATTTGACCCGTACTAACATACATGGATACATTGCAAGTTAATAAATCATAATAATAATAAAAAGCTTGTAAAAATACAATACGGTGGTTGATTTTGTTTTTTATCTCAGAATTTAAGTACTTCGTTCTATTTGTCGGTAACAAGTTTAAACGTACTGAAACACACATAGTATTTATCTATCACTTCAAAACAAACTACTAGGTATTTTTATAATATATAATCAATTAATGAAAGTCATTTTGAACTTAAACATAATAAAGTCATACCGCCAAAAAATAATTTTTCATACCCTAAATACTTATTTTTTTCCATTTTCCTACAATCTCTAAACACATTTTTAAATACAAGTTTTATTTCTCTACATTCACATAATTAAAAAGCCTTATTTAAATAACTTAATGTGAACTTAGTCTTCTAAAATTTCAAAAAGAAATAGTAGTATTAAAAATCACAACAAATCCCCAAATACAAACGCCTTAAAATAAAAAAAAAACTTACTTGCCTCCCGCGAAAAGCACTGTCACTTTAACTTTTTAAAACTACGTATTCGAACCGGTCCGAATCGCGGCGCGGGACGTGCGTCTGCCGCGGGTACCGAGAGAGGTATGACGGAGTACCACCACTGAGGGCGTAGGGTTCATACCGTATTGTTTAATGTAACCTACATTTGTGTTTAAGATTATTTGGAGCTTTGTCTCATTTGTATAGACTATGATACAAGATTATTACATTGTTGAGGTGGTCTGCTTGTTTAGAGAACTTGTTCGGAATATTAATAACATTTCATGTTTGTCTTAACATCAACGATAAATATATTACCTACATGTTGTCTTATAGGTATGTATAAAATCAAAGACCTACATGTCAAAGTATTAAATTTTAGTAGAATTTTATTGCAATTAGGTATAAGACCCAGTAATTTCATCAAATAAGATCTTCAAGATATCTTGGAATAATTATTTGATCAGAGGAATTAAAATCACCGACGAATAAATTTAATAGTATTTAGTTCCAGCACCTGTTCATATCATAGACGGTGCAACATATGGCATACGATTTTAGTTAATTGCTGTCTAATCAGGAGCAATGAATTCATTCGATCGATCAAATGCCGCAATGCATTGCCAATTACATTCGATTATCGGTGACGTTTGTCAATTTAGTATTGACGGTATGAAATGTCCAATATAAAGTAAAACCTAACTTGATCAACAATTAAAGTCCGTGACTGCACCATCTTCGTCAAGTATTCAAGTATTTTTGTTGCTTTCATGTTGTTATACAGATGATAATGTTTACAATAGGAGCTTCAAACATGAACCCTGTAACAATTCTAAACTTAAAAATGTAATATTAAGATTAAAGCTAACACCAATATTGTTAGGTACATTTTATGTGAGTGTGTGTGTGTGTGTTAGTGTGTATATATGTATCACATATGAGTATATATCGTCCGTTGTAGCTTATAGGTATTATAATTACACTTAAGTACAATAAACTCAACATACATCATTGTACAACACCAACACATTACAGTTTCTGCAAAACGAACAAACGAGTTTATTTTGAACGGAAACAACATTCTCATTTCAAAACGAGCGTAACTAACACACTGACATAAATGAACTGAAAAACAAACAAATACAACTCTATTGTACGCAAAATATTTCTCGAAGGAGTATTTTACATTTTTTTTATTTTTAGTTACTAGTAGATCAAGTTTGAATTATTTCAAGCGAAATTTGAAAAATACTAACTTGCTCTTCATAATTTGAGATTTCATGATTTTGAGTCTATATGTGTAGATAAGATAACAATAAGTGGAACTGGCACACAATCAAGACTAGTTTCACTCTAATTAAAAAAAATGACAGTATCGTTAATGGGGTCCCCCATTAACGGGGCTGGAGTGATTATAGATATAGTTAAGGGCAAAACTTAAAATGTAATTTAACTGACAATTTCTTTAAAAAATACCAAAGTAAATTGTATCATTCCATTGAAAATTATAGTAGATTTTATATGATGCAATTTGTATTGGTATTTTTAAGAATATGTCAGGAACATCACATATATTATTAAAATTTGTCCCGATTGACGGTACCGCTTATAATTCTTCCTCATCTATCCAGAGTCCTAGACTACTTGGGCATGACAAAAGGGGCCCACTGGAGTCCGCCGGACGGTATCGGCCTGTCAGTTGTTCGGAACTCTCAAGTTTTTGTTCTAACTGACAGCCCGATACCGTCCGGCGGACTGTTAATCAGTCGGCCCCTTTACATTTGGGTGCTTACGTCATTACGTAGTGCAGTGGCTAGCGAGCCATGTGGCCTCCCCTGCAAGGCGTCAACTTTGACGCATTTACACTTTTGTTTTTTACCCGTAACAGTACCCCTAGTGTAAATAAATTCGATTTCGAAACGTGACGTACGCGTTTGCGTTTAGTCTCATTTTGTATTGGATTTAGAAAGAGCGCGCCAAGCGGGACGTTTTGGAAACTCAAAATCCTATACAAAATGAGACTTAACGCAAACGCGTTCGTCACGTTATGATGTCCATAAAATTTACACTAGGGGTACAGACACAGGATAAATGTTACAAGTAGTTAAACACCCCAATTATATTATATATCCTTGTTGTAGAAACAAAAATGAATAAAAATTAATTTTTTATTAAATATTTTATCACTGGCTGAACTTTTCTTTGAACAAGTAACTATATAATATTCATAGAGACAATTCTAATAAACGCAACTAGGTTGCGATCATAGAGTTGCAATGGCTACCTCCTGAGTCCATCATCAGATCAGCTCGATCTGAACGCATACATACAGAAAATTGGATCCTGCAAAAAACCGTACCCATAAAAAACTGGACGTAAGTAGGAAAGAGGTCTGAAAATGTCGTCCAACATCGCACAGAACTAATATGTTACTATACTGATAAAACCGTTTGAAAATGATAGGTAACATTCAAAATCAATTGATTGTCCAGTAAAAACGCTACATGGGACTTATATTCGTTTGGTGATTGACTAATTCAAAAATTATATACAAAATAATCATTATTAAGTTAAAAGTCATCTTCTTCCTCGCGTTATCCCGGCATCTTGCCACGGCTCATGGGGGCCTAGGGTCCGCTTGGCAACTAAACCCAAGATTTGGCGTAGGCACTAGTTTTACGAAAGCGACTGCCATCTGATCTTCCAACCCAGAGGGTAAACTAGGCCTCATTGGGATAAATCCGGTTTCCTCACGATGTTTTCCTTCACTGAAAAGCGACTTGTGAATATCAAATGATATTTCGTGCATAAGTTTCGAAAAATTCATTGGTACGAGCCGGGATTTGCACCCGCGACCTCCGGATTGCAAGTCGCACGCTCTTACCGCTAGGCCACCAGAATTGTTAAATTGGAAGTATTAAAATAAAAATAATATTTCAATATTTACTATTGTTAAATTCCACCTCGTATACTGCTTATTTATAAAACGTACTTTTTTTATTAGCCTACTTAGTGTCCCATTACTGGGCAAAGGCCTCCTCTAGTTTCTTCCAGTCAACCCTGTCGTTGGTAAAACTTACTAAAACTAACTAAATAAACTTATATATGAAAGGCTCTACAGAAACGGCTGTTACACTTGCAAAACTTTTTCGAAACTTAAATGCTGAAAAATGTTCTCTAAACTAAACTTTTACCGAAACTTAATTCTTGCTAATGCTTTTACCGAAAGCTGCGAAAGCTTCGGAAGTTCAACTTGTAAAGTAAAAGCTTGTGTCAGCGTACAAACGAGTTGCTTCCAAGAAGTTTGCCTCAACAAAATAAGTGTTAAAACGTATTAACTCCTTAGGATCTTAAAGGCGGTTACGACGTTTTAAAAGGAACATTGTAAAGTTACTTATGTACATGTAGTGTGATCAGGGTCGGAAAGATTCATTAATGTTTTTTTTTGTGAGTTTTCTGAAGACGGAAGTATCGAAAGTTGTGGGCGGATAATGGAGAAACGGGAGGAGTCGGCGCGTATTTCACATTTGTATGGCCGCAAGCCGGTCGGCTCCTCGCGGACGCGGACGGCGCCGCCGGACGGACACCATCGCTTCTGCCATACATAATGTACAGGCACAGGCATATTGAAAATGCGCTCCGACGCGGCTCGACACCAGCCCGTTGGTGGGAATCGTAAAATAACGTCTGGTCATAAGTTTGTTGAGATAAGACACAGTTAAGTGCCGGGCCCGGGCCGAGGCATCCGACACTTCGTTTCCTATAGAAAACATCACATGATCACCGTAGAAAACAAAGTGTCGGTTGCCCCGTCCCAGACCCGGGACGTTCTAACGTGAGTTATCCTTTAAGTTGCCGTAGGTTCAGCCATCACAAATTATTAATAGTGCGTTTAAAGGGGTCCATTGATTACCAGTTCGCCGGACGATATCGGCCCGGCCTGTCAGTTCGGAAAAGCTGACAATCGCGAATAACTGACAGGCCGATATCGTCCGGCGAACTGGTAATCAGTGGGCCCCTTTAGATATAAGTTCGTGTTTTTTTCTATCGAGCGAAAGTTGTTGAATTCGAATTTCGAATCGATGAAATTACTTTTAGAATAAAACGGCCAAGTGCGAGTCGGACTCGCCCATGAAGGGTTCCGTACCATTTACTACTTAGGTACTAGTTTCTATTTTTGTGTGGAAATCTTAATGCGGTTCACAGAATAAATCTACTTACCAAGTTTCAACAGTATAGTGCTTATAGTTTCGGAAAAAAGTGGCTGTGAAATACGGACAGACAGACAGACAGATATGACGAATCCATAAGGGTTCCGTTTTTTGCCATTTGGCTACGGAACCCTAAAAAGGCTTCAATATTGCTATTCACATTTTTTGGCAACTGTATTATTGCAGTTTTTGGCAAAAAATCCATTTTTGGTATAAGCTTTTATCGCTGACTATACTTTTCTTTCCACAGGCAACTAATACTCATCGAGCCAATTCTAAAAACCCCAAACACAATTAGATTGCGTTGTCTTATCACAGAGTTCATATGGTCACCTCCTATCTCCATCATCAGATCAGCTACCACAGGTCGATGGTAGCATAATATTGCATTGTCACGCGATTTCCATATGTATGCAAACTTTCAGCTTCGTCTGAAACCGGAAAGTGTGTCAAAATTTAACTTGCAAGATTTGACCCGTACATACATACATATAGTAGATAAATTGCAAGTTAATAAAAAGCTTGTAAAAACTCTTAAATTTGCAAAAAAAATATTAAACCTACTGCACCAAACTGTGTTTAGTGTTTAAAAAGTCGTGTCGTCAAATACTATAAAAGTATTTTAGACAAAGCGGTTTGTGTCCCATCTTATGGTAATTAAGGTTAATTAATAGATTAAGATTAATTGAGACACTGTTTCAGACAATCAGTCATCATCTAATTACTTGTCATTACATCAGATGTAACTGCTACAGGAAAAAAACAAATACTTAAACGAAATAAATTATTTTTTAACAAAATTTTCATTGTGTCAATAACATATTAAAATTCATGGAGAATGGAAAATATTTAGAAGTAGAAAAACGTTTTGTCTTTTAGTATGAATGATCACGTGGTATACTTCCCTCTTAAAATTGTACACTTAACTTAGCAATGTGCTAGTCGTAGAACTTAAAATTTTACACTTAACTTAGCAATGTGCTAGTCGCAGAACTTAAAATTTTACATTTAACTTAGCAATGTGCCAGTTCCCGAACTTAAAATTGTACACTTAACTTAGAAATGTGCTAGTTGCAGAACTTAAAATTTTTTATTTATTTATTTTACCTACATGCTTTTAATATCCAAAAACAAAGAAATAAACATACATAATAAAACTTACTAACAACTTAAATTAAAGATAAAAAAATTGGCCCAAATCGCCGTCAATGGGCAAGGTGCCTAGAAGGCTGGCCGTATTTCCCCGCTGTATGGCGATACTTATACGCTGTGCGAAATAGTGGCCAGCCCTCTCGTCGCCCGAGGCCTCTATTAGGCGCGCCGACAAATCTTTAAAAACTTAGCAATGTGCTAGTTGCAGAACTTAAAATTGTACACTTAACTTAGCAATGTGCTAGTTGCAGAACTTAAAGCACACTCTCAAAATTTCCGAAAATTTCTGGAAACTTTCATGAGAAAATTCTTATGCAAAATCAACTTAGAAAATTCCCGTTCAGATTGGGGATTGTTACTTACTCAATATCCTTAAAACGAAAGTGAATACTTTTCATAGTCCTCAGTTTCCTCTCTGGATATTAACATTATTGGAAATATTTTGACACAATTCGTATATCAACCACAGTTATGCCCTTACGTTTGATTTTTTCGAATATTTTAATATTGTAAAAGCTAGAAGCATTTCAAATTTTAAATGAAATCAATTTTTCGCTCCAAATTTTTACAATAATCAAAAAACCAAAAAAAGTCAAACGTAAGGGCGTAGCTAATATATACCAAATGATGTAAAAATATTTTCCATAATGTCAATATACAGAGAGGAAAATGGGGACTATGTTTGCATGGAGAAGCGGCCGTTTCATTATATTTACGTCGCTCATTGGTGTTTATTTCAAGTGTCATAGAAAACAAAGGTTTGACAATAATTTGCAGAAACGGGAGGAGGAAACTAGAGCGTTCAGGCATTCTCGAGTCCGTTCGGTTCGTGAATTTTGACAACCCTAAACACTCGAAAGGGATAATTCCATACATTAGAAAGGGACAATATGATTAAGCCCTGAATCACTGTCACGGTTTTGTAGGAAGTTTCCTTTCTGTACGGTAACAACAAATGTAAGTCCTCAACATAGTTCCGCACATTTTCGGCGTTATTTTAGTAAATTTGTATCGAATAGTCGGTTTTAACTGTTAAAATTTCATCAACTTGTTAGCGTAGACACGTAAGTTTGGATAGCAAAATTAAGGTGCCAATCACTGTCACTTGACAATCTCGAAACTAATTGAGCAAACAACGTGTTTTAAACAACACAAACATTTGAGAAAAAATTGCCTGCTGCCAGAGGTAGACATTTGGCAGAAATTGTCTTCCGTATACATTAGGGTTGTTTCCATCTCCAAATCTTAGGGCAGAATTGTATCCCAATAAATTATTTTGGATTATAAGAACATGTTAAACTACTTTTAGGGGACCTGTAATGACCATATTTTTGTAAATATTGAATTTAAAATATCTTTGAAAATTCTGATGACGTCACAACTCTCGGATTGACACTGTTGACAGTTAGGCGATAAACAACAAATGATAAATGTCAGTTGTCAGTTCGTATCTTCTACGTGTGTATGAAGTTATGTGTCAAACCGTAAACTGTGACGTCACACAATTTTCAAAGAGCGTTTTGGGCGCGAAAGCATCTGTCAAAATATACTTTGTTAATTTAACATATTTAAAGCCGTTTTTAGTATAAAAGTTGAATTTTAGGGCAACTTTTAGCTAATATAGAACGTAATACAAGCGTTTCAAAAAATTGGAAACAACCCTATTGATAACCTTGAATAATATATTTATGAAAAATATACCTATAATTAAAATTTAAAAACAAAGTGTGTCACTCTTATTTTCCTACCCTGTATTTTATTGTGTTACCTATGCTTCGACAATATGTCGCCAAGTCTGATCAACAGACAATACCTTATTTGCGCACCTGCCAGATTTGTCCGTAATTAAATCGCGCGGATCAGGGATTCCGGAATCCGGTTTATTCGGGAAACAGTGTAAACACGTTTTCCCTATCACAATACTGGATTATGCGGAGAATCGGTGTTTGTTTGTTCAATTTTGTCATAGGTTTTTTTTTTATTATCTAAAATATACTGAAAAACCATTAGAAGAAAAAAGTGTGTCCTACAGAAAGTATTAGAAATTGGTTCGACTTAACTTAGTCCGTTTTAACCCTACCAAGAGACAGGTTAAAGTTAGAGTTTATCTTGACCTCTCGTTTTGAGAGCATTTTCTTGACTGCCTCAGCCAATATCGGAATCCTTAGCGTCGACCTCTCGAGTGAAGTCCAGTTCCGCCGCCAACTAGAGGGTAAGGCCAAATTAGCCTCAAAAAAGCTCGGTGTGCTCGACAAATCGAGACAGTAGTCCAAACCGGCCCTTCACCTACAGGCCGCAGGTGCGCCCACACATGGAATACTGTTCTCATCTATGGGTAGGGGCACCCGATTACCTCTGGACAGTGGCGGGACAAGAGACAAGACCAAAATTTGGTGTGGGCAAGGTACATTTAGCGAGGCCCTCTGGTGGCACAAGAAATAACGAATAATTTTTAGGGCCAGCCACATCAGGGCACATGCTAGACAACGTCCGTCCATAATAATTATTTAGGGTCACCGTCATCGAAAACGATGAGGAGGACTATACATATATATATATGTATTTGAGGCACGAGGCTCCTCGGGCCGCAAGGCCGTAGGTGGTGGCCCACGTCGCCCATGCCGAGCACCGCCTCTGCCTCTGGACCGCATCCAACGAAGAGCGACTCGAATTGCCGATTGCCAACGTATTCCGGATCGGCTTGACTCAACCGGACAACAACCTACGGTCAACCTACAAGCAAAGCAGATAACTTGTAGGCGGCGGAACATCATGATGCAATTACTAAAAGTATTAGGTACTTTTACACAACTCATACAACTAAACAAATACAATAAATATAAATAGTACATAGGTATAATACACACATACATATATAAGTAAATAACATAGTTTAAAAATACATTTTACATAACTTCTAAAGTAAAGCGATAATTTTAAATGCAATGAAATGAACCGTAACCGATAAAATGAGGTAAGTAATAAAATTGGTAAGTACCTACCTACTTTGTAACTGGTTAATTATAATGTTTGAAACAGATTTCAAAAGCCAAATAGTCCAATTAATTGTGGATAAATTAATAGCGATATTCCAATAATTGCTTGCTCGTATGTTCTGGCTGATGAACAATAATTTTATTTGACATTTATTCAATTTATTATGACGTAAATATCGTTTGTAGCTCGCAGTCGTTTCTGTTTGGTAAAAAATACCGGTGAATTCTCAATATAGGTAACTTGACACACCAATACCCTTAAGAAGAAACATTGTGGTAATTTTTCGATACAAACGTACTCGATATTTTCCTCTCCGGATCCTGCCTTAGATATTTTTTATTAAGTAGATGAGATTCAATCTTCGAACAACACCGGCTTCCGACACGTCGGAAGGGAGGAGCCTAAGCGACATCTTACCGATCAACAAATCCGAAATTCGCAAATTGCGGTGATCTTTCTCTTTTACTCTCACTAAGACGTAATTAGAGTGACAGAGAAAATGCCCGCAATAGGGAATATTACTGCAATGTTCTGCCGCCAGAGTGCAGCACTAGCCCGTATCTTAAACCATAGAGTAACATACATACTGTGCCTTAAACTGTATTTTGAACAGATTTCATAGATAATAAAATGTGACATTGATGCATCAAGGCGGTTTGTTTACAACTACCGGGAAACGTGAAAATCGAAATTTAGTTATCTGCGTCTTTATCGCTCAAATATGTAAGAGTGATAGAGAGGTTAGATAACAAATTTTCGATTATCTTGTTCTGCGGTAGACCCTCAGATTATGATGGATTGTGGTAGTTGCGGCCCCTACGCAGTTCGATTTTCGCGGGTAGCCCTGTTGTCAAGTCGCCTTGAAAATAAATGAGGGTAGTTCATAAAAAAGCGCGGCAACCAATTTGTGATCGTATCACGATCGTACGCAACGTTGAATTAAATAAATTTAATAATGGCTTTTTATACAAAGGAAATGGCGGAAAACGCCGAAATTATGCAAGCTTGGAGGGCAGGGCACGGCGTGAGTAGAGAACGCGATGAAGTCATTAATATACCTCAGATATGGTAAGTACTCCTTACTGGCAAACACGTATATATAGAAAAGCATGTGCAATGAGCGCAATATTTTTCGTTACGAACAACGCAAAATTAATACGAAAGAAAACGGCTCGGAGTTAGGTATATTATATTTTCCATAATTTCCCATATTTTCAATTGTTTTGCTGAGATGAGAGCGGAGAGAACATTTCGTGGCATTTTTTCCTTTTTATGTTTCTCTGTTTTGTATGATTTTCTATTTTGTCTTTATTATGCTTACGAGTAAATTATTTATATTCTATTCTATAAATACATACTTAAATATTATACGACATTATTACACAAATTGACTACTTAAGTCCCACAGTAAGCTCAATAAGGCTCGTGTTGAGGGTACTTAGACAACGATGTATATAATATATAAATATTTTATAAATACTTAAATACATAGAAAACACCCATGACTCAGGAACAAATATCCGTGCTCGTCAAACGAATAAATGCCCTTACCAAGATTAAAATACCGGACCATCGGTTTCATAGGCAGGGTCACTACCCACTAGGCCAAACCGGTCGTCAACATTCTATTCTGTAATGTGAATATCCAGAGAAGAAAATGGGGATTACGTACTACGTACTTTGAAGAAATGATAACTGTGCCGGTAACAAAATATTACTGGATTAAAAGTAACTAAATGTCGTATATTTGCTTCAACTCAAATAGTTTTCATTCTAAATTTGTTCTTCTAATATTATGCGGCCAGTCTCACTCAACTGAATTCAAATATGAAAATGAAAAGTAGCCGTTAGTCGTTCTACATTTGAATTTGTAATTTTCCAACGGATTTTGCTCGATACTAAAGTTGTTCGCTTAAATTTTATTTCGTCCTGATTTTCATATTTAGGAAAGCAATATTTATAATGCTACGGCCACATTATAGGGCGAAGATTCGTGGCGCGTTGTCGCGACAGAAACTTCGCGGTACAACGAACACGAACTACATGGCCACATATTGTCGCGATAAAAGCTTCGGGCGAACTAGATCGGTCAATGTGGATCTGGCGGCAAGATGGAGAAAGCGTGAACTCTTGAAGTGTAGCCACTTGCACGAACTTTGTCGCGATAAAATTCCTTTGATGTGTGGCAAGAAACCGACAGGACCCCGAACACAGTTCGAGTTCGCCCAAATGATTCGCGCCACAGCGAACTACGTGGCTATACGTGTCGCGACAGGTCGAACATTCGCCGAATCCCGATAATGTGGCCGCAGCATAAATGCATAACTACCTATATGAAAGAAATTCGGTTGCTTAAAATAAAATTCGAAGCGTGAGCGTGAGAACAAGCCAAAATAGCATCCTGAAAATTATTGTAGGCAGGTTTAACTGTTTCATTTTATGTCATTGGATTATATAAATTAAAACGCTAGTCAGATATGTTAAATAAAATGGTAACATTTGTTTATTTATTTACATTGTCATTTTTGTATGGGTTCATTATTATTTAATCTTTTTCATCATCATCATCATCATCCTGGACCTTTATCCCTATTTGGGGTCGGCCTTCCTTGTCCTAAGCCTCCAGGTGGCACGATTCCTGGTTAGGTTATTGTCGATTTTTTGTACTATAAGGTCTTTTTGGACCGTCGTCAACCAAGTGGCGAGGGGCCTTCCGCTTCCACGCTTCGTCGTCGGCAAGTTTAAGGCTGTTTTGACGATAAGGTCATCGGGTCGTCTTTGTATATGTCCGTACTATCTATCTAAGGCGTTTTTCAATAACTTTCTCGTTAATAGGAGAATTATTTAATCTTTTTAATAATTTAATTTAATGATTGCTTGTAGACATTTTTATATCTCTTCAAGTGGCATATGCCGTTTTTGTGTTATTGGAATATTGATTTTATTTCAATTAAGTAATCATATTTGAAAAAATGACATTATCGGACGGGAGTCGACGGCCTACCACTCCAAGGGACATTTTAATTGCAATTTCATGTTTCAATTTCATTTTGACATTTAATATGATATTGTTTTATTTTTATTTTTTCAATTTTGTATAATGTTAATGTGTAATTAAATCTACTATAAATCTTTATTTTCTTTTTATAAATGTTATATATGGATCAATGTTGTATGCAATAAATGATTTTATTGTTATTATAAGTAATTACTCGTACTAACAAACTATATGGGCCTATTTTGAACTGAAATAACTAAATACAATTGAATTGAAATAAAAAAAGTGAGGTTTTGTGACGATTTGTGACGTATAGGGTCTCCTACATGCAGCTTTAAGTATTTTCCAGTCCGCTAACCAATCATTCAAGCGGCCCATTAAGGTGACCAGATGTCCCGTATTTTACGGGTTGTCCCGTTTTCAGCCAAAATTTTTAATCCCGTAATTTGGCGAAATTTGAAATTTGAATTTTGGACAGTACATTATCCCGTAATTTTATGATCGAATGCCATTAAATGATAAAAATACCTATTTGTATTACTGCACATTTTCCTTTCTTAAGCGCGATAAAAATTAGTTGTCACAGATTTTTTTCTTTACTTGTTGTTTATCTCTTTCGCACTCTTGAAATGTTCATATAGGTACGCCGTGGCTTCCTTTTTGCACACTTCCCTTAAATAGTCTTTAAGCGTAAGCGTCATTCCAGTAGGGCTATGATGGTCGACTCTTTATCATTTGTCACCATTCCTGTCACGTTCTAACACGTATGTAAGCGCGAAAGTGACGGGCATAGTGACAAATTATAAAAATGGAACCATGCTGCCACGGCAGATCTGCGTTCTACGCTGACAATGATCAATACAATTTTTTTTAGCGACGAGATTGGAAACTTGATGCGGCGCGAGCGCCACCCCCGCAAGCGTCTCTCTCTACGCAGCTTCTCTGTCCTGCTCTCCGGCACCACACGGCTCTACAGGGACCAAGTCGATTCTTTGTTGAAAGGTAAGATTTTCAATACATTGCCGACTAAATAGGTGAAAGAAATGCAATCGATCGGTCAAATGCCGAAGTGTATCGAAAATCGCACGCGATTTGTTGCAAGGTCTTTATTCTTTCTTTATTGCATCCATGGTTTGTACAGGTGTTACATACTCGTAGTAGTTGTGAGTTTCACATGGACCCTGACAGGGTACAGCAATAGTCTTAAATCTAAGTTATGTACTTAAACGAGGTTTTATAACAATGGTTAGTTGATTTTATACTATACTATTCTATACTAATTCCAATTTTAAATTTTATGTCAACAAATTCATTCACAACTAAAAGATAATATTATTGATAGTTAACATTTTATATGCAATAAAATTGTAGTGTATATAATATTAATTTTAATAGTAATGTCAAAAAATAAAAAAATAAAATCTCATATAATGTAAAATATTAACAATAATGCGATGCGAAATATAGCGATGAGTAGATATCTAATAACATTCGTCATTATTTTTATCATCCAAAAAATCATTAAGTTTATAATAGCATTTGTTAAGTAAAAAGTTCTTCAACTGTTTATTAAATTGTTTTTCTGAGGCCTGCAGTTTTATTTCGTCACTGATTTTATTATATATTTTTATTGCCATCATTTTTGGACTTGTTTTGTGTAGCTGTAGTTCTGATCGTTCGGGTGGCGCCAGGTTATGCTTGAATCTACTTTCATATCTCCGAGGTTTGTCGACCGATTTTGGGAAATGATATATAAATGAAATATGAGGATATTTTCTGACAAATTTACAAATTTCTAATATACATATAAATGGATGTCAAGGTCAGGATTTTAAATTTAATAAAATAGGGTTTACAACTGTCAGTGGAGTGTTTAACAAATAAGTTGTAAGTATGGGT
Source organism: Cydia pomonella (assembly GCF_033807575.1). Taxonomy (NCBI): domain Eukaryota; kingdom Metazoa; phylum Arthropoda; class Insecta; order Lepidoptera; family Tortricidae; genus Cydia; species Cydia pomonella. Next base: position 4,002,633 of record NC_084722.1, read on the forward strand.
ATAGTTTATAATTAAAATCTTACAAAAAAGTAGGAATGAAATACGAGTAAGATGAGACTATGTAAAGAACCGACCACACGCTTAAAAACGGTGACGTTACGGAATCGCACTGACAGATAACGCAAAAATACTAAATCTACAGTTACATTTTTCAAAATTTCGTTCCTCCCTTTTTCTACTGACTATTTTAGCTTGACTATATATTTAATTACTTTTTGGCCTCTTAAGTATACAAACATACATTAAACTATAGTCAGTTTTGGTTAGTGATATTTAATCTAAAATTTAAATTGCAAAGCTGAATATCTTGCATACTTCAGCCGAGATCCATCACGATAAGATTGATCGCATGCTGCAATCTCGGTTGAGAGCTGGCAGAAAACCAAATCGGTCTATTCGTTAGGGAGCTGAGGGCTTAGGTACCGCAAACCACGTTCGACGTATTGCCTCTCTGTCGCACTTGTAAATTCGTACGTAAGTGCGACAGGGAGGCAACATGGTTCGTGGTTCGCGGTCGGCCCTCTAATGCGGTGGGTATAGAATAGAGTATAGTAAAACAAAGTGGGGATGTTAAATAATTTTTAATGAATTGAGAAAGATATTATCAAACAATTAAAAACGTCGAGTGCTATCTTTCTAGCTGTAGAATATATAACATGAGTAAAATGCCGTATTCATAAACGTGTACTAAAGTTACGATGCCGCTAATCGTTTGTCCCTTTCCATCATACCAATACGTCGGAAAGGGACAAACGATTATTAACGGCATCGTAACTTTAGTACACGTTTATAAATAAGGGGGTAAGTTTCACCCCATATACAAAAAGCTCCACTACGTCACATTTTTTGGCAACAAAAAACAAAACAGCAAAAAGAATTTTGCCCCAAAAGATAAAATATAGACGCATGTCAGTACTGGCTAGCACGTGCTGCAAATTTCTAAGCAATATACTATATATTATTTTTGAAATACAAGTATATCTTCTCTTTCTTTTCAGATACTTTTGAATGCAGTATAAATCCAGTGTCAGTCCCGCCGACTGTTGACGACACAATCGCAGGTCTGATTTTTGTCATAATTTACAAATTCTTTCTCAATATCCTGCCTATTTTTGTCGACCTGTCTGGCCTAGCGGGTAGTGACCCTGCCTATGAAGCCGACTTGTAATAGGTAGGTTTCATATTTTCGTAAATAGCATATAAATAGCACTAAGCAATATGTTTACTGCCGTGCAATCCCTAAACTGCAGTAACTGCACAAAAAACGATTTCGAGATAAACGCAAAAAACGGTTTAATATAGTTAAAAAACTTAAGTAAGTCACCTGTTTTATGTAGCTGTGACGTGTTCGAATAGACATTTGTTTTGTTTTTGTGTGTCTTTTAAACATGTATTGTCTATTCGAACACGTCACAACTACATACAACAGGTGACTTACTTAAGTTTTTTACCTATACTGATTTATTTTCGGCACTGCAACATTAGATTCTGTGTTATGTAATGCATGCAAAATCTGCCATAATTGTTGACATTTCTGGCAATTTCTTGAATATTATTTTACCTAAAATTAGAAATATGTAGGTACGACGTTGTTCTTCAAAATGTGTTTTTTTTTCAGAGCCTTCAGATGAAGAATTGCCCGAGTCTATATCTAATATAGACGCAACTAATACGATAGGTAAGTTTCATATTTTCATGAATGATAAATAGCATCTAACCAATATCTATACTGCCGTGCAATCCCTAAACTGCAATAACTAGAAAAAAAAAAACCGATTTTAAGATTTTAAAGTTATTTATTTTCGGGAATGCAATATTAGATTCTGTGTTATGTAAATGCATACATAATCTGCCATAATTGTTGACATTTCTGCCAATTTCTCGAATAATATTTTACATATAGATAGAAATATGTTGGTACGGTAATTTTCTTCTATTTTTTTTCAGAGTCTCCAGGTGAAGAATTGCCCGAGTCTAATATAGACGCAAGTAATACGATAGGTATGTTTCATATTTTCATGAATTATAAATAGCATCTAACCAATATCTACACTGCCGTGCAATCCCTAAACTGCAATAACTAGAAAAAAAAAACCGATTTTAAGATTTTAAAATTATTTATTTTCGGGAATGCAATATTAGATTATGTGTTATGTAAATGCATACATAATCTGCCATAATTGTTGACATTTCTGCCAATTTCTCGAATAATATTTTACATATAGATAGAAATATGTTGGTACGGTAATTTTCTTCTATTTTTTTTTCAGAGTCTCCAGGTGAAGAATTGCCCGAGTCTAATATAGACGCAAGTAATACGATAGGTATGTTTCATATTTTCATGAATTATAAATAGCATCTAAAAATATATATATACTGCCGTGCAATCCCTAAACTGCAATAACTAGAAAAAAAAACCGATTTTAAGATTTTAAAGTTATTTATTTTCGGGAATGCAATATTAGATTCTGTGTTATGTAAATGCATACATAATCTGCCATAATTGTTGACATTTCTGCCAATTTCTCGAATAATATTTTACATATAGATAGAAATATGTTGGTACGGTAATTTTCTTTTTTTTTTCAGAGTCTCCAGGTGAAGAATTGCCCGAGTCTAATATAGACGCAAGTAATACGATAGGTATGTTTCATATTTTCATGAATTATAAATAGCATCTAAAAATATATATATACTGCCGTGCAATCCCTAAACTGCAGTAACTGCAAAAAAACGATTTCGAGATAAAAGCAAATAACAGTTTAAAAGTGATTTATTTTCGGCAATGCAATATTAGATTCTATATTATGTAAATGCATACAAAATCTGCCATAATTATTGACATTTCTGCCAATTTCTCGAATAATATTTTACATATAGATAGAAATATGTTGGTACGGTAATTTTCTTCTATTTTTTTTTCAGAGTCTCCTGAAGAATTGCCCGAGTCTAATATAGACGCAAGTAATACGATAGGTATGTTTCATATTTTCATGAATTATAAATAGCATCTAACCAATATATATACTGCCGTGCAATCCCTAAGCTGCAGTAACTGCAAAAAAACGATTTCGAGATAAAAGCAAATGACAGTTTAACAGTGATTTATTTTCGGTTAATGCAATATTAGATTCTGTGTTATGTAAATGCATGCAAAATCTGCCATAATTGTTGACATTTCTGGCAATATCTCGAATAATATTTTACATATAGATAGAAATATGTTGGTACGGTAATTTTCTTCTATTTTTTTTTTCAGAGTCTCCAGGTGAAGAATTGCCCGAGTCTAATATAGACGCAAGTAATACGATAGGTATGTTTCATATTTTCATGAATTATAAATAGCATCTAACCAATATATATACTGCCGTGCAATCCCTAAACTGCAGGAACTGCAAAAAAACGATTTCGAGATAAAAGCAAATAACAGTTTAAAAGTGATTTATTTTCGGCAATGCAATATTAGATTCTGTGTTATGTAAATGCAAGCAAAATCTCCCATAAATGTTGACGTTCCTGGAATTTCTTGAATGATATTTTACCTAAAATTAGAAATATGTAGTACGCAACTAATACGATAAGTAAGTTTCATATTTTCATGAATTAAAAATAGCATCTAACCAATATATATATATATATATATATATACTGCCGTGCAATCCCTAAACTGCAGTAACTGCAAAAAACGATTACGAGATAAACGCAAAAAGCATTAGATTTTTTTACAGAAAAACTGAAGTACTGAAACACACAATTAATGCAGTAAGTTAAAAAACACATACTTCAGTCTTTCCTGAAATAAAACATTAGACTTTAATAAATATTACAGTTTGTGTTGCGCTCCCAGGTATTCAATAAAAAATAGCAAATACTACTTAAAGCGCAAGAAAAAGTCCGTATACTGCGCATTTGGCACTACTCTTTTAGACAATTTTAGCTATATTTATATCGTTGCGGCACTGGCAGACGAAAGGGAAAAAAGGCACCGTAGCGAAACGTCACAGTCCGTCGCGAAACGTCACAGTCCGTCGCGAAACGTCACAGTCCGTCGCGAACTTCCCTTGCCAGCTCTGTGGCAAAGTATGCCGCTCTCGCATCGGTCTTTTCAGTCACCAAAAAAGATGTTTTGCGGAAATTGCACCATAGATCATCTGAAATAGACGCTATGGACAGTATATATATAGTTTAAACCGCAGTAACAGAGCCTCATCTACTACATTTATTTTGCTAGTATTTTAATTGAATTTTAGTGTCACGGGAGTTAGTTACTGCATAAATTATACGTGTTCGTAACGAAATTTAACTGCTTTTATTGCATTTAAGGTAGTAAATAAATAAATATTAGGGGACATCTGACACAGATCAAGCTAGTCCCAAACTAAGCAAAGCTTGTACTATTTGTATCGGCTTGTAATATACCTACGTAAAAAGTTAACATATTTGGACATCATAATTGCAAACTGAATTTTAATTTGTTTTGTCGCTACAAATGTTACTAATAGTACAGATTAGTGTTTGCACTATTATGTTTGTACCGCGTTTTTAGTCTGCATTGCCCCAATATTCGAAGCAGTGGGGAATTTTAGTGCTTTTCACGCAATAGTACGTAGGAAAAACTAGTCTCTTACTGTATTTGGGAATTTTGATTTTCATTAGACTTTAATGGACTGGGATATGGACCGTGATTACCTTAAAATAACAATAAAAACAATATAAAAGGTAATCACGGTCCATACCCCGGTCGGTTTAAGGCTAGTGATATTAACCGTGAAACATCCAAAACTGTTTTTTTTTTTTTCATGTTCCTATTGTCCAAATCGATAAGCGATTGCGTATCTGTGAGTCCACCTACTGATTACAGATCACCCAAAAACGAAAAATCGGAAAATAGCCAGTGAGTGTGATTTAGGGTCTCCACGACGCGCACGACGCGAAAGATCAGCGTACTTACACGTTTGAATTGAACTTGGGAGAAAATCTTCTCAAACTTGCAATAGAATGTTGACTTCAAATTAGGTCCGCAAATACTACGTATCCGGTGCGATGACTCAAAATGATATGTAAAGGAATTTCATACAGCCTTGCACAAATGCACACCTAGGTCTAGGCCTGACACAACGTCTTGGCATTTTACCATCAAAATATTAATATATTTGTAATTTGTTTTTACCTGCGTAAACCTACAAATAAAACAAATTGACTACTTTTTTTTCATTGCAAGTTTGAAAAAAGGATCGCACTGTACAAATCTCCACGAGAAACGGGGTTGCCGGTCGCGTATCCCTATCTATATCTACTTGGCCTGCAACCCTTCTTTTCCGGCCTCTATAGTAATGTACTATTGAATACTTCCAATTACATTACACTTTTTGCAGAAAATAATAGCCCGGAAAACAGAAACGTCTCAGAACCAATGAAGTACAATACGGACACAGAATCATTGCCTTCTGAAGATTCAAATGAAACTATTGCTGATGACGACTCTACGGTGTTTACAGTTACACCCAATAGTAAAGAAGTAAGTACCTACATGTTTTTTTTTTCTTTCAAAATGGCCGTTTGGTTATAAAGTGTGGAATTAAAATTAGGAAAATCTCTTATGGCAGGACTATTGCAAAAGTGAAATAGTTATTTGTTTTACAAGGGGGCAAAGTTGTTGTTTAAGAGGCTGTCAACACCCAATGTCCTTGAAATTGATGTTACTTAAACAGTTTTTTAAGAAAGACTATTTGTTTTAGTCAAGTAAGAAAAATATATGTTCATATTAATTATATTTCAAAGACCGTGGTTGTACTCGATACATGATTGAACGAAATCGGCTCGATAGAAAATAATTGAAAAGATTGGTCTTAAAATCACAATTAAACGGTTTTATGTCTTTATTGTTTTGACTTATGGGTCTGCAATTAAAATCACAATTTTAAAACATTTATATCTAAACCGTGGTCGAGTTAAATATTACACTAATAATCCACTTTTTTTATTTAAATATTTTTCTTATTATTCCCTTGCCCAGGCCCAGTAACATGCGACAGTGCTATCTCATTTACTCCAATACAAATAGACAGTGTGCGCGCTTTAGGTATTGACAGCCTCTTAAACGCTCGAGCTAATTTTGAATAAATTGATACCCGAGCAAGCGAAAGATTCCAAAATTGAACCACAAGCGTACCGAGTCGTTCGAGAAGTGGAATCTTGAGCGTTGCGAGGGTTTCAAGGCACAAGGTTTAAACAAACTTTGCCTCCGAGTGAAACACAAAAATTTTCACCACACCAACGCGAGGAAAATACTAACTATGAAATACCAAAAAAAATCAAACCTAATCAAATTCAACTGAACGTAATAATAAATGTATCATTCAAAATCATCATTTAAAAGTCAATTCTACCAGCTAACAAGGAAAGAACTCAAAATTTGCATCGATTACTTTGCCCCACGTATGGATTAAATGCCACTTTCTCATTCGTTTTGAACAATTAAGAGGGCCTTTACCAGTTAATGTGGTGAAAAATTATTTTCGTTGTCTTGTTTTTTATCCTCTAAAAATATGACGGAGTTGAGCTTTTTGTATGAGATGAAATTTTGTTTTTAATTTACTTATATTAAATATAATCTACAGCTAGAAAGACGTTTCTTTTTGACCCACACTATTCTTTTTTATTAGTGCTCTAGTTGACATAAATAATTCGTGGCGGTTTCGTAAGTTGGCCTTAGGAATTATAATAAAAACCCTTCTAATAAATAAATGAGTTCTGAAACACACTTTTATTTTTCAGCAAATTAACTCCAAAGAACAGGACGCGGCTGAAAAAACAAGAGATCAAATTGAAACATCTCCAACTGCATCTGGAACTCTCACCAATTTCGACCCCGACCTCCCCTTCGGGTACATCATAGTGCACGATAATTATCACTCTAGGATACCTAGCAAGATATTAGTCTGTAACCTTTCCGAGGACGTTAAATTTGTGCCATTCACAGACCAATGAACTGAGAATAGTGCGCCTGATAAATTCGGTGCCAATTTTTTTTAATTTATTTTGTTCAGTCGTCGTTTAAGGTTTAAGTGTTTTCTTACAGGCTGATTTGAAAATTTGATTTGATTTTTATCTACTGTGATTTAGAGGAAAGAGGATGGCCGCTTATGCATACCAAAGTAGTCCTCATTTTCCTCTAGATTTTTTTTTCCATAATTTTATGTATATCAACCATAGCTATGCCTCTACGTTTAGACTTTTTTCGATTTTTTTATCATTATAAAAGTTTAATGATTAAAAAACAGATTTCATACTAATTTTTAAGTGCCTGTAACTCTTATAATACTTAAAAATTCGAAAAAAATCAAACATAGGGGCATGGCTATGGTTGATATACAACTAATTGTATCAAAATATTTTCAAAAATGTTAATATCCAGAGAGGAAAATGAGGTCTACGTTTGTATGAAAAGACGATTTCGCGCGGATCCTTCACTTTCGTCTTAAAGGATTTGTTTGCGTTTGAAATGAATATAAATTATTTAAAGAAATTATTAATAGCTTAACAATTATTTTTTTGTGTGTATCACATATAGTTAGACATATTTAAGTTACATGTAATAATTATGATTGGAAATAATTCAAGATTAACTGTTTGTGATAATTGATTATGGTTACATTATTAATACCAAAGAAAATTTGAAACAGGTGAATTGTTAAAGAAAATTTTGTAGCCACAGTAAATTTACTGCCATCTTTCGACACATTATTAAAACTTTTAGAACGCCATTTGACTTTGATCCTGATTATTTCACTGATATAAGTAGCACAGTCGGAATAGAACAAACCTCGAAATCTCTGGAACAGTCCTGAAATATGGTATGTATGTAAATTAAAGGCCCCTTTTTCATGTCCACACAATTTGACATTTGGGGACCTCGAGGAATCGCAGCCATCTTGGAAAAAGGGGTACCATACCGGAGAAATACCCGTTTTACTCTAAATCTACGTTACCTAGGAAAATATGGTGTAAAAGAAACTTTAAAGCTTATTAAATTCTACACAAAACAGTTCTAGACATCTTTGCGGAAATAATACATTTTGTTATAGAAAATACTTGCTGAATCTAGGTTTAGCGCTTACATACTTCCAGGTTGAGAAGTTAAACAGGTTGTGAAGGGCGAGAGGAATCTACCGATATGTCATTGTAAAAAAATCCGGCCAGTATCCTAAGCAGTAAGTGTAAGTAGGGTGTACTGAATCATCAGTACTTAAACCCTACTTTTTTTCTGGTTAAGTCACAGTCGAGTTAAATGTTGATATTGGGGTAGATCATGTACAAATGTATAGACAAAAGTGGAATACATATTCCTCCGAGTTTCCTATTAAGAGAATGTCCCATGGAAATATGTAAGCGCTAAACCTAGATTCAGTATTTTCTATAACGAGATGTATTTTTTCCGCACAGCTATTTCGTACTTTTCTGTGTAGAATTTAATAAGCTTAGAATTTTATGTTTTTTTACACCATATTTTCCTAGGTAACGTAGATTTAGAGTAAAACGCGAACATCTCCAGTATGGTACACATTTTTTTAAGATGGCTGCAATTCCTCGAGGTCCCCAAATGTCAAATGGTATAGACATGAAAAAGGGGCCTTTAATTTACATACATACCAAATTTCAGTACTGTTCCAGAGATTTCGAGGTTTGTTCTAGTCCGACTTTGCTAGTGTTAAATATCAAAAAGTGGCGCCATCTTACTGGGCATCGGCTAAAGGTTGTGGCGTCATCGCTCGAAATGATGCCGTTATATCTTTGACCTTTGATATATTAGATGGCGCCAATCTTTGATATTTGACAAATTTAACACATATTAGTGAAAGTTCTAAAAGTTATAATCATGTGTCGAGAGTTAGCAGTAAATTTACCGTGGCTACAAAGTTTTCTTTGACAATACACCTCTATTTCAAATTTCTTATACATAATATACAAAATAATTATTTATCTAATGTGTTTAATTTAAAAATTCCCCTCCTGTTACGATAAGACAGGGCGAAAATTGTAACTATTTCTAAGGTCATTATGTACCAATTAGATGGTTTATAGCTTCGAGCAACACCGGCTTCCGATACAACACGTCGGAAGGGAAGAGCCCAAGCTTTCTGCCATATTTTGCGGGGGAAACGTGCACACAGTCGCACTTGTCACTCACTAGTCACTACATACAAAATCCTATCTGTAATGACGACACAAATATAGAAAATGGCACATGTCAAAGATAAATCTTGCACACCTCGATCTCGTTTTGTGTACGGACGAGTCACAATACGCACCGCGCTATGCCCAGTTGGGCATGTGCTTCGGCAGAGGGGAAATAGTGCGAATGCCGACTCCCTTCCCGGTGTTACTCGAAGGGTTAGGCTGGTTTTAGTGTCATGTGGACCGTCAGTACGGATCGCTCCGGACCGGACCAATATGTTAAGTACCGTAAAACCACCCAACTATAGTCCAAAGCTCCCAACTATGGTCCACAAATAAACTAAATTTTTCTCGTTCAGGTGTGTATTTTACTATATTTTAGTAGTTCTAAGGCAAAGTATGTTTATAAATGGAAGGTAAAACTAGGAGCAAACCACAAGGTACATTTGTATAGATACTTAATTTCCTTTTGAACTTGTGGACCATAGTTGCAGTATTGGACTATAGTTGGGTGGTTTTACAGTACAGAGAGCGTTTTAATAGAGTAAAGCTGACGAGTCCCTGAACTACATCGTATACTACATGTAGTTGGTGAGGATCGCTCCGCACCGAAGGCACAGACCGAAGGTCAGCGTGACACTAATAGACTCGAACTTCACGCAAGTCCCGGCGAATGATTAGTAGGAAAATTCAGTTTAATTACTCAATTAATTACCCAGATTTTTGTTTTATATCTGTACATTTGTTTATTCGTCCTTCTGATCAACATTTTGTCATAACAATAAGTTTGGAAATAACACATGATGACTGCACATCTACATCGACACTATTGTGACGCATCCAGTTTTTTCCAGTGAACGCTCCTATACAACTTTTATATTGCTTCCCCAGCGCACTCAGATTATTTTTCAACAACTTGTAATCTAATCTACAAGGCGGCGTTGCGTTCAACACCCGTGGAAAGTGCAGGAGCTAACTTTAATAATGCACCGAGGCACTTTCGAGGCAATCCTGTCGCGAGCTTCTCATATGTCAAAGATAAGTACAAATTAGACCTGTAACTCTGCCTCAGGAGCAATATCAGAGTGAAGGGCTGTCGACGGTGTACCTAATAAACTGAAGTGCAATCAAAAGGGGTCGCTGTATGAAAATATTGGAAATTCTATACTAAGTTTGCTCTGCGGCGATATCGTGGTTCCATTTTTATCATTTGTCACTATGTCCGTCACTTTCGCGCTTACATATTTGTTAGAACGTGACAGGCATGGTGACAAATGATAAAGAGCCAACCATCTAAGCCCAGCTGGAGTGTACTTCGTGTCAACTTATAGTAAAATACCAATCACGACTTGAGCTGGCCAATAGCGGTGGCGCTTATAATATCCGAAGAATGTTTCCTTCAGTTGTAATTTTTCAATACAGAGTTCAATATGACCAGTACCTGTGTCTGTACGTTTTGCTCTTTTTGATATTCTTGTTTTTAGAAGAACTAGGTTATTTTCAAAAGCTCTAAAAACGGTCAAAAGCGCCGTATATACAGACGCGTGGCATACAAAATCGGCAACAATAAACTCAAAAATCATAACGGTCAGACAAAGATAATTTCTTTCCCGTATAAACTTTTCTCATAGTTTCTTTACGATTGGATAAGTTTTGGACGAGGAAATCGTCGGGCATGGCCCAAGCTGCTGGTGCACAATATGCAGTGACGAACCGCCGGACTATCCGCGCCGTGTCCAAAATCACCGCCTGCATCTGACCCTTGATCCAACCACCGAGCGAGAGTCTCGAGAGTCTCTCTAAGGTGTTCGTCGAGACTCTTCGCTATGAGACCGTTCGCTAAAACTACTATCGGGACAATGATCGTCGAATCAACATCCCACATGGCGGTTATCTCGTGAGCCAAGTCTAGGTACTTACTGGACTTGTCCTTCTCGGCTTTCACGAGATTTTCATCATGGGGGATAGTAATGACGACGAGCACGGTCCGGCGTTGCGACCTGTTATTTATTATTACTAATATTTATATTTTTAGATGTAATATTTTAGAGACTATATTCAACCTACTTTTGTTTTGCGTATCATTGCAATATGAACAAGTTTGTTCTTGTATTATTCGGCTAGAAAATATAGGAAGATCGTAACCAAAGGCACAAAGTTAAAAGCTACTTTAATAATACATCTCAGAGCACTCTGTAAAACTCTGGATAAAACGCAATAAATCGGTACGATCAGCGGGTCTCGTGAAAGTTTAAAACGCAAAGTGCTGCGATATGTCGGAATCGGGGAGTTTTACTTACATTTAAAACATAAGATAAGTGCACCTATTTATTACTATTGCGAAGCTAAAAACAGTACTTTAGTTATTTATACGCAGTTTTTCCAAGGATCCAGCCAGTTTTAAGGAAATCGGAATGTAGTAAAGGAAATTAAGAAATTATTTTTACAGAGTCGTATCAAGCTAATTCTGCGTGGCATTTGTAAGGAAAAGTGTGGCAATGTCATCATTAAGACCCGTGCGAAATCGCCTTTTCATACAAACGTAGTCCTCATATTCCTCATGTGCTGCCCCCTACAGTTTATACACGCTCCCTATTCCGCTGCATTTCGCTTTTAAATTGCATTTCCATATTCGATTAACCAATAGTACAGTAGCTAATAGGAACTGTCTAACAAATGTTCGCAATCGGGTGATAAAAGTAAATCACGTGGCTCGAGCGACTCCTAGATAGAGGTGTCTTAAGCTTGAGTTATAGGACTGAGCCGTGGAGAGAAATAAATGCGTTCGACTTTACTTACACATCCAACCCCTTACATTAGAGCCTCGTACCGCCCAATGTACATTACAATATACACTCTGTTTCACTGGAATTTCAAGTCACCGCGTAAATATTGCTGTTGAACCCTTTGATTAGAGCTTTCGAGTGTTGTCTGACGAAATTCTATCACAGGTAAACAAACATTCCTTCAATAGCTTCCCAGGATTGATAATTCATATTTCTATAAGGAAAACATACATAAAAGCCTTTATAATAAAATAAGACCGATATTTCACATGAAATAGGGGTTGATTGAGCTACAAATGTGGCTTATTCACTAGCCCTGCCGTGCCCCGTCATAGCATTACGACTCATACGGCGGGCGGCGACAAGGAGAAATGTGGGCGCTTTATAAAATGCATGTTTTCCTCCTTTCTGCGATCGGCCGCCTGTGACACAGGAACGAACGTATTGACGAACGAATGAACAATCCAGCGGGCCTACCGCGAAAGCCGAAATTCGCAAGACGTAATAAGAGTGACGGAGAAAAATACCCGCAATTGACGAACTTCGATTTTCGCGGTTATAGCCCAGACACATGGGATTCTATCTAGATCGTCGAGAAAGTTCTTAAGATAGTCAGGTAACGTATTTAAACCTTGTTAGTTGTTAAGGGTCACAAACGCGCATGTGGCACCTCTGGGGTTGCAGGCGTCCATAGGCTACGATGACTGCTTACCATCAGGCGGTCCGTATGCTTGTTTGCCACTGTCGTGGTATAAAGAAAATAAAATAAAAATTGACGAAGTGAAAATTATATTGAATGACAAAAATTAGACTAACTTGGAAGGCTTTACGGAGTTAAACAGTCTATTTTAATTTTTATGGTCTTCCAGAGAAGGGAGGTTAGAAGGTTCAAGGTTAAATTGTATTGGTATTGATAATGCAAAGCGTTCAATATTTACACAGGCCTATATAAAGTACAAGATTGCATGTCAAATACTTAATGTGCTACCAAAATCTATAGAAGTCGTTGGAAGTATTAAATTCAGAAATAATATGTGATTGTGCCTAATTGTATACATTATTTGCTTTTAGTTAGTATAATCCAAGTTATAATCTGACAGCCTTACGTTTTGGTACATTAAAGCACCATATTTCCTCCGTTTTTTTTAGATTACAATTTTTCTAACCTCGAAAGTAGTGGTAAAATTACCTTTCTCTTTCGGAATGCTAGGGTTCCTATGATATCTAATATTGCGGTACAATAATATGTAAACGACACTATAATTCAGTGAATAGTTACTCAGGTTTAATGTTGGAACGACTACTTTTGTGAATTGTGGTTATAAAATTTCTAATATGACAAATACGGGCTATAGAAGCTAGCGGTTACTATGAAGCTCAAAACTGGTCACATTTTTTTCCAGGTCTGCCTCTTCGCACTTGGCTTCTCTTTGCATACTTTAGTTATCTTGAAGCGTATCTTGAAGATCTGTCGCCTACGTAGCAACGCACTCAATTCCATCAACCATTATCTCGCTAGATGGCGTGCAAGATTGGCTTGATCCGGTAGAATGCATACATTATTCGACAGCCCATCCGGTGTAACGGACGGCTGAAATGAAGAACGGCTAACCCGGCACGATATCGGGACGTTTCATTCAAGTTTTACACAGTATATAAATAAATTATGTAGCACATTGTTGCTGGCGGACATCTTGGATACTTCCATATTCGAGCTTTAGCTTGAATACTTGGTGCATAATTGTAAGTAGGTATGGTACCTGGGTCGAATATGGCCACCCCCCTACACGCCCAAGACTATGGCAGCAGCTAAACTATGGCGACTATGGCGCTAGATAGCGTGCAAGATTGGCTTGATCCGGTAGAATGCATACATTAATCGACAGCCCATCCGGTGTAACAGACGGCCGGAAATGAAGAACAGTACCCCTAGTGTAAGTTTTATCGACATCATAACGTGACGAACGCGTTTGCGTTAAGTGTCATTTTGTATAGGATTTTGAGTTTCCAAAACGTCCCGCTTGGCGCGCTCTTTCTAAATCACATACAAAATGAGACTAAACGCAAACGCGTACGTCACGTTTCGAAATCGAATTTATTTACACTAGGGGTACGGGTAACCCGGCACGGTATCGGGACGTTTCATTCACGTTGTATACTGTATATAAATGAATTATGTTGCACATTGTTGCTGGCAGACATCTTGGATACTTCCATATGGATTTTTAGCGGAATTCTTATTACAATTTATAAAATATGTATGGTGAAATTTGTTATGTAAATCCAGTATTTTGACGCAAACCAAACGACAGGCTGGTATTGTCACTTCCCATATTATAACCTTTAATTACTTCAGGCAACATTCATCTATGTTAGGGTTGGTATAAACATGTAGGGACGTCGACCGGGACAATTGTCTTTATTTGCATTTTTTTTTAATTGAATGACATAGACAATATGCTTAATGACACCGGGACACCAAGCTTCAAACGGACATATCCCGGATACGGGGACGTATGGCAACACTAATCTATGTATGTATGCTTTATACACGGTCCTCTTTGGTTTGTAAAATGAAAATAATTCCAATATTTATTAAATAACATTAACTAGTACCATTATTAATAATCAAATTTAAACACTGCCCACACATCATCCTATAATTTTAATAAAGTAGGTGTGTACCTAAAACCTGATGTGTATCCAGTTCATCATGGTGACAGTATACGAGTAGTTTAGTTGGACACGCCGCCATGTATCACCGAAACTTTGCCCTCGAGTACCCTCCATCGCTCACGCCTCTGTCACACGCTTAACCTATGTACAGCAAGCCTTTGATATGTGACATTTTCAGAGGGCCTACCGTGAACATCTAAAAGGGTCATACACATAACACATTATTTAGCAAACGCGTTCGCGTCTTTCCTGTAGACATCGCAAATTTAAGGGAACCTAAAGCTAATTTTTATGCGACACCACTACAGGCGGGATAAGTTTTTTCAGTACTTGAGACTTAAATAAGATAATGGTTCTTTTTGTACCTTTTTGGTACGGAACCCTAAAAAAACGTTATAGATATCGGGTACTGTACCACAGTCGTTAACTTTGATTGTATTATCCACTGAGGCGACCTTTTTCTTAAATGTGTTTGACCCAAAATCGAAATTTCTGTATCTGTCACTCCATCGCTCTTGCATGCGTATTAGCGGAGTGGCAGATAACGAAATTTCAATTTTCGATTTACACGATAGGAAGGAAAAGTTACTATAGGTACGGTCAACCAATTTGATTCCTAGGCCACTATAGAACCATGCCATAATGACTTCTACGACAGTGCTTATTGAGTGATGCATGTCATGTATAGAGTAGTTAAAGCGACAAGGTTCTATAGTGGCCTAGGATTCAAATTGGTGGACTGTACATGTAGTCGGTTGTTATGTTATTATTATTAAAAACTTTAAGTTATAACAGTAGCGCTTTAGGTGTTTTTCACATTGGATGCGGATCCCCAGTATCCCCACGCCGCTCCCATGTACATCTGTACAATTGCCATCGAGATATATAGGAGTGACCAAAGTGCTCATAAATATCGGTACACGCCTGGTCAAGGTATTAGAGCGCTTGTTCAGATATTTTAGAGCACCTTGGCCGCTCCGATATACCTGATGGCGATTGTACATATGAGAGGCGTTTTTTCATACCTACAAATATATATGAATTTACAGTACATATGGTGCTACTTTCCCGCACGCGTGCGGGAATGAGCACTTTCCGTGCATTTGCCGAAACTTTAAAGAGCCATATGTACTGTAAAACGTTCTACGATACACGTGCGAAGAGGTAATTCGCAACTCGTGTCGATTTAAAACACTCCCTTCGGTCGTGTTTTAATATATCACCACTCGTTGCGAATTTCGTATTTTCTGCACTTATATCGTAAATCACTATTCTGTTTCAAACAGCCCGTCGTAAAGATATGTATACTGTTTATTATGTAGGCACGGTATCATTCAATATTGGATTGAAATGCACATAAGACAAAACCCGGACCCGGGTACGTCCTTAAACTACGTCCATAAGAGAGGTATGGGCATTGTGAATGTCATCTCGCTTTGTGTGGTAGGGCACAGCCAGTGGATGTCATTCCGGATCTAGAGCAGAGCCCAACTGGGGAAGTACCTCCACCTTACAGAAAACAGCAGCCAAATAACACTAGACCCTACTCATAGTGTTGTGTTCCTGCCGGTGAGTAAGGTTGCCAGAGCTCAACGAGGGGGGGCGGGTTTAGGGTCGGCAACGCGCATGTAACTCCTCTGGAGTTGCAGGCGTACATAGGCTACGGAGACTGCTTACCATCAGGCGGGCCGTATGCTTGTTTGCCACCGACGTAGTATTAAAAAAAAAAAACTTATTACATTTTTAACGCGTAGATAAATAATCCATAGATTTAAGATAAAAACAAACCGTGGCAGGAAATATTGGCAACATATTACATCACTCTGCGGCTGGAAACCTCAGACAACTCGACTTTCATCACGGTGCCCCCGGGCACGCTTTAATTAAATCATGAAACGTGTGGAACCATTATTATGCACTCACTCATTAATTTGTAGAAAAATAATGATCATAATTAAATAATTTAGGAGTGTCTTTTCAAAAAGACATACCTACTTCCTTTTTTAAAGACATCAATTCAGTTCTGCTTATAACATAAAATTTCGCACTCTCTTCTTGTTTTCTAAAAAAGGTTCAAATATCGAAGTTCGGGTCAAAAGGGCTTGTTTCATCCACGTTTCATCCGTCACACACACACACACACACACACACACACACACACACACACACACACACACACACAGCATTTCTTGGCCGATATTGTTATTGTATTTTGATTATTTTCTGACTCAGTACCTAAGTAACAATAAGTTGTAAACATGTTTATTTAATACACTTGAAGGTTTATTTGAAACAATTAAATCATCAAAAATTGCACTTTATTTTGCACCCTACTTATGTATGTAACATAATAATTTTATTACTTATATCTTACATGGCCACAAGTGGCCACAACAAAAGGGCTTGGTTCCTAAAGTTCGCATCAAAACATAAATCTAAACAATTATTACCCCAAAAGCTCCATACAAAATGACTGCGGGCTCAAATTTTCATACAAAAAGTGTCTCAGGAAAAATGGACCATGAACTTTTCAGGATAATAAAGAAAATTTGTACACTCCACAAATTTGTACACTACTGTCATGAAGAATTAAGAAATGAAATATTCCGTTTTTAGGGTCCCGTAGCCAAATGGCATAAAACGGAACCCTTATAGTTTCGCCATGTCCGTCTGTCTGTCTGTCTGTCTGTCTGTCTGTCCGTCTGTCTGTCTGTCTGTCTGTCCGAGGCTTTGCTCCGTGGTCGTTAGTGCTAGAAAGCTGAAATTTGGCATGGATATATAAATCAATAAAGCCGACAAAGTCGTACAATAAAATCTAAAAATTTAATTTTTTTAGGGTACCTCCCCTACACGTAAAGTGGGGGTGAATTTTTTTTTTCGCTTCAACCCTAGAGTGTGGGGTATCGTTGGAAAGGTCTTTCAAAACTAATAGGGGTTTTCAAGAAACATTTTTTGATAAAGTGAATATATTCGGAGATAATCGCTCCGAAAGAAAAAAAAATATGTGTCCCCCCCTCTAACTTTTGAACCATAGGTCCAAAAAATATGAAAAAAATCGTGGAAGTAGAGCTTAAGAAATACATTAAATGAAAACTATAGCGGACATGATCAGTTTAGCTGTTTTTGAGTTATCGCAAAAAGTTTTACCTTCATAGTAAAAACACTTACTTTAATTAGGTACTGATTATGCAAATTTGCCTATTTGTTTAACTCGGGTGAAAGGTACCATTGACTACACTTTAAGCTCCAGTTTAGCTTATTATGACGGAAGAGTAACTACGGAACCCTACACTGAGCGTGGCCCGACATGCTCTTGGCCGGTTATTGAATTTATTATAAGAACTAAGAACTTTCTGTATGACCTAAGTAGTAGGAGGGGGAAAAGTACGACTAGCCGGTCCCTTCTTAGCCATTGGAATAAACCTAGCACGTGACTCCTAGTATCCTCGCCCACTCTGTTAACTGCCATCGGTGCACCTTATTACAAAAGACATAAGGTCCACCGATGGTCAGTTAAGAGTGTTGCTGTATGTACCTACACTTTTCATTGTGCGGGTAATGGCTCGTTAGCGGACAATAGGCACTTGTTCATTTGTTTCACCACTTATTGCCATTCTGTTTTGATTAATTAGCTCTTCATTAAGAAGGGTTACTTCATATTAATGGGCAGGAAGCGTGGTATTTTTTGAGGAAACGCACGTAAGTCTTTTACTTTACTGTTTCACAATGTACAAGTAAATAGCATAGCTAATTAACAAATACATTTACTGCCAGATAAAACTTCCTGCAAAACCTAGCACTTTATCTACCAGTAAGCATATTAAAATATTATAAAACGCCAACGATGACTTTATTCGTCAGATAAGTTGCACGTAGCTTTTTCAGGACTTGGACATTGTGAAACAGGCCCTAAATAGTGTCCTAATAAAGTTTCAGTTTCAGCAGGTTTCAGCATAAAAAGTCATGTTTCAGCCGAAGGTTCGGCTTCGATCAATAACCTGCCGTACCTTTCAGCCGCTCTGAAACTTGTATTTCAGTTTCGGCTGATTTTCTCATAAAAAAATCATGCTTCGGCCGAAGGTTCAGTTTCGGCAAAACGCTACACAACACACTTCAATTCAACAATACAATTACTTTTAACCATTCAGCTAGGTGAATGGTATGGAAGTATGATTACTTAAGTATGATAACGAAATACAAGTAGATATAAATATAATAAAATACTTAAATGATAAAGTTACAAATAAAAAATTGGTCCTAAATCTTGGTCGCTAGGTAGGCTGGCCGCATTGCCCCACTGGATAGCAATGCTAATCCATTGAGCAAAATATGACCAGCCGTCAGGTCACCCCAGGCCTCTGTAATGTAGGTAAGGCACTTTGCTAACTCCACAGAAAACCGCCAGGGGTGGTCTGTGGCTAACTCCTTATAGAGGCGATGCGCGCTAGGCTCCCACGGCCTCAGGGTTCCAACCCAAAACGCCTCAAATATCTTTCAGCTCTTATCAGATTTTAAAATAAATTTTGAATTTAACCTTGACTAACAGAGTGCAATTAATTTTACGAACGGCAATGTATTGTGCAAATTATGGAAGGTAGAGTTAAGGAATAGAATCTCCATGTACCAAAAAGTCTGGTGTCTGGTACTATGGCTACTACTGGCCTATGGAGATTCTATTCCTTGTGTTCTACCTTCCATAGTGCACATGATCATTATGTCCTTGTGACAGCTGTCGCGTCAGTAATTGCGTCGTTTTGGAAAAAAAGTAATGACATATTGCGTGATGAATTATTTTACAGGGAGTCTCCCATCATGGGTCTTAATTGCAGGACTCGATTTTCTCGCTACACTGAGCTACTTTTATGATGGGAGGATGGGACCAACCCGTGAAAAAAGTTTTGGCTTTTTCATACATTTTGGCTGATCTTATGTCGATGTTTTCTATGGAAAAGCCAAACATTTTTTCGTGATTTCGGGGTTGGTCCCATAGTATTAGCTCCAATTAGTGAGTAGAATCGAGCCCTGCATTTAAAGTATATGGAATAATGAGTGGTCGTATCAAAAATACACGCTGTATAAATAAGTAAATAATACTTAAGTATAGGTATATTAAAGAGCTTACCGATATACCTACTTATACTTAGGTAGATAGGTACTTAGGCGTTCTACTTCTGCAAATAAACTCTAACCCTTGTCCCTTTCTATCATACAAATACGTCGGAAAGGGACAAACGATTATAAGCGGCATCGTAACTTTAGTATCTACACGTTTATGAATAAGGGGATAAATCTTTAGAGCGTTTTGGGAATTGGATAATGTAAATACTAAAAGTTGTAAAAGTAAGTATCTACTTACCTAGGCTTTTTGTTAGAAAACACATTGTATCGATCCCCAGAGCCCCAGAGTGGTATTTTATTTTCTAGCACCACTTCAGAAGTTCTGATGGAGCCTATAAGATAACGTCTAGTTACTTATGATTCCGCAGTAAGCTCGCCCGAATGTCACCTTCCCATACAAATGGAGTTTCGTTCTCATTTTAAAACTACGTGTTGGATTGTAATGAAACTTTGCACATACAATGACATAAGGTATATCTAGGCCTGTGATTGGTTTATACAGCTCCAGTTTATAAAACAAACGAAATAGAGCAAAAACAAGTTTTGTATGAAATAATTAATTCCTTGTATTTATTAAACTATGGTATATCAAGCTACATAAAGTAATTACAGGACTAGATATACCCTATCCTATTGTAAGTACAAAGTTTCAGAGCAATCTAGCTTAGTCGTTTTAAAACGAGGGCGTACGTAACTACGTTAGTATGGAGAACCGAGCTTACTGTGACCCTTAAATATATTTTTATGATATAGGAGTAAGCGATTACTGTTGCCCATAGACACTCGCAACACCACGAATAAAGTGTTTTACTGGCTTTTAAGATGTAAGTACGCTCTCTTTTCTTGAAGGTTTGAAGAACGTATCGGTCCGGAAATACCACAGGCGATAGTTCTTACTTAGTTATATATGGCGTAAATCGACTCCAAAATTGTGATGACAGCTATTTTAACCAATAGGGTCGATAATAAAATCATACATTAAAAACGCCTACAACCTTTATCTCCATTGTACAAAAGTTTACACATAGGAATAATTGAATCCGCCACATTCATTCAAAGTTTACCGAGGCAAACGAAAGCATCCATCTGAGAACTGTCACGTCCCGAAATGGCCGGTGATTCAAAATGGCACCATTCCAAAATGGCCGCTCAAAATGCCCGATGATTTGCGGCCAGGCGCAATTGATGGATGAACATGTCGCTTGATGCTGGCAGCTTTGTTTTAAATCAGAGACGATTGAATCATGTAGACTATTCATTTCTATAAAAACGTCTCACCTGTACTTTGTTCTCGCTCGCTCCACTTCTTGGTTCTTAATCTTTTTGATACTTCCAAAAAGCACATTAGATGGCGTTATGTTTTTAATTTTTATTTCTGTCTGGTACTTTTTTTTTGTTACGCAAGAAAATAGAGCGAGTAAACGTTTACATACAAAACTTAGACTAAAACTAGTAGCAAACCAGACATAATAAGTAGGTATATACTTACATGTTCACGCCAAGTTTCATGTTATTTTATTGCTATAAAATGAGATGATGTCGTTTTAAAATGAGAGCGTAACGACGATTGCATAGAAGCGGCATTTTGGCAGGGGGTTCGTGAGACTGTACTTTACATGAATATTGTTATTGAAAATAAACACCATTAAAAGTTTTTATTATTTGCTTTTCTCAAATTTAAACGCGAAATGTGTGTCAATTCATTGAGTTTTGGTGCTCAGTGAATAAGTGGGCAGAACGTTTAAATTTGATTAATTATTCGGGGGTGTGATTTTATGATAGTGTCTATCGATCCGTACACTACATTAATATAATAATATACCCACCTATATATGTTAACGGCACCAATCATGGGACATTTAAGAGAAAAATTGGAGTATTTTTGATATCTGTACCATTTGTGAATATCCAATTCATCCTCCATGTTTTCTATGGATTTAATGAAAGCTTTTGCAATTGGTTTCAGTATTATCAACCAATTAAAACTATGGTTTTTTGCTCCAGTCATGGGATGTATGGCGTCATTAACTTTCAAACTAACAAATATCAATCAAAAATTAAACTTAGCAGCTCTTTGGCTCATGTTTGTACATGTGGTAAAATGTTATCAGCGCTTATGAGGCTGACAACACCCAATGTCCTTGAAATTGATGTTAGTTAAACAGTTTTAAAAAAAAGACTATTTGTTTTAGTCAAGTAAGAAAAATATATGTTCATATTAATTATATTTCAAAGACCGTGGTTGTACTCGATACATGATTGAACGAAATCGGCTCGATAGAAAATAATTGCAAAGATTGGTCTTAAAAATCACAATTAAACGGTTCTATGTCTTTATTGTTTTGACTCATGGGTCTGCAATTAAAATCACAATTTCAAAACATTTATATCTGTATATTGAGTAAAATATTACACTAATAATCCACTTTTTTTTATTTAAATATTTTTCTTATTATTCCCTTGCCCAGGCTCAGTAACATGCGACAGTGCTATCTCATTTACTCCGATACAAATAGACAGTGTGCGCGCTTTAGGTATTGACAGCCTCTTAAAAACAGATAGTACCTAAATAGGTACTTGTTTTACAGGATTTGTCTACACCATCCCATTACTGGTGCCTGTTCCATTATAGAGGTGTTTACTATAGTTACTTAGTATTTTATCGGCAATCTGTCTGCGTAACTTACTTTCCAAACATCTCGCTCGCAGTAATATATATATGAGTAATAGAGAGTTTTTAAGACGAGTACCCGTGTTTAGGCAACAAAGCTTGCCGAGATTCCTAAGTAAGGTAAGAGACTGAAAAGCTTGATTATATCACTATTGTATGCAATAATTTTTCTTCGAGTCATCTAATATAATACTTATTTTCAATATAAAACCAAAATAATCACTTAAGTAATGAAAATTGATAAGTATCTCAGTAATTGATAAGAAATCTTAATTCAACTATTACAGTCAACGAGTAGAAAAAACATTTATGGCCCGTTTCTAGAACGCAATATCAAACAGTATAACTAACTAGAGGAGTTGAAGTGATATTAAAATTACATTTCCGAGTCAGAGGTTGTCCGTGTCCGAGGCAGCTGCTGAAAAAAGATGCAAAAGTTTCACTACTTTTTGCGCAGTTTTTTTAAATAGTTAGAACTTCGGGCAGTTGCAGTCTGAATACTTTATTTTGTACAGAAAGGTTTCAAATGCTACGCTCTGTTTGGGGCGAACCGAGCTTCCAATTTATCCCATTGTGAGGATCTAAATATCAGCTCATGTGTAAAAGTGCAGTGTTTTCATTGGTGCCAAGAGGATTCAAAAAGGTGCTTTTCGTGAACCATTTATGCTCCGTTTACTTTAGTCTGCTTGGCTCGTTTACACACATATTTCCTGCTACACTACAGCAAATACGCTATTTATTGGACATTGGTCAGACCTAAAAGAATTGGGTCAATATTATTTTCGTTGTAATGTTTCTAACCACTCTGTCACGCTTGTATTGGTGTCTATCGAAAATAAAAAAGCAAAGTGCGAATAATATGTCTATATAGATGTAAATTATATTTACTTAAGAGAAATTAAAAACCGGACAAGTGCGAGTCGGACTCGCCCACCGAGGGTATCCGTACTTTTTAGTACTTATTTGTTGTTAATATATCGGCAACACAGCAACATTTTTTTTCTTCCTCGCATTTTCCCGGCATTCCAGCATCGCATCCTATCTATTTTAGTTCTACCATAGATTCTAAAAATGCATGGAACCACATGGGAACCACAGAAACATCTAAAAGGACTCCACAACTCGTACAGATTCTAGACAAAAGGGCTCCACACATTACACAGTTTCATAACATTACTCATACTTCATTCAAGAGTCGGACTGATATTGAAAGAGCTACTTCAAACTTGAAAACTGATCAAAAAGTTGACTGTGATGAAACAGCCTGCCTCATAAAAGGCCTTTTTTATTTACCTTTACGAACGGTAAATTCAATATTCGGCCTTACCATTCAGAACTGAATACAGACTCGTGGAACTCTTAACTCAAGCTCTGTTTGCCTTGCACTCCTCAATACCTAACTACGACGATTAAATATTGGTTCGGATTACATCTGAATCTTATAGACCTGTGTCCCGCGCCTAGAAACCTAATGTCATCGAGTACAAAAAAAAGGTCTATTCACAACACCAACTCTATGGAGTTTGGAATTAAAAGGAGTTAAATCTGTTATGGTACAGCAGTTGCGAAAGTGTCCAACTGTCAGCTATAAATAATAGTTCCAAATCTCTCCAGAGTAGCGCTAGAGTAGCTAAGAACCTAGGCGTTATTGACGAAGTGACGTGCGCTGTCTATGATTTAATATTTTTTCCAAGTATTGTAGCGCCACCTATTTAAGGTTTTTTGACGTCATTTTTTGGTACATGGAGATTTAATTCCTTACCTCCACCTTCCATAACCAACTCATTATTAACATTAGATGTTGTAAAGTTACATACGTCTTCGAATTTGATAGCTAATGTAGATGGTGATATACGACTCCGTGCATTATACAGTAACTCTTTTTGCAAAAGTTGACGTTTTCAGCTGTCTTAGACTTTACTCTTTACATATCTTATAAGTACAAGCAAAAGCAACATTTTTTAATTTTTTATGCAATTTCAGCAGGTAGGAGTAGGAAAATAAAAGTTGTATATTTTTTGGTTATTAAAACAGCCTTTTTGTTATTTACAAAATCTTTAAGAATTGTAAATTAATGGAAACCCTTAGCTCAAGCTCTGGTTGCCTTGCACTCCTCAATACCTAACTACGGCGATTAAATATTGGTTCAGAATATGTCTGAATCCTATAGACCTGCGTCTCGCACCTTGAAACCTAATGTCATCGAGTACACAACCAAAAACAAGTAAATGCCAACTGATTCCTTGATAAGGTAGGTATTAGATGTAAATTTTGTGCTTTGAACTTGACAACTAATGTATATTGTGCTGTAGAACTTTTTATCAAATGTTGACGATTTCAGCTTTCTAGCCTTTTTTCTTAGACTACTCATTTTATACAAGCAATGCAACGCATTTTTGTTTTTTTCGCAATTTCAGCGAGATAATAGAAGAACAAAGAGTAACTTTTTAAATGAAAACACCTTACAATATGTGGCACTTTTCTTATTTACATTTGGTAATGATGGTTCAATATTCGAGCTTGATCATTCAAAACTGAATACAGACTCGTGGAAACCCTTAACTCGAGCTCTGTTTGCCTTGCACTTGCCTTGCCTTGCTTTGCACAATACCTAACTACAGCGATTCATTATTGATTTAAATTATGTCTTCTGAATCTTATGGGCCTGCGTTTCACGGCCAGAAAACTCAAATCATTGACTAAGTACGCTAAGATAAATAAAAGCTAGACATATACGTATTATTTTTTATAAGATAACATATAAGTAAGCTTATAAGATTCTTTTTACATATTGTGGTATCATTAATACGAGGGTGCGGAGTGTTAGGGTCGGCAACGCGCGAGTTGTAGGCGTCCATAGGCTACGGAGACTTCTAACCATCAGGCGGGCCGTATTCTTGTTTGCCAAGGACGTAGTTAACGTCGTTTCGGTAACTTTATCAAGTGACGTCAATGTTATAATAATGTGCTCTCGGTCTATAACGTAAATATTTCCAGCGATTCCAGTTGATCGATTCAGTCGTATTTAAATCGGAGGCACTGACAACGGCACTGTAGGTTTGATTTGATTTGTTGTAGAGCATTTACAAAGATGTTTTTTCTCTGGGGACAGTGTAAGCATTTATGGCTCTATTGAGAGTCCCCGGCAAGCTCGGCCGAATTTCACCTTGCATACAAATGGGGTTTCGTTCTCATTTTAAAACTACGTGTGGGATTGTAATGAAACTTTGCACATACACACCCTGCAATAACACTAGACCCTACTCATAGTGTTGTGTTCCTGCCGGTGAGTAAGGTTGCCAGAGCTCAACGAGGGGGGGGGGGGGCGGGTTTAAGGTCGGCAACGCGCATGTAACTCTTCTGGAGTTGCAGGCGTACATAGGCTACGGAGACTGCTTACCATCAGGCGGGCCGTATGCTTGTTTGCCACCGACGTAGGATTAAAAAAAAAATTCATTATATGTAGTCCTGCAATTACCTCTAATTGATATAGCTCCAGTTTATAAAACAAACAAAATAGAGCAAAAACAAGTTTTGTATGAAAAACTTAAATCCGCTTTATTTTTTAACTATGGCATTTGAAACTCATAAACTAATTACAGGACTAGATATACTTTATCCTATTGTAAGTACGAAGTTTCAGAGCAATCTAGCCAGTCGTTTATAAAATGAGAGCGTAAATATGTTTGTATGGAGAACCGAGCTTGCTGGGAGCTCTTTAGGTTATGCACACTCAACTTAGTGTTACAATAAGCAGATAAACTATGTTAGTACCCCTAGTGTAAATAAATTCGATTTCGAAACGTGACGTACGCGTTTGCGTTTAGTCTCATTTTGTATGTGATTTAGAAAGAGCGCGCCAAGCGGGACGTTTTGGAAACTCAAAATCCTATACAAAATTACACTTAACGCAAACGCGTTCGTCACGTTATGATGTCGATTAAATTTACACTAGGGGTACAGTATCAAAGTATCAATAGTAATAGATGAAACTTCTTTTCAAAAGTATGTAACATTTTCGTTTTATTTTTTTGAACGGAATGAGAAATTATCTGTGATTGACAGTTTTGATTATTGCGTTTATTGTTGCCGATTGCTTACGATGCTGTTTTTGGCAGTTTTTTTGCTGTTTGAAGTAACCTACATACTTAGTTCTTAGAAAAAACAAGAATATCATAAAAAGTAAAACATACCTAGAGAGTTGGCAGCGTTTTTGATAGCCCAGATGGTGCAAGTGTTAAGTAAACGTCATAATTTCATAGAAGTTTGACCCGTGCACCGTAAAAAAATATTCATCTCGAGATTCTCGAGCCACAATCCAGAGTGGAAAATGCCGAGAACATTTGTATGGAAAAATTACCACTATTTAATCCTTATTTCCTCTTAATTTGATTAGTCGTGGAACTCGTAGAGTACCTATCTTACAAACTTAGCCTTCCTCTGGGGACTTGAACAGTGCAGTTTTTTATGGATGTTAGAGTCGGATCTACCTAATTCTCCATTTTGCCAGTGAAAAAGGGTCGTTATAAACTTCGTATATAAAAAAATCGTATGTATCTAGTATGTATGTATGTATGTTGCAGCTTTAAAAATAATAATTATATTCAGTGAAAATAAGAGCCGCAACATTTTGATACTTCTCTGAGATTCCCACGTTACAGGCTGATCCTAGTGTGGGTGTGGGGATCATTGTACTTACTGCTTCTTTTGTACCTTATGCTAATTTCTTTAATATTTTTTTTTTAATAATAATAATATTAAATTATGACGACTATTACAGTGACACTAGTCCGACCGAAACTGATTTTTTTGCCGTAATCGAAACCGAAAGATTGGTCGGACGCTACCGAAAATACAGTTTTTTTTATACTACCTACGTCGATGGCAAACAAGCATACGGCCCGCTTGATGGTAAGCAGTCTCCGTAGCCTATGGACGCCTGCAACTCCAAAGGAGTCAAATCCGGCCGAAACATATTTTTTATGCCGAAAACTGTCCAAATTGAAACCGAAACTTCGGTCGAACAGTAAGTGACACCCTCACTTTGTCACCTCAAAGTCAGCTTAGATATATGGTAAAATGGTGTCTGAAAATATGCTCCTCTGTTTTATGAAGTTTATAGTGGAACTCCGTAGTCTCCGTACATTGTAACATCAAAATCCAAATTCATCAAAATTAACTTAGACCAATAAACAAAAACAAATGAACAAATGGAGAAACATGGCCGGATGGGGACTGCTTCGCGGCCACTCTACTCAATGCGCCTGCAACACAGCACCGCAAACCATGGCGCACCTCTTGGCATGCCCCGCGTGCCCGTACTCCTGCTCGGAATCTGAGGGCCTACCGCGAACCACGATCGACGTGTTACCCCTCTGTCGCACTTGTAAATTAGTACGTAAGTGTGACAGGGAGGCAACACGTCGAATGTGGTTCGCGGTAAGCCCTCTGACCTGAGAGACGTGACGGTCAGGGCCGTCAGCACTGCTGCTTTCTGGGCATCCACTGTTTACGGGAACCTCGACATGAAAGAAGAAGAACTTAGACCAACTCCATCGACAGTAGGCAGAGATTAGCTTAATTAGAACAATAATACGTAAATGACACCAACACAGCAAATGTAATAAAAGTACCTAAGCACTAAGTAACAAGTTAACATCACACGCCAGCATAATTACTAAGTTTTAATGTATTTACTAAGCAGGTTTATCTGCGCACAACAATGTAACGCTACATAGGTACTTGGCTGGAATCTAGATACCGTATAACGGGGTGAGTTGAACACTGACATTCAAACCTCGATAAAACTTTATTTTTACATATGGCTAACTGATTTTTATTCATAATAAATGTTCGGCTTGTTTGATTTTTTAATGTTTTTGTGTAGTTCCATAAGTTCCATTTCATAACTTTAAAGATTAAATACGAAGTAGTAGGAAATCCCAGCTCACCCCGTGATAGGGCTGAGGGGGGATTTCCTACTAAGATGAGTTTTGAAAATTGTTGGATTGACATTTTGGAATTATGAACATTATAATAGCTTGATTTGTTATTAGAATATATAATTTACGTAGCAGGAGCCTGTAAAAGCCAATTCACCCCTCTGTCATCCCTCCTCACCCCATTTTACGGTATTGAATTTAATAGCTGAAACTACTGTGGTAAGTTTAGCAGCTAGTTAGGCAACCTGACATTAAACTATAAGCACAAATTATTACTTTGAAACTTGCTCTTGAGCACCTAAGCTAAGAGGGAAGAATAACTTTGCGATCCTAAGGAAATAACGGTACTTTTTCTATGAAATTACATTTCGGGAGAAAGTGTTTTCCACTAACTAAATCCACTGACATATATGTACAAGACAGGCTATCGAGAACGAGAACAAATTGTGTCCGCCATTTTCGGCGTTTGACGTATGTGACTAAGCTAAAGAATAAGCATAGCTGTTTAGCTAGCCAATCTGTAGACATTTCAACTGGCTAACTATCACGGTTCATGAGACACAGCCTGGTGACGGACGGATGGACGGACAGCGGAGTCTCAGTAATAGGGTCCCGTTTGACCCTTTGGGTACGGAAAGATTCATGGAAAATGGAAAATATTTAGAAGTGGAAATACAGTTCTCTATTTTTTTGGACGATCACGTGCTAGGGTAACGGCGGCTATTAACGCGGGTATCAAAATCGACGTCTAACACCGCGGTGTTTACAAATACGCATTTTGCAAGCAAACAGATCTATCCCCTAAGAAATAAAGCATACACAAAACAAGTTCATTCATTGGTCTATCGTGCCCATTAGTGTGCATTTGTGTGAGTGTAACAAAAAACTCGCGATTCGTCAGTTTGTGCGACGGCGGCGCAAGAACCGGTTGTTCCATACAGACGCGTGACACCACAGGTAAGTGCACTCCAATCTTACTTAGTGTTTTACGTAATAGTTATGGCAAATAAACTAGTGCAATGCCTTTTAAGAGGTTGTGTATTGTTTTCTACACGATTTTGAATTACTTTTAACTTAGTTTTTGACCCGGAAATACGTTTAAAATTGAAAATAAAATACAGTGGTGATAGGCGCCAATTACTTCTGTGGTAAGTAATTCCGTGGTATGCCACGGTAATAGAAAAAGTGGTAGTTTTTTTATTTACTCTTTAGTTTTGGTAAAAATTATCAATTTTATAATTTATTTTATTTATTCCAATCTTGATCTATTCACGCTATTAAAGAGCTATTTCCGTGGTATGGAAAGTACTAACCCTTAATTTTTAACAAAAACTTCAGCACCGATTTCCTTGTTTCTATGGGAATCCTTAATCTGTCAACTTTTTTTTATTTTGAGTTAAAACCTAAAATTTACTTGCCAGTTATGTGATTTTGTCTTTACAAGAAGCTTGTAATATACGTGTTTGATTTGATTTGAAAAACCATCTGTGTTTTATTATTTATATGGGTCGGAATTAGGTTTAATTAAACTCCAAATTAAGCCTATTACCGATGGTATGATCAGATTACCCTCGGTAATAGAATGTATAGAAATCTATTACCGACCCAGAGAAATATCGAATGGGTCGGTAATAGGCTCTTAAAGAGTTATCTATTACCGAGTGACTATTTGGTATTGTATTGAAATATCGCATTTAGGGTACCGCAAGTACAGATTTCGTTGATAAAATTTACACTTCAGTTATCATTATCAGATTTAAATTCTTCTGTTTTCTGATTCAGTTATTACTCTGACAAGGAAAGGTACCCAACTGCCGGACATTTCCGATTAGATTTTTTTTTATATAATTTTATTTATACAGTAGTCCAAAATCTCAGACATGATTTTTTTAGCTATAAGAATCAGCAATAAGAAAAGTACTGTGATTTGTTAATTATAAACGGGTAAATTATAACACATAATATGTGAGAGACTTTATTTAACTTAATTACCTTATCAAAAATATTAGAATTAAAAATTTTCATGTTTTTTATATAGTCGAAATTTTATAAGGTGGACGTTTACCATTTCACTGTGGTAAACTTTCACTCAGGTGGTAAACGTCCAGCTTATAAAATTTCGACTATAATTTACGCTGTGCCTTATGAGTAAATGTTACTTACTTGTTTTTTTTGTGCAGCTAATTATGTCAGTAAGACAAATTCTTATCAATCTTTTAATAACAGGCAGGCCTATTTGTCATATACGTCCTTAGTAAAACTTTACTAATAGTAATTTTTGTTGTTTTACATGTAAAACATTCAACTTATAACTTGTTATACAGGTACTCGTGGGTACTTGGTAAGTTAACTATTTAATAGTATTTGATTGTGCCAAAGTGTAATTATAATCTCTTCGAATATATCTCTTATTTTTAAACATGTACTCCTATAGTATTATTTTTTATTTTTGTGTCATTATTAAAGTTAATGACACAAAAATAATATACAGAACCCACGTCGTTATTATTGTTTTAACCCTCGATATTAGGTTTCGAATTTTGAGTTTGATTTCTATTAACGAGTGCAGAAAAATCATGCCAATTGTACCCTCGGTAATGAAAGCTCAATTCGCGATAATAGAATCACAGCCTGTCCCTTGCCACGGTAATAGAAGATTTGGTCATTTTGGCTTCAAAAAATATTTTAGTACATATAATAACCCAAAATGAATCCAAAAACGTGTGAAACGAAAAGTTCATTAAATGCTCTGATGAAAAAAAAATATTCCTGGCTGTTAGACAGCATTGATACCCTTAATTTTTGGATCTCTTTTGAAAAGTTCCTTAACTACCACGGTAATAGGTGCCTTTACCCTATTCCCTTTTAAGATGAATGTGGACGGCCTTCCAAAAACCACATTTCCATACAAGCGTAGTCCCCATTTTCCTCTCTGAATACCTATTAAACATTATTGAAAATATTTTGTAAGTATGTAAGTACATCAATCATGACTATAACTCTGCATGTTTTTTCGATTTTTTAGTTATTAGTTAAGACTAAAGAGCATTTCTTTTCGCTCCTACTTTATAATACAATAATAAAATAAAAAACACAAACATCAAATTTAATCATCATCAAATCGTATAAAAATATTTTCTTATAGAGTTAATATCCAGGGAGGAAAATGGGGACTACGTTTGAAAGGATAAGCGGTCGTCCCCTCTCCCCTATCTCGGGACATTATACTTGTCCTAATAGGATTAAAAACTACTAATTGCTTAAAAAATTTGGCCCCTTTGGCATGGTGCCGCTGCCGAGGATGCTGGCAGCATTTCCCCGCTGTATATCGATGCTAATACGTTGTGCGGGGAAATGCTGCCAGCATCCTCGGCACCATGCCAAAGGGGCCAAATTTTTTAGACATATTTTAATTTTATTTAGTATTAGTTTTTAGTTTTAATTTAGTTTTATTTAATAGATAAGTTAGTTTATTTTTATTGTGCCCGACATTTAATTACTTTTTAATAAATCTAATTTGGTATATTGCTTAATATAGAGTGCACTTAGGAGCCGTTGGGGAAAGGACTAATTAATCCATAGGCAGGTGGTCTGTTAGGTAATTCTTGGCACCAGAGAGTCCAGAGACTTAGTAAAAAGGGCCCCAACTGATTACCCAGCGGTGGCAGCATGGTTCCATTTTTATCACTTGTCACTATGCCCGTCACTTCCGCGCGTACATACTTGTTAGAACGTGACAGGCATGGTGACAAATGATAAAGAGCCGACCATCTTAGCTCTACATTTCGCCGGACGATATCGGCCTGTCAGTTATTCGCGATTGTCAGTTTTTGCGAATAACTGACAGGCCGATATCACCCTGTGAATGGTAATCAGATCTGATTATAGTATCCTTCCCGTCCCGTCGGTCCGTAAATCCAAAATTTCGGCTTAGGGCTATAATGTATTTTTTCATCACACTTGCTTGGCGATGCGGTTCATAAATCTTAAATTTCGACCTAGGGCTGTAACTGTAACTGCCTCACAAGTGTGATGAAAAACATTGTGTGTGCCATTAAGCCACGGGCGGTACAGGAATTACGTATTCGTGATAATTAAATCAATTCACACTCGTTCATAAATTCTTGTTTAATGATTACACAAGTTCCTAAAAATATGTTATTTACGACTTGTCTGGCCTAGTGGGTTAGTGACCCTGCCTATGAAGCCAATGGTCCCGGGTTCAAATCCTGGTAAGGGCATTTATTTGTGTGATGAGCACGGTAAATACTCTAAAGAATTGAAACCTTCTTTATTCTATTTTTGTTCAAAATTTGATTTTGTCCTATAAAAAGACATCGGGACTGAGGAGGCTAAATTAACTCTGCACTGATTTTGCAGAGACAAAGTGTGAAGGTGCCACTACTGATTTTTAGGGTTCCGTACCCAAAGGGTCAAACGGGACCCTATTACTGAGACTCCGCTGTCCGTCCGTCCGTCCATCTGTCACCAGGCTGTATCTCATGAACCGTGATAGTTAGCCAGTTGAAATTTCTACAGATTATGTATTTCTGTTGTCGCTATAAGAGCAAATACTAAAAACAGAATAAAATAAATATAATTATTTCCAATCTCGAGGTTCTCATCCAATCACCGAAGTTAAGCAACGTCGGGCGGGGTCAGTACTTGGATGGGTGACCGTTTTTGTAGATAATGGTACGGAACCCTTCCAGTGCGAGTCCGACTCGCACTTGGCCGGCGAAACGCCCACTGCAGAGATAACTTAGTCGGATTTTAGTTATCTTTCCCGCTTTTTGCCATAAGTTTACTTAATCCGTAGGAAGGTAATAGTAATAGGTATTCCGCTAAAACTTAAAGCTTCATAGCTCCAATTGGAAACGAAATGCTTTCATCCTATTCAAAAACACGGCAAAGTAAAAATCTAAAGAAAATTATAGCTAAGTAATCTCAACAAAAGATTACAAACTGCAAAGCAAGCCAATCTAATTAAGGCTCGTAGGTTCCGAGTGGTTTCAAGACGTCGACTTGGCTTGTTCGTCACAGATAATTTGCCCTAGATAGAGCATATCGATTAGAGTCCGACCATCCTAAACAGGGCCCTTATTCGACATGCTAAAAGTGACGTTTCGTGTTGATTTCCATTTGATGTGAGAAATATTGTGACTTGTCGAATTGCTATTATCACCACCTGTCAGTGAACAATATCCACACTAGAGGCGGGGCGTTGTACCGGAATAGTTTTTGGAACAGGTTATTTGTAATAGACTACTTTTAGCTTATCGAGTATTTAAAAGTACGGACTTTGATTTCTGAAATAAACAAATATGAAACTTTTATCACCTCGTACCTCCATTCTTACCGTTACTTTAGGTAAAATAAAATTTTGTTAACAGATGGTCGTCTGGGTGTCTGTTGTATCTAAAAATAATGTAATAATATATAACAAAAATATGACAATAGATTCATAGCCTTCACTCAAAACGTCACCATATTTCCGACTCTTACCGAAATAATAAGTCGATATTTGTATAAATAATCCTTATTTGTAAGACGCCTAAGCACGGCAAATACGTAAACTGCCTATTGGGGGTCATACTCGTAAAACTGGTATTTTAGACGTACTTTTGGTACGAGTAACAGAGACGTACTTTTGGTACGCAGTCCCAGCTCTAGTCAGGATTCTAGTTGTCAAATATAAGCGTGTCGAATACGTATTAGTTAACTGTCAAATGAAATTAGATCAACGGTAGACTTTTTTGTCGATGGGTATGGCTGCCATGTTTGGATTTATGACATTTAAAAGGGGATCCTAAGGCAGAGAGTAGTTTTACCTGTACGATTTTGATTCTTCTACTGGACGCAAGATGGAGTTAGCTGCCAAATTCCGATCAGGCTGACGCAACTAGGAAGAAAAAAGTTTTGTATGGAATTTGTTTCGCAAATCATTGCCAACGAAGAAAAAGACAACGTCAGTGCTATTTATTCTGTCAAGTTTACATCAAGTCTACTGTCAGCCTAATTGCTTTGTTTGTTTTGAAGGCTTCAATGTTTTGTTCGGGTATTTCGTGTAATTTCTTTATTATTTAGTGCAAAAATCGAAAATAGTCAACCGTGATCAGAGTAAAGAGCGAGTTTGTTACAATGCCAGCGAGAAAACGATTTACTAAGTGTGAAATATGTGGCAAGCGAGCCACTCGAGAAAATCACGAAAAAAGGGATTTTATGGCGAAATTTCCCTTGGATGAAGACTGGTAAGTATTGCTTTAGATACTTTTGACCTTATTTTGGGTCAGCAGGCTATAAACACATCGAAAATTAGATATTTTACATTATTTTTCGTTGTGAACTAGGGATGTACTATAAGTATCGATAACTGTAGTTTTATTTGTATATCAGTGTAAATAATTAAATTAAATATGTGAAATTTCCTTAGAACTAGCATGCAATATGACCATAATTAATTCGTCGAAGATTAATAATGCATAAATTATCTATTACTTATGCATTAATGGTCGTTAGTTAACATATTTTTTTTATCTTTATTCTAAAATGTAAGAAAATTAATCTCTGTTTTTATGATAAATAAAGAAATATTATAGGACATTATTACACAAACTGACTTAGTACTAAAGTATGAATGGCATGTGTTGTGGGTACTTAGACAACAATATATATATATACCCACAACACATGCCATTCATACTTTAGTACTAAGTCAGTTTGTGTAATAATGTATATATTTATAAATACATAGGAAATACCCATGTCTCAGGAACAAATATTCATGCTCATCACACTAATAAATGCCCGTTCCAGGATTTGAACCTGGGACCATCGGCTTCATAGGCAGGGTCGCTGCCAACAAGGCCAGACCCGTTCTCATGATTAACAGACATATAAATACATAAAAAGTTAAAGCATTGATAAAGGGTTGTTGATAACTGGATGCCGAAAAACATGATTTATAGATGCATATTAGCGCGAAATAATCAGTTGATCATCTCATTAGCAAACACATGGAATATAAACTGTAGATAAAGTCATGTTTTTCCAAGGCTGTATGTTTTCAGATGCAGGCAGTGGGCCAAATTTGTTGGGAACGAAGACCTGATACATCTTCCCATAGAAAAGTTACATTTATTCAAACATGTATGTGCACATAATTATGAAAATCAAGCATTTAATAAAATAAAAAAACACGACTTAAAAACTGTATTAAAATAATTCGGCTCCACATTAAGCCCGACCAGATAGTAGTCCAATTAAGAACTATCCACTATATAACATACAACTTAAATGTGGACTCGACGCTAACCTGATTTCGAGTACAAAGTTTGTAGACAGGAGCCTATGTTTCAACCCTCCCCATTTTATCGATATCGATAAGAATCGTAAGCGTGTAGCGTACTACACTATTTAAATCGCTTATGTTGGTACTATGGTTCTTTGACAGTTCTTTGTCGTACATTTTGGTAATGATTTGCGAAACAAACTGATTCCACTCGCTAGTATGGAAGTCCCGTCTCTTAAAACGTAGTGATTATATGCTCTTTGACAATGACATGCAGTTGCGTCGATGTAGATCTATCATAAAACGTACATGTGACGCATGTGACAATTGTCCAGGATGAAAGAACTATCTTGACAATTAACATAAAGCAATACAATACCACAAAATGTCAACAAGAAAACAGATTTATTATAAAAATACAAATTATATACAAAGCTTCATTTTAAAACCAATGGTCGTGGGTTCTAACCCCGGCTCTTAACAATGTGCATCTTGTAACATGTACCGATTGCTTTTCAGTAAAGTAAAATATATTATCATGAGGAAGATGAAGTAGCCCCAATAAGGTATATTTTCCCCTCTGGGTTAGAAGGTCAGATAGTAGTGAGACAGGGAGTTAACAAGCATTTATTGTGTTGTTAGGCTAGTTCTTTTTTTCAAAATTTGAAAACGAACGCAACAGCATGCTCAAAGCCCCCTGTGAGTCAGAATCTGTTAAATTCAGGCTTAAGACGAAACAGGAGCTGAGCCCGTACACAAATTTGAGATTTTTAGGTAAAAGGTAAAAAATATCGCCGTCGCGCTGACGAGTGTGGCACCCCGTACCTAGCTAGAGACTATCCCTTGTGTGTGTACCAACAAACCAAATTTTAGACAAATATGATACGTCTTCTTCTTCTTTGTCGTTGTACTCTTTGCAGAGCGTCGTGGTCAACTGCTGATATCAGGCGCAGATGTTGCTTGCCATACGATTTCTCGCCATTTTTCGCGGTTGGGGGCCATTCTGGCAAATGCGTTCAGGGGACCCTTCATGGCAGATTTGATTTGGTCAGTCCATCGCATAGGTGGCCTTTTGCGCGGTCTTTTTCCGTTTGCTCTACCCTGCACCACTAGACGCTCTATGGAGTCGTTGTTCCTCCTCGAGACGTGACCGAAAAAACTGAGTATGCGGGTCTTTACGAGAGTCGAAAGGCGCTGCTTGATACGGAGTTCTTTAAGGATGGAGACATTAGTCCGAAACTCGGTCCAGGATATCCCCAGCATTTTCCTCCAGCACCATATTTCTAGGGCGTCTATCGTCTTCTCCTCTGTCTTTCGGATAGTCCAGGTCTCCGCAGCGTATAAGAATATAGGAAAAACGAGGGCCCGTACAAGCCGAACCTTCGTGGTGTTTGTGACGTTTCGGTGATACGTAGCCTATACGTAAAAACTAGCCAAGACAAATCCTTTATAATTTCAGGATTTTCTACACAGCACAGAACATGGCACCCATATAGATCTCAATTCCGTTGTCGGCGAGTCAACAACGACACATATTCTTAATATTTAGTTTAGTTAAGCGCTGGTGGCCTAGCGGTAAGAGCGTGCGACTTGCAATCCGGAGGTCGCGGGTTCAAACCCCGGCTCGTACCAATGAGTTTTTCGGAACTTATGTACGAAATATCATTTGATATTTACCAGTCGCTTTTCGGTGAAGGAAAACATCGTGAGGAAACCGGACTAAACCCAACAAGGCCTAGTTTATCCTCTGGGTTGGAAGGTCTGATGGCAGTCGCTTTCGTAAAAACTAGTGCCTACGCCAAATCTTGGGATTAGTTGTCAAGCGGACCCCAGGCTCCCATGAGCCGTGGCAAATGCCGGGACAACGCGAGGAAGAGAAGAGAGAGAACTTAATTGGCTCTCATTTCACATTTATGTTTTAAATTAATTATAGGCATAGACATACCATATCCTATTGTAAGTACAAAGTTTCAGAGCAATCTAGCAAGTCATTTTAAAATGAGAGCGTAACTACATTTGTATGGAGAACCGAATTTGCTGCGGACGCACAATGTAGCATAATCGGATTAGGACCAACCTCTAAATCTCTGTAACAGTCATCACATTAAATTCTACACAAAAAAGTCCTCGATATCTTTGCAGAACAATACATCTTGTTATAGAGAATACTTGCTGAATCTAAGTTTAACGCTTATACACTTCCAGGGGACATTCTCTTAAAAGGAAACTCGGAGGAATATGAATTCTATTTTTAACTATACATTTGTACGTGGTCTACCCCAATATTAACATTTTACTCTACTGTGACTAAACCAGAAAGAAGGGTTATGGGTGTAAGTACTGATGATTCAGTACACCCAGTAGCTAGGTATTAGGATACTGGACGGATTTTTTTAAATGACGTATCGTTAGATTCCTCTTGCCATTCACAACCTACTTTTACTTGTTCTATTAAAGAAAAATCAATACAGCCGCCTTGAGAGGACTCCGAATATTAAATCATATTTTTTCTTCTAGCGCCTAAACTATTGAGCGGAGTACAGTAAAACAGACATCAGTAGATCCACAGTTAGTATACAAGTGCTATGCAATACAAAGTTACTAAAATTAACGGAAGAAAAAGGTTTAGGGCTAAATAATACGTCATTTAAAAAATCCGTCCAGTATCCTAAGCTACAGGGTGTCCTGAATCTTCAGTACTTATACCCATAACCCTACTTTCTGGTTAAGTTGCAGTCAAGTAAAATATTGATATTGGGGTAGATTATGTACAAATGTATAGTTAAAAGTGGAATTTTTATTCTTCCAAGTTTCCTATTAAGAGAATATCCCATGAAAAGGTATAAGGGCTAAATCTGGGTTTAGCAAGTATTTTTTAAAGCAAGATCATTTTTTTTCGTAAAGATGTCTAAAACTATTTTATGTAGAATTTTATAAGCTTGAATGTTGCCTTACACGATTATTGAATAAAGAACGTAGATTTAGAGTAAAACGCGAATTTCTCCTGGATGGTCCACATTTTCCAAGATGGCTGCCGTTCCTCGAGGTCCCCAAATGTCAAATGGTGTGGGCATGAAAAAGGGGCCTTTAACGTATATACATACCAAATTTCATGACTGTTCAGACATTTCGAGTTTGGTCCTAATCCGACTGTGCTAATGCCACTATGTACGTAAACTGTAATTGTACTGCGGACTCAACCTTCACGTTATAATTTTTTAAGTATTAACGTTGACATAGTAACGAAAATAATAAACACGTCAATTGAAGTAAACAATATTATTATATACAAGAAAATTTTGCAAAATAGGTACATTAATGATTAATATGTAAAACACCATTAATTATTGAATTAAAATTACGATTTTGTGTTAAAAAATATGAGACCAATGATACAGCCCGATTACACGGGCTACATATTAAAAATGATTATCATGGAAACAGTAAATATACACAGGTGAACAAAGTTATAGTAAAATAGGTGCATAATTTCAGAGCTTGCCTGGCCCACCTGTACCACCTACCATGACCACGGCCGTGTCCTACTATTATTTTTTTCTAATACCTATGGCCTTACTAGCGAACAGTATTCCATGTTCTTGATCCAGAATTTAAACCCTTTACTACATATTTGTGGCACTTGGGGTTGAATTTGAAACTCTAGGGCACTAGTGTGGCTCTATGAGAGCGCCTTATATAGGCTTCTGGTGACCAGAGGATCAGCATTGTTAACCAGCGCGGAAATGCACCCAGCCTTCTGAGCACCCTACAGAGCGACCAGAATATAGGGCAAATATATTATGTATACGTTTTTGACTTAAGTGTTTTTATCATGTTTTATATTTAAACTTACAGATGTCGAACTACCAGCAAAGTTTTTGAAGAGGTGTAGTTTTTATATTTCCTGGTACCAAACTGATACAGGAAATTGGAACATCAGTAAATAATCTACACCGAAGACAATGAAATATAGTCACATAATACTTTAATGTTTTATTTTATTAAAGAAATCGGTAAAAAAATGTGTTAACTGAAAAAGATAAATTTTATTTTATTTGTAGTTGAATAACAAAATATGTATTTAATTTCCTTTTAACATAGGAATTCTCTTTGTGTAGGTACATATAAATAATAGGTACTTAGGTCTTGGTAAGTAATATATCTGATGGCGACTGTACATACAATGGGGTCGCGTATACGAGTACAAAGAGCATTAAAATAGTTGTTGATAGACCAAGTGAGCGAGCTACTATGGTACCTATCTTTATATCTATTTTATGCATTATGTAATAGCGCAATACAGAAAAAAAAATTGACAAATGTAGTATTATTTTTATAGTAATAAAGGTTATTCATGAACCATCTCGTAATTTAAAAAAAACGGACTTTATCTCTAAATCATATGCCTTATATTTACAGATGTGTTAGGTTACAACTTGGTTCGTGAACGTGGTTTAGAAGCAACTTGAGACTGGGTGCGGAGTAAATTGCATCAATTTTTTTTACTATTTTGAGCGTTTATAGGAGAATATGTGGAGCGAGCATTATTCGACGTGTAGGTGTGGGTTCAACAAAAAGATCGCATGTCAATAGTTCTTTATTGTCGTTAAAATTCAATTAATAATCGCCTTTATCGACCATCAACGGTGTGGTCACTTTTTAATTGATTGACGTTGTCAGGTACAGTTTCACTACTCGCCGCCGCATTGTTCATA
This sequence comes from Cydia pomonella, assembly GCF_033807575.1. Lineage (NCBI taxonomy): Eukaryota > Metazoa > Arthropoda > Insecta > Lepidoptera > Tortricidae > Cydia > Cydia pomonella. The sequence goes on from NC_084722.1 coordinate 4,043,009, forward strand.
GCGCATTACTTATCCTATCGAATACAAGATGTCGCTGATTCCTGTAAACTTATGTTTAAAAAAAAAAGACGCTTTACTCTATGCCATATATTGTAGGAAAGGAAGGGTATTCCCTGTCGTACGTCAAAAAATCCAAGATGGTGCCCAAGCCCATGGACAATAAAGTCTAGCAATAAAATCAACACTTGTCAAAATTTGACATTAGCAATCCACAGTCAGGTGACAATCAAATCAAACCGAACCACTTCGAGTTCAGAGCCATTTCAAACTATATAGTAGTAATAAACAAAGTTGATTTTTGTTTGATTATTTTTTCTATGAATGAGTTTTGATTGTTCCAAATGATAATATCCACAGTTGATAGAATCAACACTTGATACAATCAACATGCGATAGAATCAAGTGTTGATTTGATGTGGACGCGAAATTTGACAGTTGTGCATCTCGAATAAGGCCCCAGGTTATTACCTGTACCTATCCTTTCAACGGACACTTTCTGCTGTCTTGCTGCGGGACGGGGAAAAAATAAATATAATAAACACTCACCACCAGCAGAAAGTCACCGAAAAAATATGTAATAAAATAACCCCTGAAATCATCCTAAGTGCTACGCCAAGTATATCCCATACTACCACCATACATGTATGCCGCAAATAAAACTACGTCAAAATGTCAGAATCGCAAGAAATTATTGCATAGCGTTCGTATGGACGCGAAAAAGCAAGTCAGCGGGTAAAACTATGACGTACGAATCACGTTACGGCATTTACGCTGCGTCAGCGCATTTTGAGTAGCGATGTGGTCGATTCTTTATAAACACCAGCGTACATGAGTGTTAAAAGCGCATTTTTTATGATACAGGAGGCAAACGAGCCGACGAATTGCCGTCGCCCATGGAGTGTCCATGAGGGCAACACCAGAGGCGGTAAATGCGTTGCCGGCCTTTAAGACGGGCACGCTCTTTTCTTAAAGGTTGAAGGAAATACCGCAGGCGACAGTTCATGTTTTGTCAAGCGCATGTTTTGGGAATTGCGGAAGCTAGTGACAGGTAATCGGTGAGGGGGGGGGGGGGGGGGGGGGGGCTTGAAGTGCATTCGTCGGGCTTTCAGTAATTACATGTTGGTATACATCCATTCTAGAGAAACGAGTTATTGTGAGCTAATTAGTGGTAGTTACGGTAGACGAGGCGAATTAGATCAAACGAGTCGGACTAGGCTAAAAAATATGTTGATGTTTAAAATATTTTTCACCACACCAACTGGTAAAGGCAGATTGTTCAAAAACTAATGAGAAAGTTGCATTTTATCCACATGTGGGGCAAAGTAATCGAATGCAAATTTTTAGTTGTTTCCATAGCTGGTACAATTGACTTTTAAATTATGATTTTGAATGATACATTTTTTATTACCATTTGTATTTGATTTGCTTTGTTTTTTTTTTTGGTATTTCATGATTAGTATTTTCCTCGCGTTGGTGTGGTGAAAATTTTTTGTGTTTCACTCGGAGGCAAAGTTTGTTTGGGGGTTAAACACCTTGAAACCCTTGCAACGCTCAAGATTCCACTTCTCGAAGCTTCAATTGTAGAATATTTCGCTTGCTCGGGTATCAATATTAACACCTTATAAAACTAATAACGTCAGGTTTGTGATCGTCCATACAAAAAGAGAAAACGTTTTTCCACTTCTAAATATTATCCATTCTCCATGATTTTTAGTATGTTATTGAAACAATATATTATGCTGAAGCGATCACGATCGACATCAAAATCAAATTAATTTGTTAAGATTTAGTGGAAAACGTTATCTCAGAAATGGAATTTCATATAAAAAGTACCGTTATTTCGCCAGGATCGCAACGCTATTCTTCCCTCTTAACGCAACGTTTTTTAATCTCTAGAGCGAATGAGGCATAATGATGACATTGGCCCAATTTGTAAAATGAATATGGATAGAGTTAGGTTAGTCCGACTCTAATCGCATGTTGGTATGTATTCAGCTACTCCCGTTAGACGAGTTATTGTGAGCTAATTAATGGTAGTTACGCAAAGCATTAGGAATACTTAAGGGAATGTTTAGAACTATACATAAGTGGTAGTCATTGGATAGAAGATCATAAAAGGCGAAGAATTAAAGTAATAACGGCCATTAATCAAAGGGGCCCACTGATTACCACTATTACCAGTTCGCCGGACGATATCGGCCTGTCAGTTATTCGCGATTTTGCGAATAACTGACAGGCCGATATCGTCCGGCGAACTGGTAATCGGTGGGTCCCTTTAGCGTTGCTTACGGCATAATATGGCGCTACGCTATCAAATCAGCCTGTAAGAACAATTTATGCTCCCAGTTTGACAGACTACTTATTTATAGTGACAATCCAAACCAATAGGGACCTTAATGGCAGTACCTCGACCTCACCTCACTTACCTATTGTAGCAATCTTTCTTACAGTTTCCATGGCCCCTTTTTTTCGTATCATATTCCCATCTTAAAAGAGTGCAATCTCACTGCGCGTAGCCATTTTGTTTCAAATTCACGTCACGTTCAGACAAAATGGCCGCCATCGGAACGCCGAGTCGTCGGGAAGCGTACGTTCTCAGAGCGTTGAAATTCTGCAACCGTGTAAGTATTTTCCTTGTTTAGTTTTCGAGTCTAACGGTCATAGACAGATTTAAGGCCGATTCACACTGCTTGCGTATGCAGTACGGCTCCCGTTGCATTTACTGGTGAAAAGGTTATGTTATCTACATACCTACTCACTAAGTACGCGTATGTTTCTGGCACGAGAAAATATTTATGCTTAAAGGGGCCCACTTAGTGTTGTGAATTTAAGCTTCGAGGCGTAAACTACAAGACTCGAGTCGCGACTGCTGAGTCTAGAAGCCTTGAACCTTAAAGCCTCGACCGTATAAACCTCAAATTAATAAGTTCGCGTTGCTGCTTACGAACACAGAAACCTCGAGTCTTTAGGCCTCAAGTTTTGAAGGTTTTTTTTTTAATAAATAAATAAATATTATAGGACTTTATTACACAAATTGACTAAGTCCCACAGTAAGCTCAATAGGGCTTGTGTTGAGGGTACTTAGACAACGATACATATAATATATAAATATTTATAAGCACTTAAATACATAGAAAACACCCATGACTCAGGAACAAATATCCATGCTCATCACACGAATAAATGCCCTTACCAGGATTTGAACCCGGGACCATCAGCTTCGTAGGCAGGGTCACTACCCACTAGGCCAAACCGGTCGTCAAAAGTCGTCATCGTCATATTTTATAAAAAACACAATAATACTTTCTGCCTAGAACGCTTATTGTTTGAGCTCTTAACGCTCGACTCAGGCCTTCGAGGTTCGGGAGGCTTGAGCTTTCAATAGGCCCGAGTTTTTAAAGCTTGAGCTCTCTATGAGGCCCGAGTCTTAAAAACTTACTCTTAAAAGCTCGTAAAAAGATTGAGTCGTTAAGGTTCTGAACCGTTTTTGAGCTCAAACCTTCAACACTTAAGTCTTCAAAGCTTGAACCTTCAAGGTTCGAATTTTTAAGGTTTCAAAGTCTTCAAGACTAGTCTTTTAACAACACTAGCCCCCCCCCCCCCCCCCCCCTTTGATTACCAGTTCGCCGGACATGATAATGCTGTCACAGTGCTGTATAGTTGGGCCGTGCTCGAGAACGTTCTCGCAGGGACCGTGCGCGTTGGAGGGTCTGCCATCTTGTGGCCTGAATCGGAACCGTAAACATGTACATTTACACGTCACGTGTTTTCTTGTACATAGTAGGTTCTGCCATCTTGTGGGCTATATCGGAACAATAAACATCACATTTACGCCTCGCGCCAACAATCTGACGGCTCCTACAGTTCACGCACGCTTTCTATACAGTGCGCATACCTCTCTCTTTTGGACAGCGGTTGCAAATCTACAGTGGCGTAGCGTGCCTTGGCGGGGCCCCGTATAAAAATTCGTTTGGGGGCCCTTAGGAAGGGTAAAGATTTCTCACAAAAACGCACGTTGGGGGCCCCCGTGGCCCGAGGGCCCCGTATAATTGATACGGCAGATACGGCGGTAGCTACGCCCCTGCAAATCTATATAATTCGCTTCTTAAGACCTTGTTCTTCGTGGCCTGGTAAAGGGTTAAGGACGTACCCTGGTCCTATTAACGAAAACGACTGCCATCTGTTCTTGCAACTCGGAGATGAAAGAGGGCATATTCAGTACCCCTAGTATAAATTTATTTGATGGCGTAATGTGAGGTATGCGGTTGTTGACGTCGCATTTTGTATGGGATTTCCAGTTTCCAAAACGTTCCGCTTGGCTTGTTTCTAAATCCCATACTAAATAGACTAAACGCAAACGCGTACGTCACGTTACGAATTCGAATAAATTTACACTAGGAGCTCAGATTAGTCCGTATATTTTTCTTCGCCGAATCGCACTGTGACCAATACATTCGTGGATAAGTCAGAGCAATTAGCAAATTACTTACTTTGGATTACTTTAATCTTTGGATTACAAAGGGTCTAGCAGGCTAAGCGAACAAGAAGTGCCCCCAACGACGGATTTTGTCGATATTTCTGGTAGTGTACTGTTAGGTCCGAAGGACCCTCCATGCTTAACATCAGACCTCGATTCTCTTTTGTTTGCGAGTTATTCAGGATAACGTAAAATAATTAGGGTATCATTGTAAGTGTCATATTTTATAAACGATTCAAGTTACGTGAACCAAACAAAATTATATTTGATAACAATAAAAAAAACTACAAAATGCATATTTTTTACCAGCATCCTGTCCTTAAACTTCATTGCAAAAAACAAAAATATTTTTTTCCTTCCAATTTTTTTTTTACTTTTCGCGGAGGTACACCTCCAAAAAAAATATGCATGAGTAGCCACTAATTCCCACTACATACACATATAAAAATATTTGCACAAATGTTCGTGCTTCATGTCAAAAAAAAAAACGATTCTCCAATAAGTAGTCACTGGCATTATATGTACAGATAGAAGTACATCAACGATGACGTGTCAGCGTTGATAACATCTGACACATAATATTATCTGCATTTGTTTTTTGCATTTTGTAGTGGAAAATGGAAAACATTAAGTGCAAGTCTTGTAAAAAAACATTAAAAAATATCCGTGGGAAACAAAAATGCATAGAAACAGAGCAAGAGGCTGATTTATATAGCAAATGCAGTAATATGTTAATTTGCATAAATGATTTATTGTGTGGTAAGTGTCGACTTTTAGTGTATAAACATAAAGCAGTAGGTTGCAGACGAAGAGCCAGCATCGCCAATTGTTGTGCATGTACTCGCAGAAGTTGATGCTACTGTTTTATGTTTATACACTAAAAGCCGACACTTACCACACAATAAATCATTTATGCAAATTAACATATTAGTGCATTTGCTATATAAATCAGCCTCTTGCTCTGTTTCTATGCATTTTTGTTTCCCACGGATATTTTTTAATGTTTTTTTACAAGACTTGCACTTAATGTTTTCCATTTTCCACTACAAAATGCAAAAAAACAAATGCAGATAATATTATGTGTCAGATGTTATCAACGCTGACACGTCATCGTTGATGTACTTCTATCTGTACATATAATGCCAGTGACTACTTATTGGAGAATCGTTTTTTTTTTTGACATGAAGCACGAACATTTGTGCAAATATTTTTATATGTGTATGTAGTGGGAATTAGTGGCTACTCATGCATATTTTTTTGGAGGTGTACCTCCGCGAAAAGTAAAAAAAAAATTGGAAGGAAAAAAATATTTTTGTTTTTTGCAATGAAGTTTAAGGACAGGATGCTGGTAAAAAATATGCATTTTGTAGTTTTTTTTATTGTTATCAAATATAATTTTGTTTGGTTCACGTAACTTGCATCGTTTATAAAATATGACACTTTCAATGATACCCTAATTATTTTACGTTATCCTGAATAACTCGCAAACAAAAGAGAATCGAGGTCTGATGATAAGCATGGAGGGTCCTTAGGACCTAACAGTACACTACCAGAAATATCGACAAAATCCGTCGTTGGGGGCACTTCTTGTTCGCTTAGCCTGCTAGACCCTTTAATGTTATAAAATGTAATGTCCCATAGTTCTTATGTCGTTCCCAATATCATGCTTGGACAATGCTATGTACTCCATAATTGTCGTATTATATCAGGTGAAGTACTTTAAGATTATTGTGATGTAACATATGTAATATATACGATGTCGTTGTACTTAATAAACAAAATAAAATAAAATAAAAATCTTCAGACTAACTTTACTCTTTGGAGCAAATACTCGTATTATTCATCTCTTCATCTAAATCGAGCCCTTATTTTCTGCCACCTATCGTAATATCTGTGAACTTTTAACATTGAAAGCATCCGAAAGGGAGCGCACAAACACGAACAGTAGAGTGAAAGGGAAGCGCCATCTATTTGGTCTTTATATGATTTAGTTATAGGTACCTACTTGCCAGACGGGAAGAGCCCTTCCCCCTTCCCGTATGATGGGTAAATTATGTACACTTTTGTTTGTATGAGGATATTTTGGTGCCCGTTTCATTTGGTTAACATCTAGGGATTCACTTAAATTCCTCGGAACTCGCGCGCAGAGGACAAGAGGAATAGAAAGAGCGTTTATAATTATAAAAGCTTATATTTACCAGTCTGTAACAGAGAAGATATTTTGCGAGTAATCAAAATATTCTTAATTTTCAGTTTTTTACATATTACCCACATTGGATTACTTATACTGGAAACTGACAAGATTAATAACAGCGATAAACATGATCATGAACCACAAATCTCTTCATTTCTGCGAATGATAATATTTATCTTAATTGTTTTATTACAACAACAATCGAACATAAAACCAGTCACTTAATCGATTGGTTTGAAAATTTTCACTCATCAGGTAGGTTCCCAGTTAAGTTTTATGAATTACCAGAGAATCATAATGAAGTCTTACAAATATGCATTCGTCTGAAAAAAATAATACTTAGATGACGACACTATTATAGGTCATAATTTTTATATAGCCAACTATCTAGCTGTAAGACTTTGTGGGGCGAGTATTAGTTTTTACAGGCTCTGGTTTTAACTCGATTAACAAAACAAAAATAAACAGAAATAAACAAAAATCTTCTTTACCCCATCAAGGCTGCTCTTAATGACAACACATACAATAATTAATATATGATTAACACTGTTTAACTACTACGATTTTACGTTGTTCGCGACCACGACTCATTAATAACAAAAATGCCCTAAACAATAACCAGCACTCACAAAAAGTATATAATACATATGCTAGTGGGGCATTTCACGTGATTCACGCTTATGCAACGCTCTTCTTCTTCTGAAAATGCTGAGTAAGCGATATTGGGTCTGGTAATATCTCATTACATGGCTAACAAATTTGTAGTATATTCTCGCGGATTTTATTTTAATAGCTGCCACACAAGGCAAATCGTTACGAAAACGAATACACGTTTAACCGTAGTAGGTATTTCAATGTCATATTTTAATCAAAAGTTACCAGATTGTAGCATGTAACATGCTCATAAGGGCGAATTATTTTTTATGGACATAACACTTTTTTAACACACAACAATAAGTCACCTTTGGATAGACAACATAAAATAGTGTCAGTATGACTCGCTATATTTTTTTTACTTATATTTAACTATAACTATCTTGTTGAAATCACAGATTAACCCGTTAAATTACGGCGTATAGAAAACTAGAAATAATTCACTTTCAATAAGTCTCTTACACTAGTCACTTTCACTTGAAGCGTTTTTAATATCTTACACTAAATATTTAGGGTGATTTATTATAATAGTTCACACTAAGAAGGATTAATCGGATCACTAATTTCTGCAGCACAATTAGTTTCAACTGCAGAAAGGCGATGATCCGTAGGATGAATAGGTAGGTTTGTCTCGCAATACCAAGACTCTAATTTTCGAATCCTGGCCTATAAAGCTTTTAAGACACTTTCGCCCTCATCGCCTGGCACGAATTTCGTGTATTTCAATTTCAAAGCACTGTGCACTTGATTATGATGAGCTTTCAAGTCAATCAAGTATGTGAATCTCTGGTTGCAATACGAACAGAAGACGAAACTTCGTGTATCGTGATCTGTCTTGTAGTAAGCGTACTTGATCGGCATATCTGGATGTGTGAGCGTGAAATGTTGCTGCATATTAACGACGTCTAGGAATAGCCTTAAACACTCACTGCATTTCACAACTATGTCACCTCTTTTAGCGAATACAGGAGTTTGATCATGAATATGGGTTTTTGAATCAGCTTCTGTTACCAACTTTTCGCAAATTAAACACACTAAATTAGCATCCTCTGGCTTTTTAGCAGACCCTGGTTTTTTCCCCAGTTTAGTTAAGTTTAGGTTTAAAGGTGGTCCGGTCGGCTTTTCAGTTTTTTTGACCACTTGAGGTTGATTAGGATGTGCCGTGCTCATATGTTGGAGTACCACCTTGTTATAGTTGTTATAACAGCAGTAAGAGCAAGTGAATGGTTTTAGATTGTAATGGCGAAGCGTGTGAGCGTCTAAAACGTGAGTGTATTTGGATGAGAAATCACAGTGTTCGCATTTACCACCAGCACCAGATTTCTTAGCTGCCTGTTCGTCTATAACTAGACTCTCCTCGTCGCTGCTGTCTGAGAAGCGTCTTTGTCTCGGATTTCCTTCATCAGGGATCGGGACGTCCTCCTCATATCTTATTTCAAGGAGGGAGTTATCGTCATCGTTATTTTCTTCTTGTGCTTGAGGTTCAGAGGTGACGGTGACCGGCATGCAGTTCATGCTGAGTTTTTGGACTCTGACAACTGCGGCGACCCAGGCGGAGCGCACGGCGGGGTCCCTGGCGGCCTCGACGGGGCGGGCGTTGAGGCCGGGGTGGACGCTCTTGCAGTGGAACTGGGCCTCGTGGTAGGTGGAGAAGTGGTTGGGGCAGTTGCTGCAGCACCATCTAGAAGAGAATGAAAGCGTTATGAAAGCTGCTGAACTGTGATGGCAGAAAGTTCGATGGCCGTGAGTCGACAAATACACAACTTGATACTTGAATGAAAAGACAAAGGATGTTTGTTATGTCCGATATGGAGCTGGGATAAAATGCGAGCATTTCATGGGGTTAACACTTGAATTAAATACACGAATCAAATAGGTAAGTAAATGATATCTGATTAACTATTATGACAAACACTGAGTTGAGCTTAGAGCATTCTATTAGCTAGATTGTAAAAAATACTATGAATTATTTAGATCATTAAGATTTTTTTATAATTAAAGAACTTGCACTTTCTCCTGTAAGCATAATGTATGGCCTCAAGCCTAATAAACTTCACAAGCAATAAATGCAAAGCAATTTCAAATGTCACCTTATTCTGGTCAATTCCGCCTCTAAGTGCTCCTGAATTATTTTATCATCGGCCGTTTTGAACAGGCATTTCGGGCAGCAATACTGCATGTTGATCGGTACCCCAAGAGACCCGAATATTTTCTCTAGTTTCTCCATACTGAGATTGGTTGGATTTTGTACTTCTACAGTTTTAGAAGTAGTTGCAACTACAGGGCGTTCATCTTGCATTTTCTGTTGAGCTAGTTTGTCCCTGTTTTTCTTGATGAGGTCTTCTTGGTAGGCTAGTTGTTGGGAGACCCAGGACTCTACGTTGACGTCACGGGCTAGTTCGAGGGGTTCCACGTTGTGCCTGTTGTGTTCCGACCATACATGCTCTTTCAGTCCAGTTTGGTGGAACGCTTTGTATGAACATAGGCGGCAACCCCATCTGAAAATTACATGTTATTTATTAAAACTCAAGATAAATATAAATAAATAATAATAAAAACAATCTCCAATAGTTACAACTATTAAAAGAAACTTTTCTATGGTTGAAAAGAAATTTCAGAGGTTTCACACTGACGATTTTGATCGCTGTTTTTTTTTAGCGATTTCTACATAGGCTCTAGCGGCCCACCATACAAGGAAAATTGGCAATCGCATTTGAATCAAAGGTATTATAGTTGATTTGTTTTGTACTAGTATTAAAATCGAACGAAACAAAACAAAAGCAACTCTGTTTCATATAACTAAGATTAAATTTCACTGGAGGTACTTTGTACAAGTATTAGGACATTGAAGAAAAGGATAGAGCAAAAATACTACAAAATTGGACAAAACACCCACAAACATTTATTGTCTTTTCTTCAAGAAGCGATATTCTTGAAAAAAAGAAAAAAAAAAAATCTATAAAATTGGGATTACTCACTTCCTGTACTGAAGCTCTTCAAACAAATGGGACTCCATGGCTTCCTTACTGTCCTCGACAACGACTTTACACAAAGAACACTTGTAGTTAAGACCATTGGGCTCACAGAACTCTCCATATTTCTTACGCAATTCCTCTACTGAGGCCTGCATGGGAGCATCGGGGTCAATCTCCCGTTTAACCAAGCTGAGGTTCACCTGAGGAGCAGAGGGCGGCTGGATCTCAGGAAGAATTGTGTCAGTTGTTGCTGGAGGCGGATCAGCCTCTGCCTTCACTGTATCTAAACCGGTCTTCTGTCTTTGTTTCTGCCAATGGGGAATTCCATCTGGACCGTCAGGAATGCTACCTTCTCTATAGTAGAAGTGGAATATCTCCGGCTCCCTATTTGGATGTGCAGTGGCTTGATGTTTAGTAACATTCTCCGGAGTCGAGGTCCTGAATGGGCAGTAAGCGCACTTGTATTGCATTTTGGACTGATGCATTTTAGAACAGTGCTCAGCGACCTCAGGTCGGAGCATGCTCTTGAAGTTACACAGACCACATTGCCATGGTTTCAAATCCATGGTGGGCGCATTGGTGGGGGTAGTAGCGGCGGACTGGGAACTCTCCTCTCTAACGACTAGCACGTTACCGCTTTTGTGAGTCTCGGCCACATGCTTTTCCAAAAGTTGTTTTTTATGATGGTAGTATGGGCACACGGAGCATGCATACAGACGTATGTCATGCATTTTCAGATGCGCTATAATCCTGGATGCTGTTAATGGCTTAGATTTGTCTAGGAATTGGTGCGGAGGGCAATGGACACAGTGGTAATCATTTGTTCCGGAGTGTAGAGTTTCCCAGTGGCATTTCAGCATGGCTTCGTCTACAGAGATGTACGTGCAGCCGGTTGCACCACAAGTAAATCGGTAACGTTCAGGCACATATTGCGGAAGCCTGGACGCCATATCATGGGGTATCATAAGTGTAGGAGTCTGTTCTTTTTGAGATTTCTCGGGTGCTCGATTCGCTATCGAACTGGAAGCCAAGTTGACCATCTTGTCAAAGTGGAACTCGTTGGTTTCTAAATGCGGCACTGGGTTGACTGGTGCCGTCTGTGCGACGGGTTGCTGCGCTGCATGTTGTTGTAGATGCCTCACCATGTTCAAACGGACTTTAGTGTTAAACTCGCATAGATCGCAGAAAACAGATTCATCCAGGATAGGGTTGATGGGTAGTTTGTCAATATCTGAAGGGCCATAACGCTTCTGCTTGGCTGGAGGCCCAGTGGCGGTGCCCGATGATTTACGCTTTACGGATTTGGCTTTACCCGTGTCTTTCTTTGCGAGTACGTACTGACTGTCGGTGGGGAAAGCGTCCCGACTTCCAACATCGTGGGCCACTCTTAAATGTTTCTTGAGCAGATACATGGAACCATCTGTATGGGGGCAGATCGGGCATTTCAAACGGGCAGGGGTTATGTGGGCCTCGTTGTAGTGTTTCAGGAATTGACCAACTCTGTCCGCCTCGAAGGGACAGAGAGCACATTTACACATTTCTCCTGGCTTCCAACAATGATACGAATGTTTCTTGAAACCGGCAAGGGATTTCGTGACCCTATTACATTTCCTGCATCTGTAAACATTTGTTGATGGGTCATTACCACATTGAGCTGATGTTGAAGGGTTTTGTTCATCGACGCCCTTTTCGTCATCCGACAAATGAATGACTCCATCTGAAAGTTTGACGATGCCTTGTTTGGAATCTTCCTCGTCGCTGTCCAGGCAGATCACGTCAGAATCATTCTTCTCCGGTGTAGTATCCATGGGTTCTTCTTTCAGGACTGGGGTTAACTGCTTCGATATATTGGTCTCTGGAGCTGGCGTGACAGGTCTTGGCGGAGCTTCAATTGTGAGTGGCAGAAGCGGAGGCACTGGTACTAAAGTAGCCATGGCTGCTGTGGCCGGGTCCTCCAGAAGGTTCGAGATAGCGTCGTCCACGATGTTATCTTCGGGTAGGACTTCCGAAATAGGTGTGGCGGGCTCAGACTCCTTCTCCGGTTCAGTCGTTGGCACATCTAGCAGGGGACCAATCAGTTTTTCCAGCTCAATGGAACGCTCAGCCTCTTTTACTGGATTCTCTTTGCCCTGGTCGGGTGTTATATTCTCAGGATCTAGGGCAGCCTTCTTGAGTTCTACCAGAGGCAAAATCTTTAAGTTCCCGTTGCTGCCCTGAAAGCAAAGGAAAACGAATGTTAAGACCAGAGATTTTACTTATAATAACAACTTGCTATTTGCAGCATTTAGTCGTGTCGCAGTCCATTCTTATCAGACTATTGCTGAATACATTTTGTATCCATGCTTTATACGGCGCCGTGCCAACCGTGCCATAACGACTCAGAGATAATTGTCGAAGGGTAGAAGTAAAAGCAGGCCTATGGAACTCTCCACGCGAGTTTGTGCCTTCGAATCTCTTCCCGTTCACGGGACAAAAGCAAGCCAATTGGTTGCCACACGCGCTCACGGACGCACGTCGCCGCGCGCTCTAATATCATTATTATTTTTACGATAGTTACAAGCTACGTAGGTACTATTAATTTCTTTAAACATGTAATGTTTTTTTTCCGACAAATTCATAGTTAGATAATATATATAAATTATATAATATATACATACATAGCCTATTTAAAATAATTAGCAAACTTTTAAGTTATTTTGGTAGATAAGTAGGTACCTACTTAACTTTACACCGGAAAGTACTTACTGTCATTTAAATGTATTACTTATTTATCTTAAAATGAATTAACTGCATTCATGTTTTCTCTAATATTTATCTGTACTGTGTAACGTAAATCTTTATCTAATAATAATAACCTGTTTCTTGCTGGTTTATTGCGCAGTTTATAAAACGGCGTAAACACTGCCATTACTGTAGGGACATATGGCCTTTTAAAATATTTAGCAAACACTACGGAACATTATAATGATTGCAATTTAACTTGGGAGTCTTGGGACCGTGCGAAGTGCGTGGTGGGGGTAAGTAAAGGTAAGTAAAGCGATCCCAGCGCATAAGGTGGTAAAAATTTGAACTAACTGCGGATAGCGTCTTTAACATTTCGTACAATTATATGGCTCGAAATGAAACTTTGATTTACGATTACTCCTGAAATATTCATTTAAATTGTGTAGTGTAAGGGACCATTGTAATCTGTATGAAATGCTTAATATAACTAACGTATTTATTTTGATAATTGTTAATAATGTATCCATGTAAATAGCTTTGCAAATGCCACATATTACGTGATCTTTTTCTAGAAGTTAAGAATAGATATAGTAAGTTATCCTTAAAAGATAGACATTTCACATCGCGGACTTTTTTGTAGACCTATGAATGAGAAACAACCCCACCATACATACATTGTGTTGTTATAGCTCAAACGGATTAGGCAGCGTTTTCGATTAAAGCTCCTAGCCAGCGTGTTTTTTCCGACAACATCGTTATTTATTTCAAACAATTTACACAAAACCTTAACAAGTTATATACTTAAGCCTTCCTCAAGAATCACTCTATTGATAGATGAAAGTCGTATGAAAATCCGTTCAGTAGTTTTTAGTTTTGGAGTAGTTTTAGAAGATGTAGTGAATTGACGTTTTCCCCTAGAATTGCGGACACTAGGTTGCGTGACAGTCGTGCACGCTCCCACTGTTATATACCTAATGCCAAGTTCTAATATTGGTTTGATCAATCGATTTTGAAATTGGTTTGGACATAAATTAAAACTTATATTTGTACCTACCTAAGTAGGTACAGTCAGGGTCAAATACTTTGTAGCAGTCAAAGTGGCCAAATAGTTCGGTACAACGTACTAAATATATGGTGTACCGAACTATTTGGCTACTTTGGTTGCTACAAAGTATTTGAGGCTGACTGTAGGTATATTCTATTGAAGGTATTTATTTGTAAAACCATTTCTAAGCGTGGACCAACCCAAGCGTTGTGTCGCTGCGCGCGGTGCGGGGAGCGGTGCGTTGAAGGTCACTCCATTGTATTTTAGTGTAGGTATCAAAACAGTAGGTAATTGCGTTTTCTTTGAGAGATAAGTATCTGTTCGTAAGAACTATTATATAATCTGTGGTAAAAGATAATAACGTACCATGCCCAGAATAGTCCTAATGTAAGCCTGTGGGTTTTTGCCCGGATGCTTCGCGGACGCATGTGCCAGCAGCTCGGGTTCATTGTCTGCTCCGTGAACGCACAGAGTGCAGTGGTACAACCTCAAGCCGTGAGTCTTCAGGTGAAGTATCAGCGCTGTAGGGTCGGCAAAGGAATCGCTGCAGACCTGGATAATCCAAGGAACGAAAGGTTAGGTTACGGAAAGGTATCATCGGAGTTCTTGTTACAAGGTAACGAATTGTATTTGTATCCGAGGATTCCGAGGTGTGATTTTGTGAAATCAATTTAACTGATTAGTTAAATAGGTACATATTACGAATAGCATGCGTCATGTGTATCAATATTTTCTTTAAAAAAACTTTGAAGGAAAATATTGCACAACATACCGCGTGTGTGTACAATAAAAATTAGAGTAAAGTCAATTGTCTGTACAATACTTTTAATGCTAGTGTCGGTGCAAATAAACAAGTGAGTATAATGTGTAGTCATCAAGGGTACAGATAAAGATACCTACATTTTTTTTAATGGTACAACTACAAAAGCTATTCAACTTTAAGCGAATATGTATATTTTCCGAATACTTACGTAGCAAATGAATCCAGTGGCGTTTTCGTGTCTTTGCGTTAGATGCTCCCAAAACTTGGCGTGCGTCACGGATTTAAATCCACATGGCTCGTTGTTTTCAGCTGAAACCGATAGTAAATAGAATATTCAGAATATCATAATAAAGCTAAGTTAATTGGTCGTACGGCTAGGTACATAAATCGACATGTTGGTATAATTGTAATAACTAAAAGAATGCCTGAACTAGTAAATTTTAAACATGCTATTGTAAGTCGTGGCTATGTCAAAACATCGCAAGTATGATTGATATATAATAGACTCTAATTACAGGCCTCATCAAAATGATCGACTGGTACTCACTTTGTTTACAAATGTAAAGCGGAACAGCGTTATCCCGCGACATATTTTCCTCAGGGGGTTCACAGAGCGCAGGCGTGTTTGTGGTCTTCAGTACGCAGCGGCGATCAGGTGTTGACCCATGCACCCGGATTATATGCGACGCGACCAGCTGGCTCGCCGCGCCCCGGTAGAAACACAGCCCACAAACCACTCTGCACTTCCCGTGTATCTTGAAAACATGAGACACCAAGTCTATAGAGTTCCCAGATGAATCGAAGTCACAATATGCGCACAGCAACGCGTTCGTCCCGCCGACTCGCTGGTGAGTCGATGCGTGTAACAACGCGTCTTCAGCAGAGTCCGTAGTGAAGGAGCAGAAGCGACCGGCGCATTTGAAGATCTGAACTAATTTTCCTGGAGTCATCATAGCGTCGAGAACGACTCTATGCTTTTTAGACATGATTTCCGCTTGAGCTTCTTCGTATTTGTACTCTTTGGGCGGTTCGGTCTCTTTTCTAATTACTGGGTAAGTGGGGCTAGGACGCGGCGGCTCCACAGTTTGTGGTGCGACTGGTAGAAGGCTGACGACGGTTTCTATGACAGGCATCGCTGGCGCTTCTACAGCCGGTTCGACAGGCTTAACCAATTCTGCTAACGGTCGGACGTTGATGTAGGGTGTTGGTGCTCTTTCTGCGGGTTCAGGTGTCGCTGTAGGAGTCACGGGCATTTCAATAGGTTCTATAACTTTCTCTAGAACGGGGAAGTTGTCGATGTGGCTGTCCAGGTAATGCGTTAAGCACTCGCTGAATTTATGCTCACCCTGTGACGTCACGATGACTTTGCACACAAAACAGTATCCATCCCAGATCTCAGAGTGCTTGAGCTGCACATGCTTCTTCATGGATATTAATAGACCCGTCTTATAATGATTGTCTTTGCCATTAATACAGCAAACGTACTCTTTGTTGCCAGCATCTGTAAAACTTACTTTGAAATGCGGGTAGTCCATTATATCATTGGAAACTCCCTGGTTCTTATCGGTCTGATCTGTTTCTTCGTTGATCGCAGAGTCTTCTGCGAAATTATCATCCATATCGTCGTCCTCGTCTTGTTCGTCTTTGACCACACTGGATTCTGTATTAGCAAAATTGGACATGTCGCTCGCGTTATCATCATTTTCAAAGGATATCTTAGAATTAAATGAGTACCTTTTAGACTGTACCATCACTGGTACATCAGATTTCCTTGCGGGTCGCGCCGCCTCAAGCTCGCTTTCTGTTATCTCGCTTCTGTCATCACTGGCTTCAGTATAGCTCTGGTTTGATCGCGTGCTCCTAGTGGTTCGAGGTGTGATTTCCACATGCGTTATGCGTTTCATTAGACTGGTAATAGTACTCTTTGTCATTACAGCGAAGTTTATGGTGTATACCTCCGTTTCTGTATCATTATGACGATGAATAACGTGCATTTTTAGGTTCTCGAGGGAAATCTGCGTATAATTGCATTTGCCACAAATATATCCTATGAGTTGACCTTTAATGTCCTTCGGTGGAGGTGGAATATCCAAGTTAAATGGGCACTTCTCTACATTGATACATTCAGAACATAATTGCTTGTATTCGCCTGTATGCATACTAACTACGTGCCAGAAAAACGATTCTAATACGGCTCTCCTCTTACCAAACTCTATGAAACAGAACCTGCAAGTATATTTCTCGGTGGGTATTTTACTGATCGCAGCAAAATCCACGTCTCCACACTGCTCGATGGCTTCTCTCGCTATATCTGGGCTCATACGAGAAAGTGGGATTTCAGAATGCGGATGGTGCTTTTTATAATGGAACACTATGTCTTTCCAACTATGTGTTGACTCACATAAACGGCACTGGTATTCGGAAGCATTCTTAGAGAAACAATAGTTTTTATCAGTGAAGCAACCGTAATCTGGTATCGTATAAGATCGTTTTGGTGGGGGAGCTGGTTTCGGAGGCGGCGACTGAGCGCGCTTTACCTCTACCTTCCTCTTCTTTTTAGGTTTAATAACACCAGATTGCCATCCACCTCTCTTGCGCTTAGGTTTTTTCTTTAATTCTACAAGCAACTCTGTGCTGCCAAAACTCTTAGAAGATGCCAACGATTCATTTTCAGAGTCAGAACCACTATCTAGACCTTTTTCGCTCGATTTACTTTCGTTTATAGAGTCTGTTTCGAAATCGTAAGGATCTTCATCTGTCTGCAGAATTTTCGTCTTGGACTTAGGGCCAGGTTTGTATTTCACTAAAGGTTTCTCATCTTTATTTTTTTTCACTTCCGGACTAACTATGGCAGGTTTCCCTTTAGGCTTCGGTCCAGGTTTCTTACGCATCGGCTTCTCTATAATAGTTCCGTTTTCTTCGATGTGTTTGACCTTTTCTAAAACAACCCTTGGTTCTGGTTTGCTTAGTTCTGAGTGGCTAACTTCGGGCTTGCTAGATTCTAGGTCGTCGCTCTTTTCAGTTTTTTCGTCTATCATTTTAGCTAGACGACACATCCGTATACCAGTAGCATTCAACATTGCGTCATTCACAAACATTTCCTTAATAGATTCCTGCAATTGTCTCAGTTCTCTAGAGGGTTTTTTCTGTTTAGGCTTCATCAGTAATCCAGCGGCTTCAGAGCGAGTCACGCGTTTTTCCTCACCAAATCTCTTGACTGGCTTACACTTTTTAATTTTACCAGTTTTAAAACGCTTTTGTCCTTTTCTTACAACCTTTTTTCGGGTTTTTATGTTATCTGGTTCTTTAATTTCTTTGGTTTCTTCGTCATTATTGTCTTCCAGCCCAGAATTACCGTCATTTAACCCGTCATTCGAATCCTCTTTTTGTTCAAAATCTTGATTATTTACGTCTGAATCGGTAACTCCTGGGAATGTCACAGTTTTATCCTCACTCACATTTTCGGATATGTTATCTATGCTTGTAACAGTTTTTTCTTTATTTTCAGTTTCTATCTGAACATTTGGCTCGCTATCTGTCAACTTATATGACTCTGTTTCTTTTTGTTTATCAGGCTCAGTATCATCCTGTTTTAGAATGTTATTATCTACGGGTGTTTGTTTTATTACATCTTTTTCGTCATCTTGCTTACCTTGTTCCATTTCACTCGTACCTTCAAAAGTCATAATGCTTGTCGTTTCGGCCTCAATTTTATCATCAGTTGTCTCTTCTTCATCAGATACAATTTCACTTAGTTTCTCTAGCTTCTTTTTAATTTTCTCATTTTCACCAGATTGGTCTCCAAGCATACTAAGCAATTCTTTTATTTTTGATTTGTCTTGTAAAATTGACAACAAGCTGCCAATGGAGTCAATTTGTGGAGCGGGCTCCTTAGGAATCTCGATGTTCTCTTTGGTTAGCTTGTTCTCAGCATCATGAGTAGACGAAATATCAGAATTCATTTCACATTGTTTTTCAATAGTACTGTCTGGTTTGTCTCCTGTTAATTCAGAATAGTTTTGACTCATATTTTCGGCTTCATTCGTGCTATCTGGCGTCGACTGACCATCCAGATTTTTCTCATTACCGGAGCTTTGGTCATTCTTTGAAGATTCTTCTTCATTTACCGATGTGGACACGACGGGCTCAAGATCATTTTTATCCTGTATTTGACTAATAATTTTGGGATGAGAATCACTTAACGATTCTGTCTGCTCTAGAATGAAACCGGACCGGCCGGTCTGCTCGTCAGAAGTTTTATTGAAACTTCCTTCTTTCTTATCCCCAGCTATGTTCACAGACTTTTCACACTCCGTTTTAAGAGTTTCGAACAGATCTTTCTTTTCACACTCGGTTGTATTAGTTTCAGTTTTAAGACTATCGAAAGGATCTTTATTTATAGTATCGGCAGCCCCAGCGGTTTCTTCTGTTGTTTTTTTGGTTTCTTTCTTAAGAGGACTGCTAGTCATTTTTTCTAACATATTTTCGATGCTAATATCATTGAAGAGGTCATTACACGTCGCTCCGGTTTTAGAAGTAGCTAGGTCATTGTCTAGATCGGCTATAAGTGAATTAATATTGTCTAGAACAGGATCGCTAATAATATTATCGGGAAACAGATCTATTCCATCAAGACCAAAACTACTATCCAACTGCTCTTTATCATCTTCAGGTTCCATGACTTCACTTGCACTCTCGTTGTTATTGGAATTTTCCTGAATTGCCGTTTCAGCACTTTCCTTTTGGGGAACATCATTTTTGTCGGACTGTACAGATTTTCTATTAGTTTCAGCCGGAGACGTTTTAGGAGAAGCATTTTTACTAAGAGTGTTGGATTTACCTTCCGATTCATCAGAGTCAGAATCATAAATTACTTTCTTAACTCTGCGCGGGCGTGTTTTAATAATCTCTTCTTCTGATGTCACAGATGACTGAGTTTCCTCGTTCTTTCGACCAGACCGTCTTGTAACCCGTTTTTCAGACTTTGCGTTCATATCATTTTTCTCATCATTATCCGCCTTTTTATCAGTCTTTGCAGTTAAAGTCTTTTTATCGTCGTCTGTCTTTTTGTTGGTCACTTGGTCGGTTTTCTTTTTACCTTCTTTTATTTTTTTTTCAACCTTGTCCTCTACAGTGGTTTTTTGTTTTACATCTTTCACTGCCGATGACGAGGATGATTTCTTATCATTGATTTTTCCGGGTACGTCTTTAGTGGTTTCAATCGGTTTTGGATCAGGTTCAGGTCGTTTAATTTTCGGAATTTTGAATTTTTTTACTGAACTGATGGCCGGGGTTTGGATTCCATTATCACTAGAAATACCGTAAGTGTGCCTGTCGCGGGATTCCGCGCGTTTTCTATCATGCTGCAAACTCGACCTCCCCTGTTCTTTGCGCTGCCTAGGGTCTCTGTAGTTAAACTTTTTCGTCTTATCGTACGGTTCTCTGCTTTGGGTTTTGTTCAAGCCATGCTTCGTATCCGGTGGTTTATCATAACTGTCCCTACGAATACGAGGATCACGAGAATTAGTGCTCTTTTTAGGCGTTATTGGCTGTTTATCTTTATTCCATATACGGTCGTTTTTCCTGTACGACTCGAATTCCGCTTTCACATCTTCAAAGCTCTTTTCAGTTCTTGAAGTAGCTAATTCTCTACCTACACTTTGTGCTCTTTTAAATCTATCTCTATTATTGTCTTCCATTCTATTGACTGAATTAGCCGGGAAAGTTCGACCTACACTGGGCTCACGTATCAAAGACCGACCTACGCTCGAAGCACGTTGTCTGCGTGTATCAAAGTCACTATCGTTACTTCTGTGCGAGTCGAGGAATTTTTGAAAAGTGCTGTTGACGCTTGTGTCAATTGTAAATGCACGTCCCGCGTGTGATTCGACTGACAGTTCGTTTCTGACACTTCTTCCGACACTTGACGCTCTCGCGCGATATTCAGGCATAGACCGGCCCACACTCGGGTCACGTTGGAATGTGCGTCTCGAACCTACCTCGGCATAGGTCCTAGAATTATCCGGGCCGCGATTTCTATCTCTTGAGTACAAGCGGTCTCTTTCATTTTCACCTAGCATTGCGCGTCCAACACTAGGTTCGCGTCGAGACATTTGATCTCTTTTATAAGTCTGGTCTGGAGTATAAGGTTTTGGCTCATTTCTGGGCACACTTTGTTCTCTATTAAAGTGTCTCGGATCATTTCTATGATATCTATTACGATCATTGTACGACCCAGTGTCTTTTCTACTACTACTTGATTCATTATCGTAGCTTCGATTCAATCTCGGATCGTGCGTACCTTTGCCGTATTTTGGGCTCGGATTTGGATATGAGTAATCAGATCGTCCGAATGTGTGACTGGGCGTCATAGGCGCTTCAGACCTTCCAAATGGATGACTGGGAGTCAAAGGAGCTTCTGATCTTCCAAAAGGGTGGCTTGGCGTCATAGGTGCGTCAGATCTTCCGAAAGGATGACTTGGCGTCATAGGAGCCTCTGAACGACCAAATGGGTGACTTGGTGTACGTGGAGGGTCTGACATTCCAAATGAGTGATTAGAAGATTCGGATCTACCAAATGGATGACTCGGTGTCCGTGGACACTCCGATCTGCCAAAGTAATGAGACGGAGTAGAAGGGGCATCGCTTCTGCCAAATGAAGGTGTAGGCGTACTTGGACAGTCGGATCTTGAATAATAGTTGGACTGCTGTGGACCTTCCTGTCTGTGATATTCATCTCTACTAATTCTGTCACTTCTAGATCGGTTATAACCCATGTCATAATTCGAATCGTTATATCGTGACCTCGGTCCATCTTCTCTTTGTGGATGATTGCTTCTAGAGTTTCGATCTTCCCATTTACGGCCAGCATTATTTTCTCTGTCAGCATTGGGCATTTCCCAGTTAGATGTATCGGCGGGACTGCGCTCGGAGGATTCCCAAACAGATTTACGGTCATTAGAATGATCTTGAGCTGGAAACATAGGTGCATACACGTGCTTGCGACCATTGTCATCAGCATTGAATGGACGATTTGGATTAAAATCAAATGTCCTAGAATTAGGGGTCATATTCGGTGTTCTGCTAGGTGTCATATTCGGTGCCCTGTTTGGTGTCATATTGGGTGCTACGCTAGGATTTCGAGATGGAGTCATATTAGGATAGGCAACAGGAGGCGTAGGTAATAAAGCATCCTTTCTGACGCGTGGATCTACTGGAGCTACAAGTTTTTTTACTTCTGGTTTATCCACAGGTTTTCGTACCTCGTGATTAGCATCGCTCTTAGTTTGAATTGGAGTCGACGGCGCGAATGGGCTCATCGTATTTGGAGACATTATCGGGGGTAATTGTCGCATATCAACATCAGCCTTGGCGTTTACAATTACCATTTTTACAGGATCGGCAGGTATTATAACAGGTGGTGATACAGGTGTATCGTCGGTTATATCCATATCAGGGGACTTTGGAGCAAGGTCCACAGCATCTAGGGATTTTAAACCTATATCTCTTTCGTCGTCAGAATCGTCGCTTAGTGCTATTTTAGAGATCAAATTAAACCTTTCAACTTCTTTCTCAGTTAATTTCAAAGATGGAAGTTTCATGGATTCTTTCCTCGACTCCGACGTTCTAGGGGTTTTTACAAAAAGTGAAGGTTTATTTGTAGGCACAGACTTTTTCTTATAGTTTTCTATCGAAATTCTCTTTTTCGGAAGTTCCTCCTGCGCATTAGAAACTTTAGTAACCTTTGGCTGATGCAAAGCTGGTGTTATAGCTTCAGCACAAGGAAGGGATATGGTATCGCTTAATATCTCATTTTTCAATGCTTGTAAAATATCGATTTCAGATACTATATCTTTCTTTGCAGGGTGTACTGTAGGCTCATTAAGTAAAGGAATTTCAGCGTCCGCCTTCGGCATTGATTCCGTGCTGGATGTGCTTGTCGTAATAACGTCTTTGGTTGAACTTTTAGTAGTCTCGTTATTTTTTTCCATGGACTCTACCTGACCTTCGTCTTTAGATGCAGACAGTACATCTTCTGGCTTATTGGGAGATTGCTTCGGTTCTGGAAGTTTATCCTTCGATTCATATGAAGATTTATCTTGAGAATATTTGGCATTGAGAGCTGTTGTATTTATTTCAGTAGAATCGGAGCTGTTAGAATTGTAGAAATTGACTTTGAAAGGAGCTGGAACTGGTTCCGGTGCAGGTTTAGGATCCTCTTTTAAAGAATTGATGTTTGAATTGTCCTGTATATCAAAGTCATTCATATCTATATTACCAGTATAATTTACGTTCCCACCCTTTTCCATGCCAACGTCATTGATAGAAATTATGTCTGTCGAATTAATATCGTTCGTTTGTACTGGTGACAATGATGTACTTGTTTTTTGGCTGGCGGATTCGACAACACCTTTATTTTTTCTACAGTAAGCTGGTTCACGTGGTTTCGGCCTAATCGGATCGGTTTGTTTGGTGCCACAATTATTGTCATCGAACATTTCGAAATCGGTTAGGTCACATATTTTCTGGTCACCGGTAGCATTTTTAATATTGTTCGATTCAAGTGACGTTTCTTCTTTATCAGAATTTATAACAAGACAAATTTGTATTTTACGAGATACTTGGTCCTGTTCCGTGCTAGATTTGTTCTGGTTAGAAGACACCTCTTTAGTCTTTTCTTTTTCAACTACAACTAAATTGCCATAAATGTTTTCTATGGCTTCACTTTCACTATCGGATAATTCTCCTTCTTCAACATCAGCTTTGTTTTTCGATTGGCTCTTTTTGTTCTTTTTATTCTTATAAGACTTTAAAATTAAATCTGATATGTCTTCATTTGCTCCCGTCTGTTTCAATTCCCCAAGTATTTGCGTTCTGAGTTCACGTAGGGTAGCAATATCAACATCACGTTCACTGCAATTAATTATCCTTGATAATATATCTTTTGTATTCAAAGAATTCAATCGTTCTTCTGGGACTTTTAAAGTTATATTTAAATCCTTCGACTTGCGAGAATGAGATTCTTTGGACGATTTCTTCCTTTCACGTTTATGATAAGAAGGCGAGTGTCTACGTGATGGTCTTGGAGGTGATCTCCTGCTAAACAGATTTTCATCACGAGAAGGCCCATTCGATGGTGACCAGAGTCTTTGTCTTTCACTTCGTTCCGGGGATTGTAAAACTCGCGTGTAGTTTCGTTTAGAGCTAGATTTAAAAGGTGATTTCTCACTGGAAGTCGGAGATAGTGAACCCTTATTTGGCCTCCGCTGGAACAACGCTGGTTCTTTGGTGCCAGAGCATCCGACTTCAGTTTCGGTAGCCCGCGCTATTTCGGGCAGTGTATCCGGATCAAGAGATTTCGCTGTTACAGTTTTAAGTTTACTTCGAGCTAAATTTAAGTCCGCCTTGTCAGTAGAAACAATTGCTTCAGATGCGGGCTTAATGCCTGGTAAAGTGTCCCCCTGGAATTTAATTTAATTAGTTTAGTATTTGCCAGAAGAAAAATAAATATCATATTTACATAAAAATTTAATTTGACATACCTGTTCGACTTTGGCGTACAAATTAATAAGAACTTGTTCACACTTTAATAAGTTGTCCATTTTCATTCTAAAATAAATAATAATTAAATTAAATAATCACCACACTGCCTATATTGTAATCATAAAATGCAAGCAAAAACAGATTTTTAACAAAACGACATATATAAACAAAAACATGTAATAACCTTTTCTTCTTATCCAATAAGAGATCTCTCAGAGATCGTATTTTATCAAGCTGAGCCTGCCTAGGATTCACAGAACCACTGCTTGTATTTTCCAGTCTTTTAATCATTTTTTCCAGGAACGGGATGTACTCCTTCATCTCCTCGAACTTTTTGTCGTACTCGGAATCCATTTTGGCAGCTGAAACATTTCAAAGTAATTATCGCAAAAAAATATTGTGCACGTATAACTTAAAAATAAAAAGCATTGGTATTATACATTTAAGTTTGATCAATTTACTTTTTACGTCATGGCAGTTTTCATTCTCATAATGGGTATTAATAAATTGGATTGAATCAATATTACTTTCGATTCGAAGGGCCAGTATATTTACCACTAGTAAAGTTAACACTACGCTGTCGAATGGCAATACATATTTGACATCCCTACAATTGCAAAACGTAATATATTGAATCCATTGAAAAAAATACATACAGCTCATGAGCGCAGCCATTTCTACTAGAAAACGAGAGGTAACCTATCCAACAATTAATATCAATAATACATCAGTTTTTCAGTGGTTATATAAGTCTAACGAAGTACGTCGTAGGTAAGTATGTCCCCGTCATAGCCGTTTATCAGTAGATCAGTACAATATATTTAATACCTATTTTTGCTCTTTTTGATCTATAGTCGCCATTAGATATATCGGAATGGCCGAGGTGCTCAAAAATATCTGAACACGCTCTATAGCGCCTTGACAATAGAGGTGTTCAGATATTTGTGAGCACCTATGACCGCTCCGATATATCTGATGGCGGCTGTACAAGAAAAATAAACCTAACGTTTAACGTTACTACATAAACTGATGACAGTGTATTTCGTTAATTACGTTTGCGGGTGGTATTTCTCAGAATTCTGGATATTGCGATTATCAATATAGTGTATACAATATACAGCTTGTAAGCTTGTAACAAACATCAATATTTAAAATAAATTGTCTCATGACATTTTACTACTTAATTACACTAATATGTTCTTTAAAGGTAGGTTTACTCGGACCTAGTTGACTCTGCACTGACTTTGAGAGAGTGAGTAAATGTCATTATTAACCTGATATTTCTAATAAAAACTTGATTTTATGGTGACACTTCCAAGCAATGCCATTGCAAATCTAAGCAGTTAGCTAGCCTACTGATCAGTGTAGGCCGAAACGTCAATGCAATTAATAATTATTGGCCATAAACATTATAAATTGAACCGTAAACACCCGTTACGATTTACGGTTCAATTTATAATGGTTATTTGCAATTAAAGTTCGGCCAATACTGCTACTGATGGCTTTGATCTAGCATATGGCGCATGAGATTCGCAAAAACATGCATATCTTCAAACTTCAAACATCTTTATTGCCATAATATTACATGGAATACTGACCCCGTATCAATAGTTTCTACCTAAACTAATCGATCGATCGATCGACGTCGACTGTTCCTTTCGACCATCGATCGATTGGTGTGGAACACCCTAAGGGCACAGCAATTTAGTCTTATACATGACATAAGCATTATCAACCTTATAAACTACATTGCACAGACATTCAAATAAAATACTCATAAAAAAACTCTAAATTAAAAAAAATATATATATGCAAAATAACCGCAAAAACTTAGAATATTACAAAAAATGCCAGTTTTAAGAACTATTTATTCCGAGACGTATCACCAAAAAACTCTTGCAGTAATAAATTAATAATAATTCTTATCCAACAAATATTGATGTAAAGTTGTCTCAAATAATTAGGGATTTCTTGTGGTTGGAACACCCGATCTTTTGAATATCACGGACATCACGAAGAGAAATAAAATTATTTCCAAATTAAAAAAAATACCAAGCGTTTGAACGTAAGCTTGTTTTTATATCAAAAGTATTGATATCGGTACCGAAATGCAAAGCTACTTTAACGGTCGGATACCTTTAAAAATACCCGTAAAGTTACTTTTATTTAAAGGTACCGTTCGGACGGAAGCGTTTTTGGATGCCTTAAGTATTGATAGCGGTACCGGAATGCTAAATTAACGGTCGAATACCTTGAAAAAAAAATATGCGTGGACTCCCTCCGCGCGGAAAAAGTGAAACTTCGTAATGTGGAGATGAAAATAATGTTCTAATATACATATGGTTTATATTAAGAGGTATGGTTTATATTAACCTTGTTGGAAGTCGCATAATAAGATTCACTTACAGAAATACCCGTTAATATACTTTTATTTAAAGGTACCGTTTGGGCGGAAGCTCGTTTGGACACCTAAAGTACTGATGCCAGTACCATAATGCTACTTTAACGTTCGAATACTTTTAAAAAGACCCGGTCAAACCAGTTTTTAAAAGGTAAGTACCTTTTCAGTCCCTGGATTGACCATATTAAAGTGGCGAAAACACTAGACTCAAGCGACTACACAACATAATGACGTTATCTGTGTAGTGGTTGTCCCGAGACCCCAATGAATTGAAACCATTACTGAATTCACAGATACTAAAGTTATTATCGGAAGAAGGCTAAAATGAAAGCATGGAAAAAGTGACGCAATCATTAATCACAAACAAATTAGGAGGACTTCTAAGACGTTAGAAGTAATTCAGAATCCTAAAAGTTCTATTGCCTTGCAGCTCGATGCATCCGGGAGGGATTCACTAGAACACATTTTACAATACCAGACTGACGCTACCGACGTATTCCGAAACATTTGACTTGACGTTCAAATATCAAAGTTTTATTTACAAGTTTTAACATAGATACCATCCGGCCAATCAATCATTTTATTAATACGGACAAAATAAATGGCATGAATAAATCATGGAGATGAAATTGGTAACCATGACATAATACATACAGATCATCGAGATATGACGATATGATATCATGTCTCGCTGGGCTTTCAATAATATTTTATTATATCAGCCGAAAATACAGCAGCATAAAAGTCCTCATGCGGGTTGGCCAATTGGTATAAGAAACATTTTAAAATGCGAAAGATCTTACGGTATGGTCTTGGCTCGTCTCCATAGTTTTTTGTCAAGTTCTTAAATTCGTCCCGTTCCGCTTTCGTCGCCCATTCTTCATTCGTCACTTTCGTGGGTCGTCCATATCATCTTTGGTAATCTTTGTCATTTGTCTATTTCTTATTCCGGCTCATTTCGGTATTCGTCAACATCTTTGGGCATGTTCGATGTTAGTCTATGTTGTTTTTAGACTCACTCGTTATTTGTCCTGTCGTTTTTGGTATTATTTTAATTTGGAATTTTTCTAATTTCGCCTCTTTTGGAATTGATAAATTTCTTTGTTGGATAAATTCTATATTAATCTCGTTCGAAATCATTAGGGCTATTGCCGAGATATATATTTCCTCAGACATGTTCCGAAATGTATGTATGTATCAGGAAATGAAGACATGAAGTTTCTTGTTTATGGCTCCCTACATTACTTTATGCCTTAGGCTAGGAAAATACAAACAACAAATATGACCAAAGATGACAAAAACGACCAGTGAAAGTGACGAATTCAAAACTTGTCAAAAACCGAAAAGGACCAACAACGAATTTACAACAATTTAATTTTCCTATGGGCCAAGACTATGGATATAGTTCTTTAACTCTTTATTATACTTTTAAATACCTTAGGCGACTCGAATCTTGCCATACGATTAAATAAACGAATTTACGAATAACAAGTGAGTCTGAAAACAACATAGACTAACAACTAACATTTCCAAGAAGATGTTGACGAATACCGAAATAAGCCGGAATAAGAAAACATCATGCCCGGTGATAAATGCCAGACCAGACCGATTTCTTATCGCCTTTGCCTCAGACTTGAGCGAGTAGTACCTCGAGCGAGTAGTCCAGGGCTCAATTTTAACTAGTATAAACCCAAGACCTTAAAATCCTTTGAGAAAGTCCTTTCATAAACTGTCTGATATCCATAGTTATAATACGCGAAATAAACATAAGTTAGTAGTCTCCAAGTTTCGTCTACAGAAAGTTAAAAAAATCGTTCATGGGAAACTGTGTAACATTTTATAACAAAGTACCCTTAGAGGCATGGAACCTGCCCTATACTTCATTCAAGCAATACGTCAAAAATGCACTTCTCAAAAAGGGATACTATAAAATAGATGACTACTTGGGAGACACGGAATCATGACCAAGTATCCAGTCTCAAAAGCTGTAATAGTTTTGCGTGCAGTGTCCCGGAGAGGCATATGGCGCTGTTGTTTCTAGCTGTTCAACCTTATGTATTAATGTTTGTTATGTTTTAGTTATTTTGATGATGACATTGACATATTAAATACATAGTATTCTGTAGAACTAGTTTTAAGATTGTTAGCTTAACAGTCTCTTGACGTGAAATATGTATTTCATACATTTTTTTATTTTATTCTTTGACATTTGGAGAACCTTTACACCTCCAAATCTTATTATTGTGTATTATTATTTTTCTCAGACCGTGGGGACCTTATACATCTCCAAACTTAATGTATTAACCGTGGTGACTATACGTCTCTGTCATATTGTATAATATACTTGACTTGGTACATACTAGTTATGTACAGAATGTAGCATTAGTTTATGAGACTGCTAGTTTAACAGTCCAGACGCGGTTTATTTATTTAGTATAAATTTTATTTTGACACCTGGAGAGACTTTACACCTCCAAATTTTATTAGTATTAGTACTCTGACATTGGGGACCTTTTACATCTCCAGATTTAATGTGTTTTTAACCATAGAGACTATACATCTCTATGGTATTGTAGTAATTATTTATTTTAAGATTATTATAATGTAATGTTTACCCAGGTATTGGCTGTTGTATTTATAAAATGTTGTTATGTATTTTTCATGTCACTATATGATGTTACTATAAATGTTGTATTGACTTGTAAAAGAGCCCTTGAGGCCTACTTGCAGAATAAATTTTTGAATTTTGAATTTTTGAAATAAAACTGTATAGCCAGTCACGGCGCATGAACATATGTAGGTATTGGCTATGCTATTGCGCATGGCACACTGCGTCCGATTCATAATTCATATGAATCATAAATCATTTATTTCGTGGTAAAACTTAAATTACATAAAGAAGTAAAGAAGAATATTATAAAGAAAACATTAAAACATATTGACATTGTTTCCCACAAAATGTGCTCGTCTTAACATATTGCTGACCGGAAGGTCAGCGCAGATCTTCTGGAGAGACTATTTGCACATTGCGACCATTTGATTCGCACATCGCTCCGATGTTTGAGCGAGAAAACTCTATACACGTATTAAAGCGACATCCCGCTCGCACGACGTGCGAATCCGATGCAGTGTGCCATGCGCCTATGTGCGCAGCGCGTTGTGTGAAATAGAAACACAAGCGAAACGCACAGCAGGGGTAAAATATGAATTTTAATGGGAAGACCACGACCTCTCATAGTATTTGACAGCTGAGAACTGTCACTATGGCTCCTGATAACAAACGTCCTATAGGCACCAGTTTACTGGTTACATCAATTGAACCAGTTGCGAGCCTTAGTTCTTAGTTCCAGAGACACTCTCTCAATGTGCCATCAAATGGCACATTTTAACCTGTTTAACGGTATTTAATCTAATAATACTACTATTTAATACAGTACCGTTATTTTTTCGGGTACCTTAACCGCTTTCATCAGCATAGTCGTCGTTGCCAAGCCGCCCGCGCCTTGCGCCGACTTGGTTACTATTGGATGAAGCCATGTAAGTGTAAGCCCATTAGACCTTTTGATTTTATTTAATACTATCAGTTTGGCTATAATAACGGTACCGGTATTTTAAAACGGTAGCGATACCTTTATATCGGAGCCGCGCGGCCTACCGGTATAATGTATCGGATCGTAATTTTATACCGCTACCATACCGTTATACCGTAACCGAAATCCGTCCCTGGCACGAAGTACAATAATAGACTGGACGTAGGTAATCAAGAGACAATGTACTCATCTAATATGCTGACGACACTCATTGCACATGTAAACTAAATAAAATAATTATCTAATACTGGATTATTTTATCGTGCCTACATACTAATACGGAAGTAGACAAGTAGAAAGGTATAAAAAAAAGATTTTTTGAGTTTCAGTTCTAAGTATGGGGAACCCCCAAAATTTATTGTTTTTTTTTTTTCTATTTTTGTGTAAAAATCTTAATGCGGTTCATGGAATACATCTATTTATTAAGTTTGAACAGTATAGGTCTTAGTTTCGGAAAAAGTGGCTGTGACATGATCGGACAGACAGACGGACATAACGAATCTATAAGGGTTCCGTTTTTTGCCATTTGGCTACGGAACCCTAAAAAACGTTCAGTCATTCCTTTCTAAAATCAGTAGTTTTAGTTAGTAGAATCTTAGCTTTTCATTACGTAGGAATTAAAAATCAAAACCTACACACGTTAAAAGCATTCAATTCAATATTACGACCGACCAAAGAAATAAAAGTTTCTCGAAATATCACGCCACGCCAATAGACACAAACCGACAAATTACGTATACCTATCTATGATCACAACTTAACCACTTCCGCGTGGCATTATGTTTATAAGTCATCAGTTTATAATGAATGTCTTGCCTGACAAAAAAATATCGACGCCGTGGCGACATTATAAAACCCGATCGAACATAAGTTAATAAACTCGCATACCTTATTCTTACACTCGATCTCTTTTTCACTACACAAATACACTTTCGTAACTGTTTAAACTTCGTTTATGCATTACAAAAATTTAATAGGACAATCATTGTCCCATTTGTCCAGACTTCAGTTTGACACAAAATGGACGCCAGCGCTCAAGTGTCGATCGAGTCCGTCGCCTCCGGCTTCGCATCGTAGAGTGAATTCAAAATGGCGTCGCACGCGGCCCCTCTTCTCAACTCAATTTCAAACAAAGAACACTGCACCTGGCTGGTTGTTTATAACGCAATGGATGTTAAAAAATTAATTCAAATTAATTTCATTTAATTTACTATTTTCGGTTTTCTTAATAATTACAATGTAAATAATTTTGTGATAAAGTATTTCGAATGAAACCGGATGCGCACACCTAGTAGAAAAGGCAACGTGATGAGGATGAGACATGGTAGACTGTCAACTCTTCTGTAGGATTTTTATTTCACAAATGTTTAGACACTGACATTTATTATGATAGGTAAATCATTCAATAATTAATACCTACCTATATTTTATACTATAATAATATATATTCATAATAATAATATTCATAGAACTTCAAACATGATATACTTAAAGATGTTTAAAAAACAATGCACCAAACAAAAAATCTCTAGATCAGCACTGAATTGGTAAATTATTTTACCACAACTGAACGTACCTTATATTCCAAACCATTTTATTACATTTAAGTAGTAACCACTGGTATATTAGTCCACGCAAGTAACTGTCGAAATAGAAAGAACACGCATAAAATTAAGCCATGGAGATGCCTATGTGAACTTTTACGAATATTAAGCAACCTAAACATTATTGATTAAATGCGCACGCCTATGCCGTTACGTAATGCGTTCTCTTTGTTCTGTCTACGAATTCATACTCTTTGGCGCTAACGCTTTCAACGTAAATCTGGATATTCTGAATTATTAATCATAATTGGGTAATTTATCGTAAGAATTTCACTCGTAGATATAGACAATCACTGTTTATACATATATATCCATTACCTATTTGTTTGTGCTAACTAGGTACTCGACCCAGTCTAACTAAACTGCACTGCGTAGGCATCTACATATACGACGCCATTGTTCAATTAAATGTTTCCGTTTGATCGTTTCTTGCTTATTCATTATAACGAGTATTCAAACTTGTACTAACCTGTTTAAAAAATAACAATATAAAAGAAACTACATAATCCTAATCACTCCGCGCGTCGGTTAGGTATAATGATGGCTGCACATTTTGCTAGCAGCTGGTCGATTCCTTTTTGCTGTTCTCTCGCGGCCAGGATGGCGACTGGATTGACGCGCGGCCGCGGTCGGTAACCCACGCCCCACCGCTCGAGCTTCGTCGGCAGCGCCACACGACGGATTCCTTGACTATTCGCGGGGCGGCACGCGGCAAGGGAGCACGCTGCGCTGCCGGCCGATCAGCTAATAATATTTCCTTACGAACAATTGACGCGAATGTTCTCGAAGCGTTCACTTTTTCCGTTGACGTCTTTTGTTTCAGTATTCCTGCCAGCACGGAACAAGTTCAGGTTGGTCGACAAAATACAAATTGACAAAGCAAACGTCATACATGTGTCAAGTGAATTGCAAAACCAGAAGATAGTGTTTCGCGACGTGCTTAAATTGATTTTAATTTATGATTCCGTCGTACTTACCTACGTGTTTTCTTAGCTATCGATGTTTAGGTAAACAAGGAAATGAAATATTCATCACAAGAAGACATGAAAAAATCATGAAGATTAGTTACGAAACCCGAAGTTTGTATAACCTATAGGTGTTCATTTAAACAGTTACAACATCATACCATCACGTTTACCCGGTGTACCTACCTACCGATAACCTTTGATGAGGTACCAACACCTAAGACGCACTTCGCTATAAAAATATGAGTTGGTTGTAGAATATAATGTCCGGAATTTGTTATTACCGCTGAGTTTTCTCCTGCCTACTTTTGTTTGTTGTGATAGATGGTGAAGGGAAGTGGGAAATTCTTGGTCCGTGTTCAGGTAGTTAGTTTTATCAAACGATATATTTTTCAAGCGACTTTGTAAAAAAAAATCAGCACCACTGGTTGCTTACAAGTTTGATTTTTAAATAAACGCTACGCAATAAAGATGGAAATTATAAATAACATTAAATTTGTACCTAGAGTTCTGTGATAAGAACGACTATCAGTCGTAAACTTGTTTCTTTGACCCTCGCGTGTCACATTTTTGCCTCCTCTCGGACTTTGATATGAAGCGGTAATGATTTTCTATTATAAGAACTGGACTGGGCACTACTGTTTATTATTAACGTACCTATTTTGCCTGCAACGCCTTTATCTTGGTCCTCTTCTCAATCAGAAGATGACTGCGTAGGTTTAAAAACACGAAATTATTAGAATATGTAGGATATACATATCTTTAGATAGGTACCTACTAATTTAACATAATCCGCTAAATTTAGCGGGTTAATCAGGTAAAGGAAAATATTGAATTATTGAACTGGAAATATTTGCTCCTTAGTGTAGGTAGTGGTCTAACAGGTAGGTATTTTCTCACATTGATACCCTCGTTAAGTAGGTAATAACAGTTAACTACCTGTACCTATTGAGATTATATGTATTAATATACCTACAAGTACCTAATTGCAATACATCGATACTTTATTTACACTTACTGTGTATTTGTAGCGCCCTTGTGTGACCTACCTATTTGAATAATAAACATTTGATTAATGTGATCCGCCGATTCCAAAAGTAAACTCGATGCACGATTTGCTAGCCTAGTTCACTTGAAAGAAATAGTTCTACCAACTATCGCCTCTCTATGCGACATTATTAACTAGCCCTAGGCATTAGCCGTTTACTTAGTCAACGTTTGTGCGACTTATAAAACACCACAGTAGGTGTGGCATTGATAAAACGCCTGACAAACTTCAATGATAAAGGTAGGTACTTACTTCAATTTACAATAGATGTAATACATGAAATACTTACGTATTGATCGCTTCGCCTAACTGCGCATGTGTAGTATTGCGCTGTGGGAGGCGAAAGCAAATTTAAATTTGTTAGTCAGTCCGCTAGCGGTTGCCTTGAGCTGTAGTCGCTTGTATTGGCGTTCAGAGATAATCAACCTAGTAATTATTTACATTAGAGCTCATTAAAGTCTGAGCTCAAATGAGGTTCTTCGTACGTAATAGTCGCTATAGTTTTCGTTTAAAGGGTTTGGTTTGAGAACTCGATGCCAAGAGTGGGTTATTTGTGGCAATCGCAGGGTGTTCTCCATCAGAACCACAAGTGCTTTATTTCACTCAATTCCACACAGCAATCCTGATGAATGATTTGACTTGGCCATTTAGATTGACTAATAAATGATCCGGCTTTCCCAATAATCTCAATACCATAATTGCCTTGACGTGTTTCTAGTTAAATGTGAGTGCATACCTTTGTTTCTTGTCAATTTATTGTTTTTCCATTGCTCATTTTAGGTACATCACGTTAGTTTTAAGTTCCTTCCTTGTGAAGATTCAATTTAGATAATCCATAAGTTTAGAGTAGCCCCAATATATTTAACCCCATTGGACTCTACGCCACTTGATATTAGATAATATTGTCTTTGAGTCCACAGCAAGCCCAGCCGAATTACCCCATACAAACGGAGTTT
Source organism: Cydia pomonella (assembly GCF_033807575.1). Lineage (NCBI taxonomy): Eukaryota > Metazoa > Arthropoda > Insecta > Lepidoptera > Tortricidae > Cydia > Cydia pomonella. The sequence continues at coordinate 4,077,948 of NC_084722.1, forward strand.
CGTTCTCATTTTAAAACTACGTGTTGGATTGTAATGAAACTCTGCACATACAATGACATGAGCTACCTATATATCTAGTCTTGTAATAAGTTTGTATAGCTCCAGCTTCTCAAACACAATAGAGCAAAACAAGTTTTGTATGAAAAACGTAAAAATAATGCCTTTATTTCAGACAAGCATGATCCATATTTTGTTGGAGTATACGTCTTAACAAAAGTTATAACTTGAAATTTTGACTTAAAAATAAACATAAATAACTATCTTAGGTACTAAAGATAAATGCAAAGAGGAACAGTGCCTTACTAGGCCACTGACTGTCCCATCTGTCAGCCACCACGGTCAGGGGACTTAAATACGCTGCATTTTTTTAACTATGGTATCTGAAGCTAAATAAACCTACAGGCATAGGTATAGCTTATCCTATTGTAAGTTCAAAGTTCCAGAGCAATCTAGCTAGTTAATATTAATATAAAATAAGACCGTAACTTTGTATGGAGGTCAGAGCTTGCTGCAGACTTTTAACCTCACGAGACCCAGACGTTGTAATTTTTGTCTTTGAATTTGGAACCCTTAGTTACACAATATAAAAGTACAAAATAGATTGTGGAATATGTACTAAACATTGTATGCAGTATCTTAGACGCCATTCATTTATTAGACAATTTAGGGGAGGGGGGTCTTATTTTTTCTTACAAGACGCGGGAGGGGGTTTCAGTCTTTCTTTTTCATAGAACACGACACGTAAAAATTAAAATTTCTTCAGTACAGTCAGCAATAAAAGCTTGTACCAAAAATGAAATTTATTTGCCAAAAACTTATTTAATTTTGCAGTGTACTTAATGACTATCTACTTATTTGTAAGTACATCTGAATGTACCTAAATTAAGTACCTAACCAACTAAGAACAGGTAAGCTGATTAATCTTCTTCGTAATTTTGATATCACACTTTTTATGGAAAGAAGTTTATGTAAATTATAAAAATACAGAATAAAATAAATAATCTTGTTTAATTTACCTACCACCCAATATTTAAGCCGTATACGGTGTAACACTACTCAAAGAATGTACCCAAGTAACATATTAAATAGCGATACTTACCTAAAAAATAAAGACAGGTGCTTTACCTAGTTCAATTATTTTTGGAAGTTACTTTTAACGTTTCCTGCAATTTTATACCAAGGCTTGAAAAACTGAAAAAATATAAAGTGTTATACTTACCAAATAGCTGTCTATGTCCAATACCTAATTAAGGTTACCGCAGATGAGATCGTGATGAGTATCAAATTTTGGTTTGGTTGTATTGTTACTAATGAGTTGTGTAGAAGGCCAAAGAAGGACAGCATATGATCAAGATCTGTGTGTACTTAAACATATACGATTTCACAAAGATTCTTTGCGACCATTGTATGTGCTGTCACAAAGACTTAGAAATTATATTTAAGTATTTATCGAAAGACTCGAAAGCACGAGTAGCACGACTCACGACCTGGGGTACCTAGTATTATTAGTATTAGAATTTTCACCTCTTCAGGGGGAAAGGAGCACAGTTCGGAGGAATAAAACCTCGTCCAGAAATGGAAAAAAACTGGAACAAGTCAAAGTAGAGTTCTAATTCCAATCTGAACCAATTCGTTCGTAGAGTCAGAAGACAGTTCTGGAGTTCGAAAGTCCTAGAGTCACGGAGCACATCAGTGCCGGAATTTGGACAATTAATATAAACCACATTTATTGACGGGCCTTACGGCCAATAAGAATGGGGCCAGTACAGCGGTGTCACGCACATGAAATCGAACCAATCATGCAGCCTAACGCCACAACGCGATCGGTTGATGAGTTCGCATCACGCGCGCGATTGTTCGCAACTAGTTGCGTTAGACTGCACGATTGGCTCGAATTCGTGAGTGACACCGCTGAACTAGCACCATTTTAGTGCCCGTGTCATTGCTGTAAACACTCCCTACAGAGTGTCTTTAGAAAGTTTCTCAGCACGCGGCTTATCTTATCCCTCTCTGCTTTCACCATGTACAAATTTAATGGATACAGATGCAGAACGCACCGACGTAAAACTGTTTAAAAGCTTTTGATATCATCAACACTGATAAAACTGAGTATTCCTATTTGCCCCACACGTGACCGCCGCCATACCTAAGTCGCCTCTGGGAATGATTTATTTCAAAACGCCTATTCCCATCTGTGCCCGGCGGGGATAAGGTATTTGAGTTTGTTATAGTAGAATTGTCTCGCCGACGCCGACGAGTATTAGAAAAGAACAGTGAGCTATAAAAGCAAATTTTGGTAACAAAAAAATTACCAATGCGGAAAGAGCCACTAGGGAAAGAAACACGGCTCTGTCAATAATACCGATACCGACAATTCTGCTTCAATCCCATCATGAATGCAGAAGTGAAGTAGGGAGGACAATAGTATTAGTAGTTATATTATAAACAGGGAAGTAAAGTAAGAAATGTCTAAGAACACATGTAACATGTAATTGTTAACCGATGCTATGCCGAGGTCGTTAAACATGTAATCTGAGGCTTTCTTATTTTGAGTCTCACATTTTGTGTAATGAGAGAGTGTGACGCAATGCTCATTCGACCAATTAATAGAACAGTTGGAACATACCCCTTAACTATTGGATTTAAAAAAACGTTATAAAGACTGAGTCGAAAGCGGCAACTGTGATTCGCGCAGCGGGCCGAAAGTTGTCGCTTTCCGGCCGGAGAATAGAAACATTATTTGGACGAGGTTTTTTTTAAATCCACTTTTTTAATCAATAAAAATCTCGTGAAATTATACTATACGATCACAATAAACTATATTGAATAACATTACTATATATATGTTTTAAAAATTATGAAAATAAATATGATTTTTGTTTTCACTTGACGAACTCCACTGCATCGGGGCTCGTAAGAACTATGCTATTGTCAGAAAAGCTAAGTTTCGTCACCAACTCAATTCAAGGTTCAATCAAACGTTCGCGATACGTCCGCCCTATATAAGCAAAATATATTTCACTCGAACTTTATTTCAATAATGTCTGTTTCAATACTACTGACGCCATCTAGTTTATGTTACGGGAACTTGATAAACCCTGAAACAGCTTGTCTCATCGTCACATTCGCTTGCCGCTTTTAATCGATGTACCCATGACATTTTCTCGGCTGCAGTTTACTTAGCGACTTCTCAAAATCTGTGTGGGTTTAATATCAATTGTGTTTGCCTATGTCCAAGATTTACGTACAGTCAGCGTCAAATACTTTGTAGCAACCAAAGTAGCCAAATAGTTCGGTACACCATATATTTAGTATGGTGTACCGAACTATTTGGCCACTTTGACTGCTACAAAGTATTTGACGCTGACTGTACATTTGAGCTTTTCAACCGCCTGCAACGTCTTGCAACATTTCCGGTTATTTACAAGAGGTTCTTGTAGTCGCCATCAGATATATCGGAGCAGTCGAGGGGCTCAAATACATCTGAACACGCACCCTAACGCTTTGATAAGAGAGGCGTATTCAGATATGGCGACTGTACAACAACATGGTTTGATCAATAGGTACCTAATTAGACTCGGACCACGCGAACTCTGCAGCGATTTTGACAGCACAGACTGTGCAAGTGTAATTTGACACGTAAACTTCTATTCAATTATGACAAGCTGAAGAACCCTAAGCAGAGAAGTCTTCGTCGTGCTCTACCACCTCCTGCGGACTCGCACACATCTATAACAGATGATGTGGCCAATGATGAAAATAACACTTGCACAATGTGCTATCAAGTGCTGCAGACTTGCTGAGTTACCTTGATCTTGACATTCCGACTAAAGGAGGTTATTTTTATCAAGTTTATTACGTCTAGCTACTTTAACTACTTAGAGACTTCGAAGTTTTATGTTCCAATATTTTAAGTAACCGTGTTTATATGTTTACAACAGTAACCACAAAAAGAAACTCCAAGGAAATGCGTAACAAATGGGACAAAATGCCCATGGAAAAACTTATGCTTTAAAAGTTTTTCAAAATTTTGGCCAAAAGGGCCCATGCGATCAATAGAGTATTACTGCAATGTTCTGTCGCCAGAGCGCAGCACTGGCACAAAACATAAATCATAGAAAAACATATATACTACGCCTTGAACAGTTTTTTCAAGTTCGGACAGATTTATTAGTTACGAATAAAATATGACATAACATTGACTGTGACTTATTTTTCAAGTGTTTTTTTTTAAGAAAAAGACACGTGAAGATCGCTTACAGATGTAGTGAATAATCCTTTTCCATCGTATTTTTACGGAAACGTACGAACGAGTCATACTACTACAGTCAGACTCAATACAAAAAGTACTGAGGTTGACTGAAGTAGCATGACAAATACGAACGATACCGAGAAAATACGATGGGAAAGGATTATTCACTACATCTGTACCTACCTTCTAGAAATTATACAAAATCGAACTATATTTAAGGCGCCGACGGTTATTCTTGAATTTAAGTTATATATTGAGATGGAAAATGAAGTATTAGGAATGATTGTGAGGTATCAAAATCCGGTACCGCCTTGCGTAGGACGAATAACATCGAGCATGCCCAAAGAAAATGTTGATGTTGAGAAATGAGCCGGTATAAAAAAAAGGCAATAAATATGACCACAGATGACAAAGACTACCAACGAAAGCTACGAATGAAGAATAGGTGACGAAAGCAGAATGGGTCGAATGAAAGAACTTGACAAAAAACGAATAGGTCGACCTAATCGATACGTCACGTCAAATGCGTACACGGCGGGAAGAAGTTGATAACTAAAAATATAAAATTGAAGAAATTTTAACCATGTGATTCTGCTTTAAGCTCAAATTTCTTCAATTTTATATCTCGAGCAACTTCTTCCCGCGTTGTACCGAAATATTACAAGCTCTCCTCTTTTTTACCTTGAATCCGTGTTATCCGTGCCATATAAGTTCACGCAGTGAAATTAAACAAACACAAACTTTCAAATTTTCTTTAATCAATAATTTAAAGCTTACAGGAGACATTTTTTAAGTTGTAATACGTAAGCGACCGCATCACGGGACGCGACCAACCGACAAACAGAAATTTCGCCACTATTCAAAAAGAAACTCGCTCGGCGCATCTAATGCGTCAGCGCGGTCTTCGATACCAGTCCATGATTGCTTCACACAGTCCATAATATATCTGAAACCTGCTACACCATTCCAAATCTGAGCGCCCCATCTGAGCCAACGAGTTCAAATGGGGATATATTTACACCGGTACACAAGGCATAAGGCGAAAAGGAAGTATACGCTGTATTGCTTTGTTGAGCCTACTTTACTCGACACTGGGACGGTATAATCCAGGGTCTTAAAATGATAATTGACGTGCTCAGGTCTCGTTTTGTTCGAAAATTAAATGACCAATCATATCGATCTTGACGATCCACCCTTACCGTCCTAAGTCTAAAACCCTAAACCTTGAGTATGAAGTTTGGAGAAGTTTGCACAGGAATAAAATTAAAATCTATACTTTAATTTCTGGATATATAATTAAAACTTTGATGTTGACAATTTCAGGAGGATTGTCAAGACCATACTAAAATACTTGATTGGGATAAATTGCAAAAAAACTCCACAAATCGCTAAAACGTCGTACAGTGGAATACGTAAAATGTTTAAAAAAATATACTATCCGTAGTTCGTGAAATCCCAAAACCCCAATGCTAGTCTTTTACATTTGGGACGCTTCAAAATCCTTTACAAAAATGTTCTTAGCGATAAGACGAAATGAACACACGATATCCATCGTAAACGAAAATCTTTTCCTCTCATAAATGACGTAGTAACAAAAATGCTAACAAACACAACCGTAGACATACATAAACATTATACAATATATATTATTCTGCATACTATATTTCCGTTCATTCGTTATCATTCAGTCGTCCCGTTCACTCAAACAGTTTATCATTCGCATTTGTCAACTACCCGATCTTTCCCGCGATACTCCATAGTGTCACCGCCGGTCCGAAACCAAGCAGATATAAAAAACTAAATAATTCACTTAGCCATCAATATCTTCGCATAATTCTCAATAAAAACATGTCACAGAAGTATTACGTAAACGTTAGATATTTTTAACTAAATTAACTTGTTTAATTATTTAGTTTTTCAATCAATTCGCTTGCCGGCGGCCTACATTTTCTAGTTTCTCTCATACTTTCTTTTCGTCATATATCAGGTGGCGCTATGTTTTTACATGTCTAAGTATATCTCCCAATTTAAATACAGATAAGTCACGGCTAAACGCTCAATAATATTGATGAAATATATCGTCATATCATAAGCTAGGTTAGGTTACATGTAAACTAAATGACGGTATTTTCTAGCTTATTTTTAAGCTAAAATATCATCAGTATTATTGACTGCGTCCAACAATAATAATAGTCAAAATAAGGGAGCTGACACGGGGTTAAATAATACATTATACGATACCAGAATCTACGAGTAAACTCACTATACAAAGAAATACATCAAAAAGGTAACCCCTCAGCTGCTACCTCGGACTACAGCTACCATTCCATGATAATCATTTGTCTCTTTCCATCCTTGAAATTTACGTTTGTAAGAAAGAGACAAAATCTTTATTACTTGACTTAGAAGTCAGTTGCGTTGCAAAAAAGGGCAGACAATTGAATGTCACCAGTCTCATTAAAATATTTATGAAGAAACGAAATAAATTTAGAAATTGTCTTTCAGCTTTGACACGGTAAAACTAACAAGTAGTGTTTAGGCACTGCTTTAGTGACTCACTCTTATTCAAATTTCATACTGGAACGACATAACGTATTGACATTATTTATTGACAGTGTCTGCCCTAACAACAGTCACTGTTTTTATGAACATAATTATGTAAAAATGTAATGTATGTCTCATGTAATACCTTTTCTTAAACATATCGGTAACTGATTTTTTTTTTGTAATTTTAAGTGACAAAGTACCTTATTGTTTTGTTTAACACATTCTTAATCTATCAATTTAAAAACTCGTGTCTACAAGAATCAACTTTACAAATATTTTATTTTTCTTAATACATATTTAAAAAAATGGAAGAAAATGTAAATATATATTTAAAGCAAAATTATTTTCTACCATAGTTTTTCATAAACAGTTAATCATGTAGACAGCAGTTCTATAAATGTAATAGACGACGGATTTTTATCAGGAAACATGTTTAACAATTGCGTCAATAATTTTATAACATTTCAGGCATCAAGCACAACTTGACCATTACAATTACAGACTGCCAAAAGTTCAACATTATTTCCCTTTCACTGCAATGATGATAAATTTCTGACCTGAAATTCTGCATCCACCCAAATTTCAGTTGTCCATTTCACAAGTAATTTGATACTAGCTGCAATTTTGTGTCAAAATATCGCTGAAAAGGCCCAAGGATGGTATTCCCCGTGTCCAATTTCTTGGTCCTATGTGTATTTGCATCTCACGGTTTGCTTAATGCGAGGGTGAGACGGAATGCCCATTGGACAAAGAAATTGGACAGGTGGAATACCATCCTTATGCAAATTATATGTATTTTTTTCGATATAAGATCCATTTTGTTATCCAATCCTAAGCATGAAAATACCAGCTTTTCAGAATGGATTGAACAAGATATGTTAAGTCTAAGAAAAAAACGTGCCCTCCAAACCACAGCTGAAATATGGCCTTGTACAGTCGCCATCAGATATATCGAAGCGGCCGAGGTGCTCAAAAATATCTGAACACGCACTCTAACGCGTTGACAATGGAGGCGTGTTCAGATATTTGTGAGCAGCTTGGCCACTCTGATATATCTGATAGCGGCTGCACTTTGCCATGTTTTGTTGACACTGGATTGTCAAAAGTTCACTTTTGAATCCAGTACGATACGCCGGCCCGAGCCATCTACAGCTGTTAAACTCTAAGCAAGAATTTATCTTAAGACTTTCATATACAATCAATAAATTATTGCTATAGGTACTTTAAGATATGATACAATAAAATGGCAAAAAAGGTGCATGCAGGGACAACCAGAATGTCAGGATGGCCAAGTGTTAGAATACACTGTCAATAATCTGTTCTCTCTGGCAGCAAACGGGGATGACGAAAACGGGCGTGTTTGCCTCCCTGTCACACTTACGTACGAATTTTCAAGTGCGACAGAGACGCAAGTTAACATACCACGTCGAACGTGGTTCGCGGTGAGCCCTCAGTTCACAAATACGTTAGTCACAAATAATTTACTTTACATTTTTGAGTGATTTAGGGTATTATTTCAATTGAGTCCCAGTAAAAAGTTTGAGCAATTAAGTATTTTGACTATTTTGGTGAGCTATATTTCGATAAGAGAAATACCACTTATTTTGATGTGTGAAAATAAACTTGATAAACCGCTTGAAATAGTACCCTAATTCATGCTCCACCTCGTGTTTCATACTTCAACCTAATGAGTTTCGGGCGATGAATAACTCAGTTCCAATAGCAGATTTCAAATGAGTTTTGTCTGTCGAGTATAATAACCATCTTCCACGCGGTATCAAGATTGAATAACATTCCATACTCCAGATGTCGCTGCTGTTATGTTAATTATAGTCTGGGCAACTATCGTGACCAATGAACATTCAAGAGACCGTGCATGTTGGGAGGGTCTGCTATCTCGTAACCTGATAAAAGCGAGAACATTTCAAGCTTTTAAACAGGTGCTGCCCCCTACATTTCACGCTCTATTTCCCATAGTAGGGTCTGCCATCTGGTGGCTTAACTCTAGAAATGGAGCTTGACATAATGCTTCGCGCAATAGGAGGCTTCAGTGTCTACAGTTTATGCACGCTCCCGATAGATATTGTCTGTTTTTAACGTGTTAATGATCAATTATAAATATTATAATCCATATTTTTTATATTTCCTGATTTTTTTATAATACACAATAGGTGCTCAAACTATAGTCTGTGTAAGGGTATTCCACCCGTCCAATTTCTTGGTCCAATTTGTATTTGTGTCTCAGATATTGTTTAATGAGAGAGTGAGACGCAATGCACATTGGACAAAGATATTGAATAGATGTAATACCAACCTTAGCTAACTTTGCATAATTTTTTAATTTCCAAAGTGTGAAATATCATAAACGCCATAATATCATAGAAACTTAACGTTTATGGTGACACCAAAGAGCTATTGATTGTAATAGCAAGGTAAAGTCTAAGATAAAAACGTACCCGCTAACTTTACAGTCAGACCAGATGGCGCTATACCGCATATGTTTTCTAGTCACTCAATTGTCAAACGTCAAATTTGACAACCAAAGTTACCTAATAATGTCTGTCGTGCTCGAGGACGGCAGATGTACGCCGTAAAGAGTCATCTCCTCTAGCTGTCAAATTAGAAGCACTAAATCTTTAACTGTCCTCATCATGCATGATCGATAAATTTTTGGTGACACTCTTAACACTGTCGCTGTAGAGTAGCTCTTAGAAACTTAAAATTTTAGCCTCAACTTCCACACCACGTTCGGTCCCGTACGCCGCGTGCAGTGCTCAGTTGCGCAGCGGCGGCGCGGGCGAGTGGTGGTGGCGCTCGAGGTCCTCGAGCGAGAGCGCGTTGGGCACGTGCACGGAGGGCAGCTTGCCGGCCGACGCGCGCGCCAGCAGCTCGGGGGAGAACCAGCGCGCCAGCTGGTTGTCGCCGCCGCCCGTGCCGCCCACGCCGCCTAGCTCTGTTACAAATTATACTCTTCATTTTTATTAGGGTTCCGTAGCCAAATGGCATAAAACTATAAGGGTTCCTTATAGTTTCGCCATGTCCGTCTGTCTGTCTGTCCGAGGCTTTGCTCCGTGGTCGTTAGTGCTAGAAAGCTGAAATTTGGCATGGATATATAAATCAATAAAGCCGACAAAGTCGTACAATAAAAAACAACCCTAGAGTGTGGGGTATCGTTGGAAAGGTCTTTCAAAACTAATAGGGGTTTTCAAGAAACATTTTTTGATAAAGTGAATATATTCGGAGATAATCGCTCCGAAAGAAAAAAAATGTGTCCCCCCCCCCCTCTAACTTTTGAACCATAGGTCCAAAAAATATGAAAAAAATCGTGGAAGTAGAGCTTAAGAAAGACATTAAATGAAAACTATAGCAGACATGATCAGTTTAGCTGTTTTTGAGTTATCGCAAAAAGTTTTCCCTTCATAGTAAAAAGACTTACTTTAATTAGGTACTGATTATGCAAATTTGCCTATTTGTTTAACTCGGGTGAAAGGTACCGTTTCATCCCTTGGTTAACAATTTACTATACTTTAAGCTCCAGTTTAGCTTATTGGCCGGTTTTTATATCATTTCTGATCTCACCAAACGATAAATCGGAGACATCATAACGTTTAGGACATTGTTACACAAATTGACTGAGCCCCACGGGAAGCTCAATAACTTCAATAAGGCTTGTGTTGAGGGTACTTATTAAACGACATATGTATTTAATATATAAATACTTAAATACATAGAACACCCATGACTCAAGAACAAATATCCGTGCTCGTCACACGAATAAATGCCCTTACCGGGATTTAAACCCAGGACCATCGGCTTCAGGGTCACTACCCACTAGGCCAGACGAGTCGTAAATATCATGTTTTTACGAACTTGTGTAATCACTAAACAAGAATTTAGGAACGAGTGTGAATGGATCTAATTATCACGAATACGTAATTCCTGTACGCGCCCGTGGCTTAATGGCACACACAATGGTTTTCATCACACTTGAGAGGCAGTTACAGTTAAAGCACTAGGTCAAAATATAAGATTTATGAATCGCATCGCCAAGCAAGTGTGATGAAAAAATACATTATAGCACTAGATCGAAATTTTGGATTTACGGACCGCATGGCCTACATATAATAACACCTTTTACAAGCAAGTGTAATAAAAAAATCATTTCATGTTTACCGCTAGTTTTTCTGTCAGTAAACTCAAAAGAACCCAGTTTACCATGTCTAGTCTAGATACAAACTATGGGGCTTTCGTAAAACCAAAGAGAATTGGTTGTAATACAGAGATTGGTTGTAATCTAAGTAAAAAAAACAGATGGCGCTGTACTGCGCCATATGTTTTGCGGTCACTGAATCGCCAAACACCAATTTTTGACAATCAGCGTAACCGCAAAATGTATGGAGCTGTACAGCGCCACCTCGTTTACCTGTCAAATTCGAAGCATGAAATCGTCTTAGATTATACACATCTCACTCAATCAATGTATCTACGGTAAAATCTAATATCTTCACCATTCTTGGGGTTTATTTTACTGAGTAAAAGTACCTGTTTTGGACCCGGGTACGTCCTTAAACTACGTCCAAAAGAGAGGTATGGGCATTGTGAATGTCATCTCGCTTTGTGTGGTAGGGCACAGCCAGTGGATGTCATTCCAGATCTAGAGCAGAGCCCAACTGGGGAAGTACCTCCACCTTACAGAAAACAGCAGCCAAATAACACTAGACCCTACTCATAGTGCTGTGTTCCTGCCGGTGAGTAAGGTTGCCAGAGCTCAACTCGGGGGGGCGGGTTTAGGGTCGGCAACGCGCATGTAACTCCTCTGGAGTTGCAGGCGTACATAGGCTACGGAGACTGCTTACCATCAGGCGGGCCGTATGCTTGTTTGCCACCGACGTAGTATTAAAAAAAAAAAACCTCGGTGAGCCGCGACATGAACTCGAGATTTTATTAAGATAAGATAATATTTTATTGTTCGTTTTTATGTTTTTTAACCTTATGATATTGAAGGCACAGAACAAGACGCATCGCCTGATGGTAAGCGACTACCGTCGCCCATAAGATGGAAATACGCTCTTTGACTTGACGATGGGAAACGGTATGATATTACACTTTGTATATTACAATCTTCTGACTGATACAATAGTCTTTTATACAATCGTGGTATTATAGAGAGCTTTTCAGTCGAGTGCCGTGTTTAGGTAACGAAGCTTGCTGAGTTGCCTAAGTAAGGTACGAGATTGAAAAGCATTATTATATCACTATTGTATACAATCCTTTTTTACGAGTCATCTAAAATAATACTATAATATAAAACCTAAATAATCAATGAAAATTGGCAAGTTTCTCAGTAGACAAAAATGTAGTACAAAAGACATAAACGCGCGACTATTGTCTTCTATGTGAGCGCGGCTCCATGTGATTGGTAATTTTTTTTTGTATTAGACTACAGCGTATCGAAATGAATATTATAGTTGAGTTGAGAGCCCATGAAAAATACGTAATTACAGTTTGGTATACGAAATCTTAAATCAACCATTACAGTCGAGTAGCAAAATATTATTATACATGTATTGCTGGTATTATAAATATGATATTTACCGTTGAGACTCCTCTGGTGGGACTGGACTAGCAGTTGGTGCAGGGTAGTGCCCCCGGCGATGCCGCGGGTCATATTGTTCATGTTGTTCATGTTCATATTGTTTAGCTGCAATCATAACGAAATTAATTAATTAGCACCGCGGCACAAAAGCATATAATGAACGCGGTGAAGGACGTGATAACTAGAGATGCCACGAGTAGTGGTTTTGGCCGAATACTGAATATTCGGCTCCTCTCTCGGCAATATTCCGCATAACATGTGTACATTTTGAGTCGCAATTACTTTGAAAACTGTTCGCTAACAAAGCACAACGTTTGCTAAGATTTAATTTTTGTTGCCCAGAACTATATTTCGTTTTTTTAGCATCAGATAAAAGGTAAACAATCTTGGCATGTCTTTTTATTAAAAAACGCTTTTTAAAAATCAGCAACTATTACTTATGAAAGCAACGGAATGTAAATGATTGTTTATGATAAATAATTGGCACATCATTGCTGTGACTTGTATACAAGTCATTTTCAATAAAAAAAGCGTCAAAATCGCTTACCTTCTTTTGAATGCCAAAAAAAAAACGATCTAGTCAATGTAGTTAAGAGCCAATCAAATCGAATCCATGATTAAAATAAAATTATTTGTTATCATTATCACCAATGCTAAAAAAAGGACTTAGGGCTTGGGCACACTGTTGAAAGCGAGACGAGCGCGCAGCTAGTTCGCCGCGAGCACGCTACGTGCTCGTCGCGCCGCGAGTGCGCAACTATATCGCCGCGAGCGCGCAAGGATTCCACTCCCATCCCAGTATGTCGTTGCGCACTCGCGGCGAACACATTGCGCGTTCGCCTTGCTTTCAACTCGCTCGCAAATCGCCAGTGTGCCCGCGCCCTTAGTATTTAACAACTGTCTAAGAAGAAAAAGATACACAATAAATATAATCAAAAACCACTATATTTAATATTCTAAATGTATTCTTAGTTGTTAAATATTAAGGGCGGTAGGTGTAACAGATATTCGGTATTCGGCCTGATACCGAATATTCGGCAAAGTGACCAAATATACCGAGTACCGAATAGTAGCCGAATATTCGTGGCATCTCTAGTCATAATGATATGCTTTGCCGCGTCACTTACTGACACCGCGCAATGTTAAGAGACGAACGCTTTACTCTGTTATTATCACACCAAAAACAGCGTCCGTCACTGTCACGTTCGCCAAAACACCCGTATTTTCAAGACAGCGTGATCCATATTTAATACTCGTGAATGCACATACATAATATAATTATGAAAATCAGGGACCGGTCCGGTATCCCCTTAGAGGGTTGGAAGGGGTATTTCGTAAGGCTTTGCTTACCAAAGCCGTTGCGAACCAAAACCCTTTCATTTCGTTTTTCAAACGCTTCATAATACGGGTTGATACCTGTCCCTACGCGCTAACCTCTTGAAGGGGTACCGATTATAAATTATATGCTATTTTCAACTTTCTCTCCGTAAAAATAGAATCAAATATTACTTATAGTGAATGACTGGATGTCTAGCCCGTTGACAGCACAGGTGTCATTATTTTTTGAATTAGGAAGGGGATTCCCTTCCCTTCCTAGAACTAAACCAAATAAACGGGTAAGCAATTCAAAGGGAAATCCAATCGTTGAGGTTATTCGATAAACGACTTAAGCCATTTAAAGGCTTTTTTTTCTGGGAAGGGGTGGCAGAGTCCCTGATGAAAATACAGAAACTCACCGCATTGGGTACTTGCTGCCTCTGTTGCGGATGCAGGAACTGACGTACGCTGCCCGACATTTGCTATAAACGATAAAAAGGTTTTACAAATAGAGCAATTTCTCTATATTTTCGTCTGCGTTGAAACAAAAACTATGTATAACTAACAGAAACATATAGTCATTTTATTCTCGACTAGAAACGGTCCGCGTCCCGCTCAGAGCGACATAATGCCTCGCATTATAGGCTATTGTTGTACGGTCTAAGGGCGTTCTTCTTAAGCGTCTGTCGCATCTAAAATCAATATGTTTATTAAAAACGTATTGATATATTAACATTGAAACGTTGATAAGGGTTTCTCCGTATCTGTTATTTTGACATTTATATTTATTACAAAGACAAAGCGGGTAGAACATATAATGCAAAAATAAAATTACCTGCTGTTGATAGTGGTGTTGGTAGTCTGCCGGCGACGGCGCGTATCCCATAGGTGGCGCTGCGCCGCTCTGGTTGCCCTGTCACAATTGGTTTTTTATTTAGTACAAAATATACAGACAGATGAATTCTTGTGAAAATCCAACATGGTAAGATTATCTAGTGACAATTGTGTTTGACATTGGCAGTGTAATTGTCGGCTGAGGCGAAGTCAAGGTTAACAAACATGTGATCTGAGTCTTTCTAATTTACTGGTTGAGATGTGTATTAGTACATTGTGTATTAAGGGCGGTAAACAAGAATTTACGAACGAGTGTGAATTGAAACCCGATACTGAAGGCGAGGGCTTAATTAACACGAGTTCTTAATTTCTGTACCGCCCGTGGCACACACAATGTTTTTATGAGGAAAAAAGCGGATAAAATTAAACTTCTGCCTTTTTTCAGACGAACATTACAGCCCTAGATCGAAATGTATCGCCTAGAAAGTGGGCCGGTACCGAAGGCAGAACCGTATGAAGGTCCGTTGGTTGTTAATATACCTTGACGATGGGCCGCCCTTGCGGCATCTTAGGCGGCTGCGCCCACTGCTGCTGCTTGGGGCTCGGCGCGTCGGATTCCTTGTCCGCAGTCATTTTACGTAATACCTGCATAAATAATTAACATAACATTACATTAATTTATGTTAAATAGATTTTAATGTTAAATAACAGGACTTGCTCTGCAACAAATAAAAAAAATTGCAAGTATAATTAGAAAATCATCGTATCGGATGTCATTTGTTTTAAAATTTTTAGAAGTGACCGCCGTTAATATCAACGCAATCTTAAGACGACGATGTAAACTGCAACCCCAGAAAATCCTAAAAACGACTTCCATTAGTTCCGTAATGGCAGCTCTGTCAGGTAGAGTGAGAGAGCTGTATACTAACAGATGTGGGTGTGTACGACATAGGAGCACCGTCAGACGGATCGGGTCAGTATCAGTAGTACCCGTGTTCTAGCTAGTCGACGGTAGAGTGAGGGGGCTGTATACTCACGGATGTGGGTGTGAACGAGATGGGAGTGCCCTTGGGCGGGTCGTGGCGGCGGCGGTAGTTCTCGCGCTGTTCTTCTAGCTTCTTCTTGATGAGGGCGCTCTGCATGATGCACTGCGTGTGGGCGGCCAGCTCGCGTGGGGACGGGATGCGGGCTGGCACACCTGAATGCAAAATTCTTTTTAGAAAGGGTTACCTCTTTTTGGCAACATTAATGACTTACATAAAGGTTAAGATACGCGCACATCACAGAACAGAATAATAAGCGGCATACAGTCAAAGATATGTGATTTATCTGCATAAAAAAAAAATTAAAAAAAATCTTTATTTAGTACCATAAAAGTAACAACTGCTTACATTTGGACAACGCTAATTTAGGTATACATATATTATATATGCACTAAAGGCTAAAGGTACACATCATTTAATTATTATATCGTTATTTGACTGTACTGAAATAAACAATATGAGCTATGAGTTTAATATGAAGCAGTAGATATATAAAACGTTGGTCACTTATAAGAAAATCAAAATGAAATATTTTAAGAAGCAAATACCGATATACAAATTAAATATATTGGTGACTTATTATTCAAGTAGACACGTTGACTCTAGGTCAGCGTTTACATAGTGAAATACTTTTCTAACGAAAACTTCATGCCAGATATGAAGAACATCTGTAATGTCTGCAATAGAATGTCTAGGCAGAATATACCGTTTATACAAAACAGACATTCTGTTACACGTGTTCTTTGACAGGCTTTTTGCTCCCGCATAACGATGTATTTTTTATCTGCCATTTTGTACCTTCTCACAGTGCCAAATAACATCAAAAGCGTTATGTCTTTGTGATAAGGTACGAAATGGCAGAGCAATCAAACTCCTTGACCGTAAAACAACAACAATACAATACAACACCAATACATGCCGACAATGACACCATAAGGCCAGTGCACACGCATATGCAGCACGTTTCCGCCTACAGAAGGCCTACCGCAAACCACGTTCGACGTATTGCCTCTCTGTCGCACTTGTAAATTCGTACATAAGTGTGACAGGCAGGCAACCCGTCGAACGTGGTTCGCGGTAAGGCTTCAGTTCTCACAAAATTAAGACGCAAGTAACGTGATGCCTACGCATGCAGCCTGGCCTATCTATGGAACGTTTTATTAAAGCTGTTCAACGCTACTTTTCTTTAAACTGTTTATGTTATTTCTATCGAAAATTACAGTCGCCATCAGATATATCGGAGCGGCCAAGGTGCTCTCAAATATCTGAACACCCCTCTATTATTAAGGCGTTAGATTGCGTGTTCAGATATTTTTGAGCACCTCGGCCGCTTCGATATATCTGATGGCGACTGTACAAGCTTTATGATTCTATAGAAGAGATACTATAAGGCGTCCGAAGATATATTTTTCCATTCCGTTAGCATTTTATCCTGTCAAAAGAGACGATAGCAGTTGGAGGATTCGAAGGAATGCCGAAATAGAACAACTGACTAGATTTTGCTTGGTGCGCGGGGCCCGGGGGCCCCGCGGTGTGCATGGTGCTGTTGTTGGTATTGTTGTTTTTGTAGTTGGTGCTGTTGTTGATGTTGTTGTTGATGAGTTGTTGTTGTAGGTGCCGTTGTTTTAGTGAAAAAGTTTGTTTTCCAAAGGGAAAAGGTAAAGCAGTTGTACTTTTGCTTGCAAGGAATGGTCCGCGTGCGAGCACGCACTCCCGCAGCTCGGCCTTCGGCCTCGCGTGCTTGGGCGATCCAATGGGACGCTCCGGGCCTTCGGCCCTACGCGGAGCTCGGCCTTCGGCCTTCGCAATATGGTTACTTTGGGGGTTGAAGGGAAGTTGGAGCTTAAACACGACCCAATAGTAAAAGTGTCTTGACAAGCTCACGTCGGGCCTACGGCCTTCGGCCTCCGGCCCGCCATTTCGCTTGTCTAAGACACTTTTACTATTGGGTCGTGTTTAAGCTCCAACTTCCCCGCTGGCGAGCCTCGAAGGGGACGCTTCGGGCCTTCGGCCCTACGCGGAGCTCGGCCTTCGGCCTTCGCTAGCCTCGACGCTTCGCCGTCGGGCCTTCGGCCCGCCGCTTCGCTTATTAAAACAGTTAACTTCTAACCGGTTCGCTCTATAAATGCACTTTTCCCGTTATTTTTAGTATAAAGAATATTTGTTTTCCAAAGGTGAAATGTAATGCGGTTGTACTTCCGCTTTGGGCCGCACTCGCGCAGCTCGGCCTTCGGCCTCGCGTGCTTGGGCGATCCAGTGGGACGCTCCGGGCCTTCGGCCCTACGCGGAGCTCGGCCTTCGGCCTTCGCTGGATTTCGAAGCTCAGCGTCGGGCCTTCGGCCCGCCGCTTCGCTTATTAAAACAGTTAACTTGTAACCGGTTCGCTCTATAAATGCATTTTTCCCGTTATTTTTAGTATAAAGAATATTTGTTTTCCAAAGGTGAAATGTAATGCGGTTGTACTTCCGCTTTGGGCCGCACTCGCGCAGCTCGGCCTTCGGCCTCGCGTGCTTGGGCGATCCAGTGGGACGCTCCGGGCCTTCGGCCCTACGCGGAGCTCGGCCTTCGGCCTTCGCTGGATTTCGAAGCTCAGCGTCGGGCCTTCGGCCCGCCGCTTCGCTTATTAAAACAGTTAACTTGTAACCGGTTCGCTCTATAAATGCATTTTTCCCGTTATTTTTAGTATAAAGAATATTTGTTTTCCAAAGGTGAAATGTAATGCGGTTGTACTTCCGCTTTGGGCCGCACTCTCGCAGCTCGGCCTTCGGCCTCGCGTGCTTGGGCGATCCAGTGGGACGCTCCGGGCCTTCGGCCCTACGCGGAGCTCGGCCTTCGGCCTTCGCTGGGTTTCGAAACTCAGCGTCGGGCCTTCGGCCCGCCGCTTCGCTTATTAAGATACTCGGGGAGGGTTGGTTTCGCTTCGGGAGTAGTGCGGGAAGTTGGAGCTTAAACACGACCCAATAGTAAAAGTGTCTTGCCAAGCTCACGTCGGGCCTACGGCCTTTGGCCTTCGGCCCGCCGTTTCGCTTGTCTAAGACACTTTTCCTATTGGGTCGTGTTTAAGCTCCAACTTCCCCCTCTCAGGTGACGCTTCGGGCCTTCGGCCCTACGCGGAGCTCGGCCTTCGGCCTTCGCTGGCCTCGACGCGTCGCCGTCGGGCCTTCGGCCCGCCGGCTCCGCTTATCAAGACAGTCGACTTGGTAGAACGCTTGGGAGCACCGTCCGCACGCAGCTCGGCCTTCGGCCTCGCTTTTAGTTACTGGGGGTTGCACGCTTGGGGGTCAGGGTGAAGGCTCCGGGCCTTCGGCCCTCCGCCGGGGTCGGCCTTCGGCCTCCCAGCCTGAAGCTCGCCCTTCGGGCTCGCTTAACCTACTTGGAAATTTGACTTTGCCTCTGTCCGCCGCCATTTTGGATTTTCCAAAAAACTTTTTTTCATATGGTAATCTTGGCCCCCCAGGCTCGCCGCATGCAAAATCTCAGCGCGCTCGGACCAACATTAAAAAAAGAAAAAAAAAAGTCGGCCATTTTGAATTTTTTTTTGATGCAGTTTTATTTGTCTCGGGGCCCTCTATGACATTTGGTCGAGCACCCCCCACCTATCACGCACCGTTTGAGAGTTGCCATACAAAAGTAAACTGGCCATTATTCCGCCATCTTGGATTTTTTCCAAAATTTTTTTTTTCCATAGGAGTCGTTGGGGCTCCGAGATACCGCGACCAAAATTTCAGAGCGCTCGGACCTTTTTGAAGTTTTAGAAAAAAAAAAAGTCGGCCATTTTGAATTTTTTTTTTCTTATTCAGATTCCACTCGGAGCCCTCTATGACATTTGGTCGAGCTCCCTCGACCTATCTCTCACCGTTTAGCATGTGGGGGATTCGAAAAGAAATCTCATACAAATTTTTTTTCGAGCTAAAAAAAAAAAAAAAATTTTTTTCGAATGCGGGGGCCCATATGTACCCACATACCGGTTCTCGGCGCTCTCGGACCGTTTTGAAATTTCGGCGCCATTTCGAGTCGGCCATTTTGAATTTTTTTAAATGCCATTCCATTCGTCTCGGGGCCCTCTATGACATTTGGTCGAGCACCCCCCACCTATCTGTCACCGTTTAAAAGTTGCCATACAAAATAAAAGTGGCCATGGTGTCCGCCATCTTGGATTTTTTCCAAATTTTTTTTTTCCATACCGATCTAGAGGGCCCCGAGATTCCGTGACCGAAATTTGAGCGCGCCGGGACCGACATGAAAATCGGCCGCCATTTTGAATCCGCCATTTTGAAAAAAAAATGGCGGCCTCCGAAACTGCCCAGGGTCCTCTGTGACATTTGGTCGAGCACCCCCCCACTATCTCCCACCGTTTAGCCGGGCCGTCAAACATTTTTCTGTCCCGATCCGGTAGACCGAATGTCGGATTTTTCCGGAGGTCACCGGACCGCCCTCTGTACGACCGTACCAAACTCGAATCCCCCCCGCGCCTCCTTCCGGGAGAACAATTCGTGTCAATTCATGTTCGGGCTGCAGCTTTATATAATATAGACTAGATTTTGCTTGGTGCGCGGGGCCCGTGGGCCCCGCGGTGTGCATGGTGCTGTAGTTGGTATTGTTGTTTTTGTAGTTGGTGCTGTTGTTAGTGTTGTTGTTGATGAGTTGTTGTTGTAGGTGCCGTTGTTTGAGTGAAAAAGTTTGTTTTCCAAAGGGAAAAGGTAAAGCAGTTTTGCTTGGTGCGCGGGGCCCGAGGGCCCCGCGGTAATCGTGTAGTTTGTTGTTTGTGTTGTTGTTAGTGTTGTTGTTAATGTTGTTGTTGTAGGTGTCGTTGTTTGAGTGAAAAAGTTTGTTTTCCAAAGGGAAGAAGTGGTGCAGTTGTACTTCAGCTGCGCGTGCGAGCATGCACTCGGCCTCGCGTATGTTGTTATTAATGTTGTTGTAGTGTTTGTTGTTGTTGCTGTTGTTTAGGTGTAAAAGTTTGTGTTTTCCAAAGGGAAAAGGTAAAGCAGTTGTACTTTTGCTTGCAAGGAATGGTCCGCGTGCGAGCACGCACTCCCGCAGCTCGGCCTTCGGCCTCGCGTGCTTGGGCGATCCGATGGGACGCTCCGGGCCTTCGGCCCTACGCGGAGCTCGGCCTTCGGCCTTCGCTGGGTTTCGAAGCTCAGCGTCGGGCCTTCGGCCCGCCGCTTCGCTTATTAAGACAGTTAACTTGTAACCGGTTCGCTCTATAAATGCACTTTTCCCGTTATTTTTAGTATAAAATATATTTGTTTTCCAAAGGGGAAAAGTAATGCGGTTTTACTTCCGATTTGGGCCGCACTCTCGCAGCTCGGCCTTCGGCCTCGCGTGCTTGGGCGATCCAATGGGACGCTCCGGGCCTTCGGCCCTACGCGGAGCTCGGCCTTCGGCCTTCGCTGGGTTTCGAAGCTCAGCGTCGGGCCTTCGGCCCGCCGCTTCGCTTATTAAGACAGTTAACTTGTAACCGGTTCGCTCTATAAATGCACTTTTCCCGTTATTTTTAGTATAAAATATATTTGTTTTCCAAAGGGGAAAAGTAATGCGGTTTTACTTCCGATTTGGGCCGCACTCTCGCAGCTCGGCCTTCGGCCTCGCGTGCTTGGGCGATCCAATGGGACGCTCCGGGCCTTCGGCCCTACGCGGAGCTCGGCCTTCGGCCTTCGCTGGGTTTCGAAGCTCAGCGTCGGGCCTTCGGCCCGCCGCTTCGCTTATTAAGACAGTTAACTTGTAACCGGTTCGCTCTATAAATACACTTTTCCCGTTATTTTTAGTATAAAGAATATTTGTTTTCCAAAGGGGAAAGGTAATGCGGTTGTACTTCCGCTTTGGGCCGCACTCTCGCAGCTCGGCCTTCGGCCTCGCGTGCTTGGGCGATCCAATGGGACGCTCCGGGCCTTCGGCCCTACGCGGAGCTCGGCCTTCGGCCTTCGCTGGGTTTCGAAGCTCAGCGTCGGACCTTCGGTCCGCCGCTTCGCTTATTAAGATACTCGGGGAGGGTTGGTTTCGCTTCGGGAGTAGTGCGGGAAATTGGAGCTTAAACACGACCCAATAGTAAAAGTGTCTTGACAAGCTCACGTCGGGCCTTCGGCCCGCCGTTTCGCTTGTCTAAGACACTTTTCCTATTGGGTCGTGTTTAAGCTCCAACTTCCCCCTCTCAGGTGACGCTTCGGGCCTTCGGCCCTAAGCGGAGCTCGGCCTTCGGCCTTCGCTAGCCTCGACGCGTCGCCGTCGGGCCATCGGCCCGCCGGCTCCGCTTATCAAGACAGTTGACTTGGTAGAACGCTTGGGAGCACCTTGTGCACGCAGCTCGGCCTTCGGCCTCGCTTTAAATTACTGGGAGTTGCACGCTTGGGGGTCGGGGAGAAGGCTCCGGGCCTTCGGCCCTCCGCCGGGGTCGGCCTTTGGCCTCCCGGCCTGAAGCTCGCCCTTCGGGCTCGCTTAACACAGTTTTTATATAGGATTTCGCTTTGTTCCTCACGCCCGCAGCTCGGCCTTCGGCCTCGCCCAAAATTACTGGGAGTGGGACACGCTTAGCCACTCCGGGTGAAGCTCCGGGCCTGGCGGCCCTCCGCGGGGTCGGCCTTCGGCCTCCCAGCCTGAAGCTCGCCCTTCGGGCTCGCTTAACCTACTTGAAAATTTGACTCTGCCCCTGTCCGCCGCCATTTTGGATTTTTCCAAAAAACTTTTTTTCATATGGTAATCTTGGCCCCCCAGGCTCGCCGCATGCAAAATCTCAGCGCGCTCGGACCAACATTAAAAAAAGAAAAAAAAAAAGTCGGCCATTTTGAATTTTTTTTTGATGCAGTTTTATTTGTCTCGGGGCCCTCTATGACATTTGGTCGAGCACCACCCACCTATCACGCACCGTTTGAGAGTTGCCATACAAAAGTAAACTGTCCATTTTTCCGCCATCTTGGATTTTTTCCAAAATTTTTTTTTTTCCGTACGAGTCATTGGGGCTCCGAGATACCGCGACCAAAATTTCAGAGCGCTCGGACCTTTTTGAAGTTTTAGAAAAAAAAAAAAGTCGGCCATTTTGAATTTTTTTTTTCTTATTCAGATTCTACTCAAAGCCCTCTATGACATTTGGTCGAGCTCCCCCGACCTATCTCTCACCGTTTAGCATGTGGGGGATTCGAAAAAAAATCCCATACAAATTTTTTTTCGAGCTAAAAAAAAAAAAAAACATTTTTTTCGAATGCGGGGGCCCATATGTACCCACATACCGGTTCTCGGCGCTCTCGGACCGTTTTGAAATTTCGGCGCCATTTTGAGTCGGCCATTTTGAATTTTTTTAAATGCCATTCCATTTGTCTCGGGGCCCTCTATGACATTTGGTCGAGCACCCCCCACCTATCTGTCACCGTTTAAAAGTTGCCATACAAAATAAAAGTGGCCATGGTGTCCGCCATCTTGGATTTTTTCCAAATTTTTTTTTTCCATACCGATCTAGAGGGCCCCGAGATTTCGTGACCGAAATTTGAGCGCGCCGGGACCGACTTGAAAATCGGCCGCCATTTTGAATCCGCCATTTTGAAAAAAAAAATGGCGGCCTCCGAAACTGCCCAGGGTCCTCTGTGACATTCGGTCGAGCACCCCCCCACTATCTCCCACCGTTTAGCCGGGCCGTCAAACATTTTTCTGTCCCGATCCGGTAGACCGAATGTCGGATTTTTCCGGAGGTCACCGGACCGCCCCCTGTACGACCGTACCAAACTCGAATCCCCCCCCGCGCCTCCTTCCGGGAGAACAATTCGTGTCAATTAGTGTTCGGGCTGCAGCTTTATATAATATAGACTAGATTTTGCTTGGTGCGCGGGGCCCGTGGGCCCCGCGGTGTGCATGGTGCTGTAGTTGGTATTGTTGTTTTTGTAGTTGGTGCTGTTGTTGATGTTGTTGTTGATGAGTTATTGTTGTAGGTGCCGTTGTTTGAGTGAAAAAGTTTGTTTTCCAAAGGGAAGAAGTGTTGCAGTTGTACTTTTGTTGCGCGTGCGAGCATGCACTCGGCCTTGCGTATGTTGTTATTAATATTGTTGTTTATGTGTTGTTGTTGTAGTGTTTGTTGTTGTTGCTGTTGTTTAGGTGTAAAAGTTTGTGTTTTCCAAAGGGAAAAGGTAAAGCAGTTGTACTTTTGCTTGCAAGGAATGGTCCGCGTGCGAGCACGCACTCCCGCAGCTCGGCCTTCGGCCTCGCGTGCTTGGGCGATCCAATGGGACGCTCCGGGCCTTCGGCCCTACGCGGAGCTCGGCCTTCGGCCTTCGCAATATAGTTACTTTGGGGGTTGAAGGGAAGTTGGAGCGTAAACACGACCCAATAGTAAAAGTGTCTTGACAAGCTCACGTCGGGCCTACGGCCTTCGGCCTCCGGCCCGCCGTTTCGCTTGTCTAAGACACTTTTACTATTGGGTCGTGTTTAAGCTCCAACTTCCCCGCTGGCGAACTTCGAAGGGGACGCTTCGGGCCTTCGGCCCTACGCGGAGCTCGGCCTTCGGCCTTCGCTAGCCTCGACGCTTCGCCGTCGGGCCTTCGGCCCGCCGGCTCCGCTTATTAAGACAGTTGACTTGTTGCCGGTTCGCTTTATAACTTTTCCCGTTATTTTTGTTGTTATTAATATAAAGAAGATTTGTTTTCCAAAGGGGAAAGTTAATGCGGTTGTACTTCCGCTTTGGGCCGCACTCTCGCAGCTCGGCCTTCGGCCTCGCGTGCTTGGGCGATCCAATGGGACGCTCCGTGCCTTCGGCCCTACGCGGAGCTCGGCCTTCGGCCTTCGCTGGGTTTCGAAGCTCAGCGTCGGGCCTTCGGCCCGCCGCTTCGCTTATTAAAACAGTTAACTTGTAACCGGTTCGCTCTATAAATGCATTTTTCCCGTTATTTTTAGTATAAAGAATATTTGTTTTCCAAAGGTGAAATGTAATGCGGTTGTACTTCCGCTTTGGGCCGCACTCTCGCAGCTCGGCCTTCGGCCTCGCGTGCTTGGCCGAACCAGTGGGACGCTCCGGGCCTTCGGCCCTACGCGGAGCTCGGCCTTCGGCCTTCGCTGGGTTTCGAAGCTCAGCGTCGGGCCTTCGGCCCGCCGCTTCGCTTATTAAGACACTCGGGGAGGGTTGGTTTCGCTTCGGGAGTAGTGCGGGAAGTTGGAGCTTAAACACGACCCAATAGTAAAAGTGTCTTGACAAGCTCACGTCGGGCCTTCGGCCCGCCGTTTCGCTTGTCTATGACACTTTTCCTATTGGGTTGTGTTTAAGCTCCAACTTCCCCCTCTCAGGTGACGCTTCGGGCCTTCGGCCCTACGCGGAGCTCGGCCTTCGGCCTTCGCTAGCCTCGACGCGTCGCCGTCGGGCCTTCGGCCCGCCGGCTCCGCTTATCAAGACAGTTGACTTGGTATAACGCTTGGGAGCACCTTATGCACGCAGCTCGGCCTTCGGCCTCGCTTTTAGATACTGGGGGTGCACGCTTGGAGGTCGGGGTGAAGGCTCCGGGCCTTCGGCCCTCCGCCGGGGTCGGCCTTCGGCCTCCCAGCCTGAAGCTCGCCCTTCGGGCTCGCTTAACCTACTTGGAAATTTTACTTTGCCCCTGTCCGCCGCCATTTTGGATTTTTCCAAAAAACTTTTTTTTCATATGGTAATCTTGGCCCCCAGGCTCGCCGCATGCAAAATCTCAGCGCGCTCGGACCAACATTAAAAAAAGAAAAAAAAAAAAAGTCGGCCATTTTGAATTTTTTTTTGATGCAGTTTTATTTGTCTCGGGGCCCTCTATGACATTTGGTCGAGCACCCCCCACCTATCACGCACCGTTTGAGAGTTGCCATACAAAAGTAAACTGGCCATTTTTCCGCCATCTTGGATTTTTTCCAAAATTTTTTTTTCCCATAGGAGTCATTGGGGCTCCGAGATACCGCGACCAAAATATCAGAGCGCTCGGACCTTTTTGAAGTTTTAGAAAAAAAAAAGTCGGCCATTTTGAATTTTTTTTTTCTTATTCAGATTCCACTCGGAGCCCTCTATGACATTTGGTCGAGCTCCCCCGACCTATCTCTCACCGTTTAGCATGTGGGGGATTCGAAAAAAAAATCCCATACAAATTTTTTTTCGAGCTAAAAAAAAAAAAAAAAAATTTTTTTCTAATGCGCGGGCCCATATGTACCCACATACCGGTTCTCGGCGCTCTCGGACCGTTTTGAAATTTCGGCGCCATTTTGAGTCGGC
Organism: Cydia pomonella; assembly: GCF_033807575.1. Lineage (NCBI taxonomy): Eukaryota > Metazoa > Arthropoda > Insecta > Lepidoptera > Tortricidae > Cydia > Cydia pomonella. Next base: position 4,103,741 of record NC_084722.1, read on the forward strand.
CATTTTGAATTTTTTTAAATGCCATTCCATTTGTCTCGGGGCCCTCTATGACATTTGGTCGAGCACCCCCCACCTATCTGTCACCGTTTAAAAGTTGTCATACAAAATAAAAGTGGCCATGGTGTCCGCCATCTTGGATTTTTTCCAAAAATTTTTTTTCCATACCGATCTAGAGGGCCCCGAGATTCCGTGACCGAAATTTGAGCGCGCCGGGACCGACTTGAAAATCGGCCGCCATTTTGAATCCGCCATTTTGAAAAAAAAAATGGCGGCCTCCGAAACTGCCCAGGGTCCTCTGTGACATTCGGTCGAGCACCCCCCCACTATCTCCCACCGTTTAGCCGGGCCGTCAACCATTTTTCTGTCCCGATCCGGTAGACCGAAAGTCGGATTTTTCCGGAGGTCACCGGACCGCCCCTGTACGACCGTACCAAACTCGAATCCCCCCCGCGCCTCCTTCCGGGAGAACAATTCGTGTCGATTAACGTTCGGGCTGCAGCTTTATATAATATAGACTAGAGTTTTGCTTGGTGCGCGGGGCCCGGGGGCCCCGCGGTGTGCATGGTGCTGTTGTTAGTATTGTTGTTTTTGTAGTTGGTGCTGTTATTGATGTTGTTATTGATGAGTTATTGTTGTAGGTGCCGTTGTTTGAGTGAAAAAGTTTGTTTTCCAAAGGGAAGAAGTGTTGCAGTTGTACTTTTGTTGCGCGTGCGAGCATGCACTCGGCCTTGCGTATGTTGTTATTAATATTGTTGTTTATGTGTTGTTGTTGTAGTGTTTGTTGTTGTTGCTGTTGTTTAGGTGTAAAAGTTTGTGTTTTCCAAAGGGAAAAGGTAAAGCAGTTGTACTTTTGCTTGCAAGGAATGGTCCGCGTGCGAGCACGCACTCCCGCAGCTCGGCCTTCGGCCTCGCGTGCTTGGGCGATCCAATGGGACGCTCCGGGCCTTCGGCCCTACGCGGAGCTCGGCCTTCGGCCTTCGCAATATAGTTACTTTGGGGGTTGAAGGGAAGTTGGAGCGTAAACACGACCCAATAGTAAAAGTGTCTTGACAAGCTCACGTCGGGCCTACGGCCTTCGGCCTCCGGCCCGCCGTTTCGCTTGTCTAAGACACTTTTACTATTGGGTCGTGTTTAAGCTCCAACTTCCCCGCTGGCGAGCTTCGAAGGGGACGCTTCGGGCCTTCGGCCCTACGCGGAGCTCGGCCTTCGGCCTTCGCTAGCCTCGACGCTTCGCCGTCGGGCCTTCGGCCCGCCGGCTCCGCTTATTAAGACAGTTGACTTATTGCCGGTTCGCTTTATAACTTTTCCCGTTATTTTTGTTGTTATTAATATAAAGAAGATTTGTTTTCCAAAGGGGAAAGTTAATGCGGTTGTACTTCCGCTTTGGGCCGCACTCTCGCAGCTCGGCCTTCGGCCTCGCGTGCTTAGGCGATCCAATGGGACGCTCCGTGCCTTCGGCCCTACGCGGAGCTCGGCCTTCGGCCTTCGCTGGGTTTCGAAGCTCAGCGTCGGGCCTTCAGCCCGCCGCTTCGCTTATTAAAACAGTTAACTTGTAACCGGTTCGCTCTATAAATGCATTTTTTCCCGTTATTTTTAGTATAAAGAATATTTGTTTTCCAAAGGTGAAATGTAATGCGGTTGTACTTCCGCTTTGGGCCGCACTCTCGCAGCTCGGCCTTCGGCCTCGCGTGCTTGGCCGAACCAGTGGGACGCTCCGGGCCTTCGGCCCTACGCGGAGCTCGGCCTTCGGCCTTCGCTGGGTTTCGAAGCTCAGCGTCGGGCCTTCGGCCCGCCGCTTCGCTTATTAAGACACTCGGGGAGGGTTGGTTTCGCTTCGGGATTAGTGCGGGAAGTTGGAGCTTAAACACGACCCAATAGTAAAAGTGTCTTGACAAGCTCACGTCGGGCCTACGGCCTTTGGCCTTCGGCCCGCCGTTTCGCTTGTCTAAGACACTTTTCCTATTGGGTCGTGTTTAAGCTCCAACTTCCCCCTCTCAGGTGACGCTTCGGGCCTTCGGCCCTACGCGGAGCTCGGCCTTCGGCCTTCGCTGGCCTCGACGCGTCGCCGTCGGGCCGTCGGCCCGCCGGCTCCGCTTATCAAGACAGTCGACTTGGTAGAACGCTTGGGAGCACCGTACGCACGCAGCTCGGCCTTCGGCCTCGCTTTTAGTTACTGGGGGTTGCACGCTTGGGGGTCGGGGTGAAGGCTCCGGGCCTTCGGCCCTCCGCCGGGGTCGGCCTTCGGCCTCCCAGCCTGAAGCGAGCCTTTAGTGAAAAAGTTTGTTTTCCAAAGGGAAAAGGTAAAGCAGTTGTACTTTTGCTTGCAAGGAATGGTCCGCGTGCGAGCACGCACTCCCGCAGCTCGGCCTTCGGCCTCGCGTGCTTGGGCGATCCAATGGGACGCTCCGGGCCTTCGGCCCTACGCGGAGCTCGGCCTTCGGCCTTCGCAATATGGTTACTTTGGGGGTTGAAGGGAAGTTAGAGCTTAAACACGACCCAATAGTAAAAGTGTCTTGACAAGCTCACGTCGGGCCTACGGCCTTCGGCCTCCGGCCCGCCTTTTCGCTTGTCAAGACACTTTTACTATTGGGTCGTGTTTAAGCCCCAACTTCCCCGCTGGCGAGCCTCGAAGGGGACGCTTCGGGCCTTCGGCCCTACGCGGAGCTCGGCCTTCGGCCTTCGCTAGCCTCGACGCTTCGCCGTCGGGTCCGCTTATTAAGACAGTTAACTTGTTGCCGGTTCGCTTTATCACTTTTCCCGTTATTTTGTTGTTATTAATATAAAGAAGATTTGTTTTCCAAAGGGGAAAGTTAATGCGGTTGTACTTCCGCTTTGGGCCGCACTCTCGCAGCTTCGCTTATTAAGACAGTTAACTTGTAATTGGTTTGCTCTATAAATGCACTTTTCCCGTTATTTTTAGTATAATGAATATTTGTTTTCCAAAGGGGAAAAGTAATGTGGTTGTACTTCCGCTTTGGGCCGTACTCTCGCAGCTCGGCCTTCGGCCTCGCGTGCTTGGCCAATCCAATGGGAAGCTTCGGGCCTTCGGCCCTACGCGGAGCTCGGCCTTCGGCCTTCGCTGGATTTCGAAGCTCAGCGTCGGGCCTTCGGCCCGCCGCTTCGCTTATTAAAACAGTTAACTTCTAACCGGTTCGCTCTATAAATGCATTTTCCCGTTATTTTTAGTATAAAGAATATTTGTTTTCCAAAGGTGAAATGTAATGCGGTTGTACTTCCGCTTTGGGCCGCACTCACGCAGCTCGGCCTTCGGCCTCGCGTGCTTGGGCGATACAGTGGGACGCTCCGGGCCTTCGGCCCTACGCGGAGCTCGGCCTTCGGCCTTCGCTGGATTTCGAAGCTCAGCGTCGGGCCTTCGGCCCGCCGCTTCGCTTATTAAAACAGTTAACTTCTAACCGGTTCGCTCTATAAATGCATTTTTCCCGTTATTTTTAGTATAAGAATATTTGTTTTCCAAAGGTGAAATGTAATGCGGTTGTACTTCCGCTTTGGGCCGCACTCACGCAGCTCGGCCTTCGGCCTCGCGTGCTTGGGCGATCCAGTGGGACGCTCCGGGCCTTCGGCCCTACGCGGAGCTCGGCCTACGGCCTTCGCTGGGTTTCGAAACTCAGCGTCGGGCCTTCGGCCCGCCGCTTCGCTTATTAAGACACTCGGGGAGGATTGGTTTCGCTTCGGGAGTAGTGCGGGAAGTTGGAGCTTAAACACGACCCAATAGTAAAGTGTCTTGACAAGCTCACGTCGGGCCTACGGCCTTTGGCCTTCGGCCCGCCGTTTCGCTTGTCTAAGACACTTTTCCTATTGGGTCGTGTTTAAGCTCCAACTTCCCCCTCTCAGGTGACGCTTCGGGCCTTCGGCCCTACGCGGAGCTCGGCCTTCGGCCTTCGCTGGCCTCGACGCGTCGCCGTGGGGCCGTCGGCCCCCCGGCTCCGCTTATCAAGACAGTCGACTTGGTAGAACGCTTGGGAGCACCGTACGCACGCAGCTCGGCCTTCGGCCTCGCTTTTAGTTACTGGGGGTTGCACGCTTGGGGGTCGGGGTGAAGGCTCCGGGCCTTCGGCCCTCCGCCGGGGTCGGCCTTCGGCCTCCCAGCCTGAAGCTCGCCCTTCGGGCTCGCTTAACCTACATGGAAATTTGACTTTGCCCCTGTCCGCCGCCATTTTGGATTTTTTCAAAAAATTTTTTTTTCATATGGTAATCTTGGCCCCCCGGCTCGCCGCATGCAAAATCTCAGCGCGCTCGGACCAACATTAAAAAAAGAAAAAAAAAAGTCGGCCATTTTGAATTTTTTTTTGATGCAGTTTTATTTGTCTCGGGGTCCTCTATGACATTTGGTCGAGCACCCCTCACCTATCACGCACCGTTTGAGAGTTGCCATACAAAAGTAAACTGGCCATTTTTCCGCCATCTTGGATTTTTTCCAAAAATTTTTTTTTCCATAGGAGTCATTGGGGCTCCGAGATACCGCGACCAAAATTTCAGAGCGCTCGGAACTTTTTTGAAGTTTTAGAAAAAAAAAGTCGGCCATTTTGAATTTTTTTTTTCTTATTCAGATTCCACTCGGAGCCCTCTATGACATTTGGTCGAGCGCCCCCGACCTATCTCTCACCGTTTAGCATGTGGGGGATTCGAAAAAAAATCCCATACAAATTTTTTTTCGAGCTAAAAAAAAAAAAAAATTTTTTTTCGAATGCCGGGGCCCATATGTACCCACATACCGGTTCTCGGCGCTCTCGGACCGTTTTGAAATTTCGGCGCCATTTTGAGTCGGCCATTTTGAATTTTTTTAAATGCCATTCCATTTGTCTCGGGCCCTCTATGACATTTGGTCGAGCACCCCCCACCTATCTGACACCGTTTAAAAGTTGCCATACAAAATAAAAGTGGCCATGGTGTCCGCCATCTTGGATTTTTTCCAAATTTTTTTTTTCCATACCGGTCTAGAGGGCCCCGAGATTCCGTGACCGAAATTTGAGCGCGCCGGGACCGACATGAAAATCGGCCGCCATTTTGAATCCGCCATTTTGAAAAAAAAATGGCGGCCTCCGAAACTGCCCAGGGTCCTCTGTGACATTTGGTCGAGCACCCCCCCACTATCTCCCACCGTTTAGCCGGGCCGTCAAACATTTTTCTGTCCCGATCCGGTAGACCGAATGTCGGATTTTTCCGGAGGTCACCGGACCGCCCTCTGTACGACCGTACCAAACTCGAATCCCCCCCGCGCCTCCTTCCGGGAGAACAATTCGTGTCAATTCATGTTCGGGCTGCAGCTTTATATAATATAGACTAGATTTTGCTTGGTGCGCGGGGCCCGGGGGCCCCGCGGTGTGCATGGTGCTGTAGTTGGTATTGTTGTTTTTGTAGTTGGTGCTGTTGTTGATGTTGTTGTTGATGAGTTATTGTTGTAGGTGCCGTTGTTTGAGTGAAAAAGTTTGTTTTCCAAAGGGAAGAAGTGTTGCAGTTGTACTTTTGTTGCGCGTGCGAGCATGCACTCGGCCTTGCGTATGTTGTTATTAATATTGTTGTTTATGTGTTGTTGTTGTAGTGTTTTTTGTTGTTGCTGTTGTTTAGGTGTAAAAGTTTGTGTTTTCCAAAGGGAAAAGGTAAAGCAGTTGTACTTTTGCTTGCAAGGAATGGTCCGCGTGCGAGCACGCACTCCCGCAGCTCGGCCTTCGGCCTCGCGTGCTTGGGCGATCCAATGGGACGCTCCGGGCCTTCGTCCCTACGCGGAGCTCGGCCTTCGGCCTTCGCAATATAGTTACTTTGGGGGTTGAAGGGAAGTTGGAGCGTAAACACTGGCGAACTTCGAAGGGGACGCTTCGGGCCTTCGGCCCTACGCGGAGCTCGGCCTTCGGCCTTCGCTAGCCTCGACGCTTCGCCGTCGGGCCTTCGGCCCGCCGGCTCCGCCTATTAAGACAGTTGACTTGTTGCCGGTTCGCTTTATAACTTTTCCCGTTATTTTTGTTGTTATTAATATAAAGAAGATTTGTTTTCCAAAGGGGAAAGTTAATGCGGTTGTACTTCCGCTTTGGGCCGCACTCTCGCAGCTCGGCCTTCGGCCTCGCGTGCTTGGGCGATCCAATGGGACGCTCCGTGCCTTCGGCCCTACGCGGAGCTCGGCCTTCGGCCTTAGCTGGGTTTCGAAGCTCAGCGTCGGGCCTTCGGCCCGCCGCTTCGCTTATTAAGACACTCGGGGAGGGTTGGTTTCGCTTCGGGATTAGTGCGGGAAGTTGGAGCTTAAACACGACCCAATAGTAAAAGTGTCTTGACAAGCTCACGTCGGGCCTACGGCCTTTGGCCTTCGGCCCGCCGTTTCGCTTATTAAAACAGTTAACTTGTAACCGGTTCGCTCTATAAATGCATTTTTCCCGTTATTTTTAGTATAAAGAATATTTGTTTTCCAAAGGTGAAATGTAATGCGGTTGTACTTCCGCTTTGGGCCGCACTCTCGCAGCTCGGCCTTCGGCCTCGCGTGCTTGGCCGAACCAGTGGGACGCTCCGGGCCTTCGGCCCTACGCGGAGCTCGGCCTTCGGCCTTCGCTGGGTTTCGAAGCTCAGCGTCGGGCCTTCGGCCCGCCGCTTCGCTTATTAAGACACTCGGGGAGGGTTGGTTTCGCTTCGGGATTAGTGCGGGAAGTTGGAGCTTAAACACGACCCAATAGTAAAAGTGTCTTGACAAGCTCACGTCGGGCCTACGGCCTTTGGCCTTCGGCCCGCCGTTTCGCTTGTCTAAGACACTTTTCCTATTGGGTCGTGTTTAAGCTCCAACTTCCCCCTCTCAGGTGACGCTTCGGGCCTTCGGCCCTACGCGGAGCTCGGCCTTCGGCCTTCGCTGGCCTCGACGCGTCGCCGTCGGGCCTTCGGCCCGCCGGCTCCGCTTATCAAGACAGTCGACTTGGTAGAACGCTTGGGAGCACCGTACGCACGCAGCTCGGCCTTCGGCCTCGCTTTTAGTTACTGGGGGTTGCACGCTTGGGGGTCGGGGTGAAGGCTCCGGGCCTGAAGCTCGCCCTTCGGGCTCGCTTAACCTACTTGGAAATTTTACTTTGCCCCTGTCCACCGCCATTTTGGATTTTTCCAAAAAACTTTTTTTCATATGGTAATCTTGGCCCCCCAGGCTCGCCGCATGCAAAATCTCAGCGCGCTCGGACCAACATTAAAAAAAGAAAAAAAAAAAAGTCGGCCATTTTGAATTTTTTTTTGATGCAGTTTTATTTGTCTCGGGGCCCTCTATGACATTTGGTCGAGCACCCCCCACCTATCACGCACCGTTTGAGAGTTGCCATACAAAAGTAAACTGGCCATTTTTCCGCCATCTTGGATTTTTTCCAAAATTTTTTTTTTCCGTACGAGTCATTGGGGCTCCGAGATACCGCGACCAAAATTTCAGAGCGCTCGGACCTTTTTGAAGTTTTAGAAAAAAAAAAAGTCGGCCATTTTGATTTTTTTTTTTCTTATTCAGATTCCACTCGGAGCCCTCTATGACATTTGGTCGAGCTCCCCCGACCTATCTCTCACCGTTTAGCATGTGGGGGATTCTTAAAAAAATCCCATACAAATTTTTTTTCGAGCTAAAAAAAAAAAAAAATTTTTTTTTCGAACGCGGGGGCCCATATGTACCCACATACCGGTTCTCGGCGCTCTCGGACCGTTTTGAAATTTCGGCGCCATTTTGAGTCGGCCATTTTGAATTTTTTTAAATGCCATTCCGTTTGTCTCGGGGCCCTCTATGACATTTGGTCGAGCACCCCCCACCTATCTGTCACCGTTTAAAAGTTGCCATACAAAATAAAAGTGGCCATGGTGTCCGCCATCTTGGATTTTTTCCAAATTTTTTTTTTCTATACCGATCTAGAGGGCCCCGAGATTCCGTGACCGAAATTTGAGCGCGCCGGGACCGACTTGAAAATCGGCCGCCATTTTGAATCCGCCATTTTGAAAAAAAAAATGGCGGCCTCCGAAACTGCCCAGGGTCCTCTGTGACATTTGGTCGAGCACCCCCCCACTATCTCCCACCGTTTAGCCGGGCCGTCAAACATTTTTCTGTCCCGATCCGGTAGACCGAAAGTCGGATTTTTCCGGAGGTCACCGGACCGCCCCCTGTACGACCGTACCAAACTCGAATCCCCCCCGCGCCTCCTTCCGGGAGAACAATTCGTGTCAATTCATGTTCGGGCTGCAGCTTTATATAATATAGATAGCCGAGCCGGATATACTAGGTGCAACCAAAGCAAATCGTCTCCGTTGGCTTGGCCAGCTCGAAAGGATGGGTGACGATCGGGCAGTCAAGAGGGCTTACTTGGGTCGACCAACTGGACGCCGTCCTGTTGGTCATCCTAAATATCGTTGGGCGGATAGAGTGGAGGCAGATCTCCGTGAGCTCGTGTTCAGCGAAAGCTGGCGCGAGTCCGCGGTCTGGACCGAGCAAAGTGGCGTGTTGGAGGCCAAGACTTAGGGTCATCGCGCCAGCCCAGTACGTAAATAAGTAACATTGAATGACAGAAACGCAATTTAAGAACGAAAAACTTTAGAGATTTTTTGTTACACTTTCTTTTATCACCTTTAAGATCGATATTGCGAGTAGAACGTAAAAATTTATTAAAAAATGTTTAAATAAAAAAGCTCCTATAACACACGGATACTGATGTGCTGTCGGAAGGTTTCCAAAATAGCGAAATTTCCACATTCCACATAGTTGTTTCAACTTCGGAACTTTCATATTTTTGCATGAGGAATGATATTTTTAATTTCCCTGAAATTTCCTTAACTTTTTGGAAACGTTCCGCAAGAACATCTAGAACACACGCACACGGACACCAAAAGCATGTGGTACCTGGGTGGTGCACGGCCAGCGTGTTGGGGCTGGTCGGCATTATGGGGGACACGCAAAACGCTGCGTCCGGGGTTATTATCATGTTAATATGCCAATTATTTTAACTTTCTTTGTATAGAGATGTTAATAAATGAGAACATATGAATTTCAAATACTATTACCAAAGATAATTTGAAATAAAGGTGGATTGCCAAAGAAAATTTTGTAACCGCAGTAAATTTACTGCCATCTTAAAACTTTTAGAACGCCGTTTGACTTTGATCCTTACTGTTTCACTGATATATGTTAAATATCAAAAAGTGGCGCCATCTAATAGAGCATAGGCCAAAGGTTATGGCGCCATCGGTCAAAACGAATGCGGCTATTTCAATTGTCTTTGATACACGTTACGGAAGCGAATAGCAGACGTACTTGGATGCGGCAGCGGCGACAGGCGCAGCGGCTGGTGCAGCGGCGGCACCACCAGGTGCGGCGCCGCGCCCACGCCCGGCAGCGGCGACCCGCCCATCTGTTGCTGCAAACACAACTATTGCTAACATCTGCTTCATTATGAAAATTAGGGACCGGTCCGGTATCCCCTTAGACGGTTTTGGAAGGGATATTCCGTAAGGCTTTGCTTACCAAAGCCGTTGTTAACAAAAACCCTTTCATTTGGCTTATACCCGTTCTTAAGTGCTAACCTCCGATTATAAATTATAACGCTTACTTATGCCATTTTCAACTTTCTCTTCGTAAAAATAGAAGCAAATATTGCTTATTTAGGTTTAAAGTGAAGGACTAGGTGTCTAGCGCGTTGACAGCACAGGTGACATAATTTTTTGAATTAGGAAGGGGATACCCTTTCATTTTAGCGGTATCTGTGAAAGCGAAACCCGTTCCTTGAGCTAAGTCAAATGAACGGGTAAGCAATTCAAAGGGAAAGCCAATCGTTGGGGCTATTCGATAAACGACTAAATTATTTATAGATTTTTTTCTGGAAAGGGTTGGACGGGTACCTGGTTAAAACAAATATATGCCGGTCGACGACAGGGTCTATCGCATGCGCTCGGAAATGCATTCCGTGGCTTTCGGGTAAGCATACCCCGAGTTTACGGAGGTACTTACGCGTAATTTTACTTGTGAAGTGCAGCAATCTGGAGTTTTTACTTATTTTATTCTTTTATCAGAGGCCGGATTTCTCATGGCAATTTGAATTGTCATTAGAGACTTCTTATTCATCAACTTTCGATATACCTATATCGATAAAATATAGAATACAACATATTAAAATAAGATTCAAAGTAGAGGTAAATAACAAGCAATCTTATCACTAAAAAGCGATCGTTTCCAGATAACTTTTGAGTAGTTGAAAATGCAAAATAAAGATAAGCAACAAAAAAAGAAAACTTAATAGTTTCACATTTAATTACTTCAGTTCCGTGTTTTTTTTTCACGTTCAATGTCTGTTTTAGTGCAAAAAATATTCCAACAGGTTTAAAAAAAAATACTAATTATCTTTTTTCCATATTATTTGTTATTTATTAGTTTATTACTTCTTTTAGTACAGTCAAATATCCATTAACTATTATTACTTTTTAATATATTGTGTTCCACACTGTATCGATATATGTGTACTGGAACTCGATTGAGTACTTCCTATGATAATTCAGAAGTGCCACAATAGTTCCGGTCTCTGTTCATCAATCAAAAAGAAAGAAGCGCTACTAGCGGTAAGAGCGTGCGACTTGCAATCCGGAGGTCGCGGGTTCAAACCCCGGCTCGTACCAATGAGTTTTTCGGAACTTATGTACGAAAAATCATTTGATATTTACCAGTCGCTTTTCGGTGAAGGAAAACATCGTGAGGTCTAGTTAACCCGCTGGGTTGGAAGGTCAGATAGCAGTCGCTGTCGTAAAAACTAGTACCTACGCCAATCTAAGGATTAGTTGCCAAGCGGACCCCAGGCTCCCATAAGCCGTGGCCAAAATGCCGAAACAACTCGAGGACGCCGAAGACGATCCTTTTACTTTTTTAATTTCTTTTATACATCAATGAAGAAGAAATATCATACTATGTACCGTATAGGTCATGAAAAGTTACCTGTCTTTGCTGCTGGTGCAGCCGCAGGATGGTAAGCAGCACCTCGCGATGGCGGGACTGCAGGCCTGGGTTTCCTAACTGCTGCATCAGGTGCTGCACCGTTATCTCGCCAGCTTTCAGACCTACAACAATGCAGCATGGATAGTTATTTATCCAGTTATATATTTTAGCATTAGTAAGAACTTCTCAGAAGTAAGTGTCCCGCCGAGTTTCTTGCCGGCCCATATTGGGATACCTTCCTCCAATTGAGGGGGGGATTTAAATCTCGGATCAGAGGTGTAGGGTTAGAGCCGGTGTAGCTTTATTTGACGTTCATAAGCGCATTGTAATATGCCTACTTGAATAATAAACTATCTTTATCTGATCTTAAGCTTGTGGCTCCAAAATCAGGCACTTTTTGCAGAAAATTTTAGATGTAAATTATAAGTATTATAAATACCATGCAACATTATATAATTTCATTAATTGTTAAATCAAAGAGCCTCATAAAAACTGCACACTTACTTCTGTTGAGTTCTTTCTAATGCAAAAAAAAAACCTATAACCTAAACCTATTGTTAATATTTAAAAAAATAAATTAATTAAATTAATGAAATAAGAATCCGCAATAACTTAGATTAAAACTCACAGTAAATAAATAAATAAAATTAAAATTCACAATAATATAAATAAATTAACTTAAAATTCACAATAAAATAACGAAATTAAATTATAATTCACGCAATTAAACTACCCATGAAAATGCCCAGTATAACTAACTGTGGCTACAAAGTGTACGTTAGACAATCCACCTGCATGTGATATAGTATTTGTGCGCAGACACATACCGTGTATGATGGCCTGCGCCTCGGGGCGCTGCAGCAGCTCGCGGTCGGCGGCCGAGGGCCCGGGCGCGGGCGCGGGCGCGGGCGCGGGCGCCGGCGCCGGCGCGGGCGCCAGCAGCTCGCTCTGCTGGTGCTGCTGGTGCTGCTGGCGAAAATATTATCATAGTCACCTCATTTTACACTTTACACTCAAACATGTTCGGAAATGGTCGCATTTTGTCCGTAAACCGAAAGCGTAAACTGCCTAATTTTGTTGCCCGGCTCAGACCTATCCTCCTATCTATATGTCTTCGGCCGGCAACCCCTCTCGTCCCGACCTCTGTAGTAATGTACTATTTACTATTCGTTGACTAGAAAATAGTACGTTGAAATTTTTGATAGGCGCATACGAAAGGTTAAGATTTCGTATACCAAAGTGTAATTGGGTACTTTTCATATATGGGCTCCCAACTCAACTATAAAATTGTTGTACTATACCTGTTACACTTGCAGCAGTTTGTAGAGCAGTTCCTGCGGGATGTGCTGTTGCGCCAGCGGCGCTTTTTGTTGTTATTGTTGTTCCATGCTCTTGTTGCACAATACCTGTAGCACTTGCAGCAGTTTGTAGAGCAGCTCTTGCGGGATGTGCGGTTGCGCCGGCGGCACTTTTTGTTGTTGCTGCTGCTGTTATTGTTGTTCCATGCTCTTGTTGCACAATACCTGTTGCACTTGCAGCAGTTTGTAGAGCAGCTCCTGCGGGATGTGCTGTTGCGCCAGCGGCGCTTTTTGTTGTTATTGTTGTTCCATGCTCTTGTTGCACAATACCTGTTGCACTTGCAGCAGTTTGTAGAGCAGTTCCTGCGGGATGTGCTGTTGCGCCAGCGGCGCTTTTTGTTGTTATTGTTGTTCCATGCTCTTGTTGCACAATACCTGTTACACTTGCAGCAGTTTGTAGAGCAGTTCCTGCGGGATGTGCTGTTGCGCCAGCGGCGCTTTTTGTTGTTATTGTTGTTCCATGCTCTTGTTGCACAATACCTGTAGCACTTGCAGCAGTTTGTAGAGCAGCTCTTGCGGGATGTGCGGTTGCGCCGGCGGCACTTTTTGTTGTTGCTGCTGCTGTTATTGTTGTTCCATGCTCTTGTTGCACAATACCTGTTGCACTTGCAGCAGTTTGTAGAGCAGCTCCTGCGGGATGTGCTGTTGCGCCAGCGGCGCTTTTTGTTGTTATTGTTGTTCCATGCTCTTGTTGCACAATACCTGTTGCACTTGCAGCAGTTTGTAGAGCAGCTCTTGCGGGATGTGCGGTTGCGCCGGCGGCACTTTTTGTTGTTGCTGCTGCTGTTGTTGTTGTTCCATGCTCTTGTTTAACATCTAAATGTTAGAATGAATTAGTACAAGTATAAAGATTTTTGAATGACTATTTTCATCCAATTATATAGAGATAATGAATATTTTAGTCATCTAAACAGTTTAAGCCGGTGATAAACAGTCCGTAAAAACGCTTACTACCCGTTCGCTACCAGTTGGCCGTTTCCTCCCGGCCCGCTTCCCCGCAACGCCCCCTCTGGCGCCTTATCCACTCGCTACTACAGCTTTACTTTTTTTACTTTTATTATTTAGATTATTACTCAAGGGACGATAGGCACTCATTCCTGTCGAGGTAGTTAATAGTCCGAGAAAGAAAAGTAAAGTGTTAAACACTATACTTTTCGAAGTTTATTTTTTGAATACGAACAAAGTAATATACATGTGTATAAAAAAAAAGATTAAGTATATACTTAAATAGTATTTCTTGAGGGTAGTTTCAATTAACATTTTAGGTAAAAGTATCGTGGATTTATGGAATGGATAGTTAAATATAAGAATGGAAATTGTACAACAGATACATTTAATTACAAATTTTAATTGCTTATCGTCGAAAAAAAAAACCTTCTGGGAAAGTAAATAGCTCTAGTGCAGAAACATATCATTTTCTGCACACTTTTTAGAACAACAACCACTCACTTTCAGAGCATGAGAAAATTATTAAATGAAGTAAGCATTAAAAATAAAGTACGAATTTATTTTTTGTCGACAGTACAGTCGGTTCCCTCACATAAGTATCCACTTTTCTATACAACTTAGTATGGCTACTTGGTTACTTAAGTTGAGGAACCGACCGTACTAGTAACTGTACCTGTGACGTTATCATGTAACGGTCGCCGACGGCCAACTTGAAGCGAACGGGTAGTAACTGTGCAGTGCTATCCGTAAAGCGTTCATTCCCTACCAGAAATGGCTCGTGAATTTGGCACGTTTGTTTCGTAGCCCATTTTCACCGGCCGTCTACGTTGGGGTCTAGAGGAAGTATAAGTGTCGTATAGGTACCTGCAGTAAGCTCATGGGCTGCGGCGGGCGCTGCTGCTCGGCGGCCGGCACGGCGTGGCCGCCGGACACCTGCGCCAACTGTCGCGTCACACGTTACACATGGTTCAGATGTTAAGTAATCATATTAACGATGTTAAACATTACTTACATATTACAAACTTTATGCATTACTTTATTATGCAACTTGTTTTTTGGTTTAAGTACTTACACTCTTACAGCAGTATAGGTATAGGAACAAGCTTATATTTTAATAGAAAAGTGTGATTTGATTTGATTACTCATTAGAAATATAATGGTAAATATAATAGTAGAACATTTTAAAAGTAAATAGGGTTGTTTCCATCTACAAATCTTAGGGCAGAATTGTATCCCAATAAATTCTTTTGGATTATAAGAACATGTTAAACTACTTTTAGGGGACCTGTAATGACCATATTTTTGTAAATATTGAATTTAAAATATCTTTTGGCACACGTCACGTGACCAAACTCGAAACGTCTTTGAAGATTCTGATGACGTCACAACTCTCGGATTGACACTGTTGACAGTTAGGTGATGGGCGCGAAAGCATCTGTCAAAATATATTTTGTTAATTTAACATATTTAAAGCCGTTTTTAGTATAAAAGTTGAATTTTAGGGCAACTTTTAGTTAATATAGAACGTAATACAAGCGTTTCAAAAAATTGGAAACAACCCTATTACTCAAATGACTCAAGTTGTGGCTATGATATTTGCCAGTTCAACATTTTTCAAAGCAATTAAAAGGGTATTTTTATGTTACATTTTCCTACATTTTTTTTTATGTTTTTGACAATATTTTAGGATGTTTTGATATTTAGCTTTTGTGGTTGCTTAATGTACATTTTAGGTTAGGTTAGTTACCTACAATTATAAAACAAAGACAGAAACATGAGATATTAAAGAAAACAACCTTGTTTCCATACTTTTGGCCTTGGGTGTAAGTTTTAAAGTAGCGGTACTGATAAATCCGCTACTCGACGCTAGATGTCGACTACAAAAATAATAAGCGTTTTGATAAGAACTGACGTAGGGAGTAAGCGCTCTATGCTTGATTATTTCTCTATGGTAGTAGGTAGGTTGTGATAACACTGACAAACAATAGGGAGTATTACTGCAATGTTCTGCCGCCAGGGTGCAGCACTAGCACCTTTCATAAACCATAGATATATATATATATACTGTGCCTTAAATTGTTATTGACAAGTTTTCACAGATAATGAAATATGGCATTGATGCAACTATGGAAGGTAGAGGCAAGGAACAGAATCTCCATATACCAAAAAGTGTCCGACAAAAAACCATAAATAGGTGGGGCTACAATACCTAGAATACTTGAGAAAAAAAATCTAATCATAGACCGCGCACTTTACTCCGTCAATAACGCCTAGGTTCTTAGCTAGTCTGGAGAGATTTGGAACTATTGTTTATAGCTGAAAGCTGGACACTTTTGCAACAATTCTGTCTAAGAAGACTCTGTTCCTTGGCTCTACCTTCCATAGATGCAACAAACCGGTTTCTTTACAAAGGGCCTACTGAGAAACGCGAAAATCGGATTTGAGTTATCTGCCTATGAAGTTAGTTTAGCTTTAATTATGATATCTGTTATTATTATAATTATAGATTTTAATTTATTAAAGTTTAGTAACTATCAAGTTAGTTTAGCTTTAATTATGATATCTGTTATTATTATAATTATAGATTTTAATTTATTAAAGTTTAGTAACTATCAAACAATAATTTGATTTATATTTATTATATTGCCTTTATCTTTATGTTGATTATCTTCAAGTTCATCGCTCGAATATGCAAAAGTGATAGAGAGGTGAGATAACGAATTTCGATTTTCTTGTTTCGCGGTAGACCCTCAGATTGTAATTGATTGTGGCGCCACTGCCCCCTACGCAGAGTTTCGCGTAATATTCCCTATTGCCACAGTATTGCCGGCTTAGTTATAGTCAATCGGTCATAGGGCAGGCTCTGGTACCCGGTAGTTAGGATAGCACAGTATGATGTACTCACGAGCCGCTTGAAGGCGGACAGGTCGTGGTCGGGGAGCGGCGCGGGCTGCGGCGGCCGCAGGCGCGCCTCCAGCTCCTCCAGGCTGTGGATCTTGCCGCCCACGTTGTTCATCTCTACAACATTACATAAAGCGGTTAGTTTCTTTCCGAGACTCCGACACGAATCAAGTATCGGGGGAAGGTCAGACTGAGTATGGTAACCAGTGTCATAACAGGTCATGGATTAACAAACATCTTTTTATAACAGGTGTCTCAGTCCTCTATGACGAGGATGCATGGAGACAGAAGAAATAGCCTCCCACGTGGTGCTGGAATGCCGCCAAAACATCTCGAATCCCCGAGAGAACTCCCCGAGGTCCTCAACATCAAAGGTCTGATAGGATTCCTCGACGAGTTGGGCTGGCAAGAGTAGCGGATACATACCGGGCCTCGGGTCCGAGTTGGCGTTGGCCCGGCGCAGCAGGTCCGGTAGCGAGGGCAGCGCCACGGTCCTGCACGGAGCGGATACATACCGGGCCTCGGGTCTGAGTTGGCGTTGGCCCGGCGCAGCAGGTCCAGTAGCGAGGGCGGCGCCACGGTCCTGCACGGAGCGGATACATACCGGGCCTCGGGTCCGAGTTGGCGTTGGCCCGGCGCAGCAGGTCCAGTAGCGAGGGCGGCGCCACGGTCCTGCACGGAGCGGATACATACCGGGCCTCGGGTCCGAGTTGGCGTTGGCCCGGCGCAGCAGGTCCAGTAGCGAGGGCGGCGCCACGGTACTGCACGGAGCGGATACATACCGGGCCTCGGGTCCGAGTTGGCGTTGGCCCGGCGCATCAGGTCCAGTAGCGAGGGCGGCGCCACGGTCCTGCACGGAGCGGATACATACCGGGCCTCGGGTCCGAGTTGGCGTTGGCCCGGCGCAGCAGGTCCAGTAGCGAGGGCGGCGCCACGGTCCTGCACGGAGCGGATACATACCGGGCCTCGGGTCCGAGTTGGCGTTGGCCCGGCGCAGCAGGTCCAGTAGCGAGGGCGGCGCCACGGTCCTGCACGGAGCGGATACATACCGGGCCTCGGGTCCGAGTTGGCGTTGGCCCGGCGCAGCAGGTCCAGTAGCGAGGGCGGCGCCACGGTCCTGCACGGAGCGGATACATACCGGGCCTCGGGTCCGAGTTGGCGTTGGCCCGGCGCAGCAGGTCCAGTAGCGAGGGCGGCGCCACGGTCCTGCACGGAGCGGATACATACCGGGCCTCGGGTCCGAGTTGGCGTTGGCCCGGCGCATCAGGTCCAGTAGCGAGGGCGGCGCCACGGTCCTGCACGGAGCGGATACATACCGGGCCTCGGGTCCGAGTTGGCGTTGGCCCGGCGCAGCAGGTCCAGTAGCGAGGGCGGCGCCACGGTCCTGCACGGAGCGGATACATACCGGGCCTCGGGTCCGAGTTGGCGTTGGCCCGGCGCAGCAGGTCCAGTAGCGAGGGCGGCGCCACGGTCCTGCACGGAGCGGATACATACCGGGCCTCGGGTCCGAGTTGGCGTTGGCCCGGCGCAGCAGGTCCAGTAGCGAGGGCGGCGCCACGGTCCTGCACGGAGCGGATACATACCGGGCCTCGGGTCCGAGTTGGCGTTGGCCCGGCGCAGCAGGTCCAGTAGCGAGGGCGGCGCGGCGGGGGAGATCGGTGCGAACATGTGACTCGGCTCGCTGGCTGGTGGACGCGCCGGGTTATCCAGGTCTGGGAACAAAATAAACTAAATAAAATCGAATACGACGATCAAAATTGTTTATAAGACCAAAGAGAATTTGAAATAGAGGTGGATTGTTACCGGGCATCGGCTAAAGGTTATAGTGGCGCCATCGCTCGAAACGTCTTTGGCTTTTGATCTGTTAGATGGCGCCACTTTTTGATATTTAACAAATTGAACACACATCAGTGAAACAATAAGGATCAAAGTCAAATGACGTTCTAAACGTTTTAATCGTGTGTCGAACATTGTAAAGGAATATGCCACGAGCATTTTTTGACCCACTTATACAACGTTGCATACAATACTTTTCCTACGAGTCAACAAAAATAAATCTTAATTTAGGTAAACAAAGCAAAAGTATATAGCTAAGACGCGCGAGTATACCTTGTTACGCGCCCGGCCCGCCCCGGCCCGGTCGGTCGGCGACACCTTCTCGTAACTCATGAGACCCTGGTACTTGCTCTTTGCTATGGAGACTAACAAGCAACGCTAAGCGGTCTTCGTATTCTATGGGTGTTGCTATATTACGGGTGTCACATGCGTGTTTCTGACTTATGAAGTAATTATTTTTACTATGCAACCAAATGAATATTTTGTAAGTTGGCAGCAATGCACTTAGTTTAAAACTGTATTCGTTTTGGTTTTGTTAGGTTGGTAGCCATTAATCGCAGTAACGTTATAGCGATTAAAAGCACAAGAGCTTTTATGAGGAATAGACAATATAGACTTTTCTTGAAACCTTTTATGTATGTTCTTATATTCGTGCTAATGAATGCATAAATGACAGATAACAGTAGAGGAGTAGGAAAAAATATAAATGACAGAACATACCGTCGACCATGTTGTTCAATAGCCTCTCGTAATGGCGTGAGTCGTTTGTGGGACTTTCGCGACGGAACCAGCGGCTGAATCTACTGCCGCCTTCGCTCTCACCGCCGCCGTTCTGAAAGAACACAAATAAAAAAAATATAGAGGCAGAAAGGCGATCTCTTTCATACAATGATGAAAAATGTTTCGCACATTCCGCAATTCTTTTGCAGGCGTGTTATAGATAGGCTTGAATGGAAGAAGCGAGGAGAGGCCTTGACCCAGCAGTGTACAAAAAATAGGCTAAAAAAAACATTTTTACAGTAAAAACAATATTTTTGCAGTTTGTTAAGGTCACAGCCGACAGTCACGTTTAGGTGGAAAGGCGAGTTACATACCGTGAGCACGTCGGGTATGGAGTCCAGCTTGAGGAACTCGTCGAGGTTGAAGTCGGGCTGCGAGCCCGCCGGCTCCTCGGCCTTCGACTCTACCCCCGAATCCTTATCCTGGAGATAAATATCAGGTTAGAAACAAGATCAGTATTAAGAAGTTAAGTGCCTTTTTGGTCAATTTGAACGCTTTAAAACTATACAAACATGGTTCAAAGAGCGATCCAGAGCCAAAGAGAATTAGAAATAGAGGTGGATTGTCAAAGACAACTTTGTAGCCACAGTAAATTTACTGCCATCTTTGGACACATTATTAAAACGTTTAGAACGCCATTTGACTTTGATCCTTATTCTTTCACTGATATTTGTTAAATTTGTTAAATATCAAAAAGTACTAAAGGCGTCGATACTAGTCGTGCCCACAGCGCCAAGGACACCTATAGGTGTCATGGCGTACGCTGTCAAAGGAACCTTCACACTTTCAAGTAAGGTTTAAATTAGCTCGCTTGCGCCCGGAAGCTTGGCGCTTGGCTTGAGTGATGTTTGTGTTTATGACATGAAGCGTTCTAAAAGTTAAACGCTGGTCGGGAAAATCTTTTACAGTACATATGGGGCTACTTTATAGCACTAGTGCGAGAAGTAGCATGTTACGTTACTGTGTCGAACATTTAAAGGGCCATATGTACTGTAAAACGTTGTACGATACATGTACGAATAGGTAATTCGCAACTCGTGTCGATTTAAAACACTCCCTTCGGTCGTGTTTTAATTTATCGCCACTCGTTTCGAATTTCCTATTTTTCGCACTTGTATCGTAATGTACTATTTTATGTTATTTTGTATAAAATAGTGAATAGTTAGTAGATTTGTATTATTTTAAAACAAATTTGAACTCACATTGCTAGTGTCATTGGAGTCTTCAATCGGTGCAGGTTCAGACGTGGATTCGCTCCGCCACCGCTCGAGGCGCTCGCCTCGCTCGGGGCGCTCGCTTCGCTCGTTTCGCTCGTTACGCTCGTTACGCTCGCTTCGCTCGGTGCCGGGTGATCTGGCACCGCTGTTGTTGTTCCATTTCTGTAGACAAAGCGAGCGAATTGGGTTCATTAACTCTACATATTCAACGTAGTTACATTAATTATTTGCAAACTTTACAAGTTATTAGTTCAATTTTCTATATTATTATTATTTCCTTTATTCATTTCTTTTCTCAGGCTAGGATTTTTATAATATGGATATAAAAGTAAAATATAAAAACACTTACAAAACAATACAAAAGATATAAACACATTATAAAAAACCTAACCTAGGGTGCCGCCAGCAGCGGGGCAGGGCCCAAGCTGCCGGTGGTCAGGGCCGCAGAGAGAGGAACCGACGTACTATACGCGCCGTGTCCAAAATTACTGCCTTCTGCATCTGACCCTTGATCCAGCCACCTAGCGAGAGTCTCTCTAGGTGTTGGTCGAGACTCTTCGCTATGAGACCGTTCGCTGACACGACTATCGGGACAATGATCGTCGAATCAACATCCCACATGGCGGTTATCTCGTGAGCCAAGTCTAGGTACTTACTGGACTTGTCCTTCTCGGCTTTCACGAGATTCTCATCATGGGGGATGGTGATGTCGACGAGCACGGCCCGGCGTTGCGATCGATCTATTATCACGATGTCAGGCTTATTGGCTACAATAGTCCTGTCAGTAATAATAGATCGATCCCAATAGAGCGTGGCACGACCATTTTCGAGAACTGGCGCAGGTGTGTACTTGTAGTACGGTACTTCGCGGTCCACAAGGCCGTATAGAAGAGCAAGTTGCTGGTGAATAATCCTGGCTACGAGATTATGTCTGTGCAAGTACTCGCCGTTAGCAAGATGAGAACAACCGGAAATGATATGCCTGAGTGACTCTCCGGGACGGCGGCATGCCCGACAAATGTCGACCGTACCGTCCTTCAGGATATATTTCCGATAGTTGTTCGTCATCATCACTTCGTCCGCAATTGCACAGGCAAAACCTTCGGTTTCTCCGAAGAGGTCCCCGAATCGTAACCAGTTCACCGACGCGAGCAGGTCCACGTCGGGTCCCGTGAGGGCCTTGTAGAACCGCCCGTGTAGCACCTTACTCTCCCATGCCGCCTTGCGATCCGCAGTACTTAGTACCACAGGTTTGCGCCAGTTCTCGTTTGCCAAGGAGAGGCGTGAGGTTCCTGTCTACTGCCACCACATCACGATGCATCCCACACTCGTTGTTAAGGAAATAATTCCTGAGATTGCACACCTCGCGGTTATGGAGATCTTTGGCGTTTAGGAAGCCGCGACCTCCACATTTCCGTGGGATGTACAATCTCATAACTGACGAGCGTGGGTGTAGCATACGGTGTGTGGTTAGCAGTAGTCGGACCCTCCGATCCAAGGCGTCCAGCTCGGTCTGAGTCCATCTTAGTATGCCAAAGGAGTATGTGAGTAGGGGCATTACCCAGGCGTTAAAGGCGCGCACTTTGTTGCCTCCTGACAAAAGACTGTTAAGGACTTTTGTGAGCCGACTGAAAAAGCGCTCCTTCACCGACTGTCTAATATCCTCGTCCTCAATACCCAACGACTGTGTCATACCAAGGTATTTGTAGGTTTCTGATTCAGAGATAGATCTGAAAGACATTGTCTCAGAAAGTTGTAAATTTATTGAATTTACAACCTTCCCCCGCTGTACATGCATAACCGCACATTTATCGACACCAAACTCCATGTTGATGGCACTACTGAAGACTTCGGTGGTTTTCAGTAGCTCCAACAAGTCTTGGCTATTTGGTGCAAATAATTTGAGGTCATCCATATACAGAAGGTGAGAAATGACTTCACCCTCTCTCCGAAGCCGGCAACCTAGTCCCGAATCCTTCAGCAGAGTGCTGAGGGGATTCAGAGCTAGGCAGAACCACAGGGGACTCAGACTATCACCCTGGAATATTCCTCGCTCAATCCTTATAAAATCCTGCGGGCCAGGGCGGTCATCCCCGCCTCCTGGTTGACTATTATTATTATTATTATTAATTATTAAATCCTTTATTTCAGGCAAAAAAAAACCCATAAAAGTGTTAGTATTACAGAACATAACTTACAAGACTATTGTTAGTACATACATAGATCACAAACACAGACATAACCGGATGAGCATAAAATAATAAAATGTCAATAACTTATCTCTACAGTAATTTAAATTGTCCATTAAACCATATAACATATTGAAAGGGTGAAAAGTTTTATTACAAAATAAAAATTAAAGGTCTTTTTAGGTAACTTAGCGAAATACAAAACAAGAACAGAAATTATTTTATGGTAACTATTTAAAATATTTGCAAGTCTCTAAATAGTTTTACTGGTTTTTAACTGGTTATGAGAAAGAATAAATTTTCTTATTTTGTACCTGGTTACAAAACTCTGTTACATACGCGGCCGAAAGGTAGGAAAACATTTAATGCAGTGCACAAATTTATTATAAACAAGCGTATATACGAGACTTTCACTGTTGTATTTATTTATTTAATCTTTATTGCACAGAATAAAAAAAAAAAACACAGTAAAAGGTGGACTTAATGCCCCGAGGCATTCTCTACCAGTCAACCTTAAATCTGAGTAGAGAGATTGTGAGGTGCTAAAATTAAATTAAAATAGAACAACAACTTGAACAATAGATTTAATGATACATATATTTAAAAAATACAAAAAGTCAGGTTCCACCGTGATTTTAACTCGTATCGCTGGATTCCAAGTCCAGAGTGCTAACCATTACACCATGGAACCGGCTGAGCTAATCGACGAATTTACTCATCACAAACTCTTGCTACTTTATGTTACCGATTGTAGCGTTAAACGTTTAAAGCAACCTTGTTGGAAGTTTCATAAGAAGTTTAAAAAAAATATGAAAGATAGTCTACCAGAGCGTAATTAATTTTTGATTTATTTTCGAGCGGCAATGCATTCCGTACATCATCGTCAGTTGTGACAGTTGTGATGTCGCGTTATTAAATTCGACGTTTTCAGTAAAACAAAGTAGTGATGCTTGCTGAATTATTTTATACGGAAAAATAATAAAGTAGAATATTTATATACCTCAGTCTCTTTCCCGCTCGTCGAACCGTTCTTTTTAGTAGGCTCGTCGAAACCGCGGAGTTCGATAGTGTCATGTTGAGATGTCGGCCCTCCACTAAACCTGCACACATAATAAAATAAAATAAATAAATAAACGCAAGTATAACGGGTTAGCACTGATTGACTAGCACGTTATTTTCTCGCGAATTAGCAAAGTAATATTTCTTGCTTTAATTAGCACGGATTTCCACAAAGTAACGCCTGATTCTATTAATTATTAAATAAATATATGAGGACAATGTTGCGCAGATCGACCTAGCCCCAAATCAAAGAGAAATAATTGTAGTACAGAGGTAGTCTAAGAAAAAATCGTGCCCCTTAGTCACATCCAAAACAGATGGCGCTGTAAAGGTAAAGGTTCCCATTACAAGGACTGTCAAACTTTTCATACAAGCAAACTGCAATGACTTTGAGATACGATAGATGCAACCTAGCCTTTTTTTAATATCAATAAATTAATAGTTTAAAAAACACTAGAAAAACACGGTTTAATAAATGCACATCAAAATCCATTAAGGGACCTTTTTCACAAGTGCACTACTATTGATACGGGTGCGTCATGAAATGTATACGCACTTTTGGTATAATTTTACTTTACAAACGTTCATAACGTATAATAACGTTAAGTATAATGTACAAAATATCTATTTTCAGAAAGTATAAGCTCATAATGATATAACATACATAAAATATATCATTGTTTCGCCTAACGAGCTTAAGAAATAATTCCGTTTGAAATAATCTACAATTAGTATACATATCAAAATGTCGAATAACATTTTAAATAATATTCGAATATAAAGCAGCAGAGCGTGTAGATAATGTCACGGAAGAGTATTGTTTGACAGGAGTATAGATAGGTGCGACGACGAGCGAAGCGAGGAGGAGCGTGTTAGGTGAACTGCGAGCTAATTGAACTGACTTTTTTTTGGAGAATTGTAAGGCGTTTATGAGTATGTTACTTTTTTAGCTTATTATTGGTAATCGTTGTTATATATTTTTTCCTACTCCTCTACTGTTATCTGTCATTTATGCATTCATTAAAACGAATATAAGAACATACATAAAAGGTTTCAAGAAAAGTCTATATTGTCTATTCCTCATAAAAGCTCTTGTGCTTTTATAAGCTATAATGTTACTGCGATTAATGGCTACCAACCTAACAAAACCAAAACGAATACAGTTTTAAACTAAGTGCATTGATGCCAACTTACAAAATATTCATTTGGTTGCATAGTAAAAATAATTACTTCATAAGTCAGAAACACACATGTGACACCCGTAATATAGCAACACCCATAGACTACGAAGATCGCTTAGCGTTGCTTGTTAGTCTCCGTAGGCTACGGTGGCCAAAATTGAGAAAAAACTGTCCAAAAAATTAATTTAGCAAGTAGCAAGTACCAGGGCCTCATGAGTTACGAGGAGGTGTCGCCAACCGGCCGGCCGCGGCCCGGGGCGGGCCGGGCGCGTAACAAGGTGTATGCTCGCGCGTCTTGGCTATATACTTTTGCTGTAATTTGTTTACCTAAATTAAGATTTATTTTTGTTGACTCGTAGGAAAAATATTGTATGCAACGTTGTATAAGTAGGTCAAAAAATTCTCGTGGCGTATTCCTTTACAATGTTCGCCTACGCCTTCGGCTCCGGCTCACATTGTAACTCACGCCACTCGCCTTTTTTGACCCTTCTTATACAACTGTTGCATAAAATACTATTAAAGTTACAGTGTATATTAATTCAACATTATATTACATGAATTTTATCATTTTATCATAAAAGTATACTATACTTACAGGATGTTATTGATTATGAAATTATAATTTTCGTTGTTATTCGTTATAATCGTTATTCTTAGTGAATGTTATACTTTGAAATATTATACTATTAGAGTTTATATGTTCTATGGAATATACCATAAGTACGTATACGTTTCATTACTTACCCTATGATACGATATTCCATCATGGAATGCCAGTGCCTATCTTCCGGCTTCATCGTCAGACCTTGAAACCTAATCGTGGTCAAAGTTCATTACAAGACTTTTGTAACAAATCCAAACAGCTATGATACGATGTTCCATCATGAAGTGCCATTTCATATCTTCCGGCTCCATCATCAGATCAGTTAGACAGTACCATATTATTGCATTGTCATCAGAACTACATGGGTAAGTAATGAAACGTATACGTACTTATGGTATATACCATAGAACATATAAACTTTAATAGTATAATATTTAAAAGTATTACATTCACTAAGAATAATGATTATAACGAATAACAATGAAAAATATAATTTCATAATCAATAACACCCTTTCAGTATAAAATTCATGTAATATAATGTTGAATTAATATAATTTAATAATATACATATAACAAATATTACCAATAATAATCAAAAAATCTGTAGGGTTATGAGTAGAAACTAAAATATTAACACAAAGAGTTTTATTTGAAAATCAATAAAAAAAATAAGTCAGTTCAATTAGCTCGCAGTTCACCTAACACGCTCCTCCTCGCTTCGCTCGTCGTCGCACCTATCTATACTCTGTCAAACAATACTCTTCCGTGACAGTATCTACACGCTCTGCTGCTTTGTATTCAAATATTATTTAAAATGTAATTCGACATTTTGATATGTGTACTAAATGTAGATGATTTAAACGGAATTATTTCTTATGCTCGTTAGGCGAAACAATGATATATTTTATGTATATATCATTATGAGCTTATACTTTTTGAAAATAGACAATTCGTACATTATACTTAACGTTATTATACGTTATGAACGTTTGTAAAGTAAAATTATACCAAAAGTGCGTATACGTTTCATGACGCACCCGAACTACATACAGCTGCCAATTTTCATGACGCTGCGATCCTTGGAAGATGGTTAAATTAGTTACCTTAGATTCCATTACATAGTTACATACAGGTCGACCTAATAAAAGCGTGTTAAAAATAAGGACAGTTTTTTTTCTTCTGGCTTTTGGACAGAATAATAATACTACCGTACAGAAATGCACTTCCTGCAAAACCGAAGTGGGACAGCGATTCAGGGCCAAATCATGCTGTCTCTTTCTAATGTATGGCACTATCATTTTCGGCTATTTAGGGTTGTCAAAATTGAAGGCATCTTATCTGTGGTTGTGCACGCAAAGGGACGTCAAGTTGTGCCAATCCTAATAATTGCTCGGAGCAATGCTGAGCTGAACGCAGCCGAGAATACCCGAAAGGAGGAGTGTCGCCCCATTGATTAAAGCTAGGTTGGATTAAATCTATTCTTCAATTTAGGCATTCCAATGTACTACAACCACCACCAAACTTAAAAAAAATAAACAGTATAAACTGCTACTGCATTGTTTGTGACAATCTTGGCCGTTTTATCATCGCGTTAAAAAGGCTCGGAGATACGGTATCGGTCGAAGCGGCACTAACAGCGTACCACGGTTACGTATCATCTGTGATCAGTTATGGACTAATACTATGGGGAAACTCAGTGGAAGTTTTTAAGAAACTACAAATTTTGCCTTTGCCCTGTTTGTACTTAAAGGAAATATGCGTTTTTGTTCAATCACATTCCACATAAATAAATAAATATTATAGGACATTATTACACAAATTGACTAAGTCCCACAGTAAGCTCAATGAGACTTGTGTTGAAGGTACTTACACAACGATATATATAATATATAAATATTTATAAATACTTAAATACTTACATAGAAAATACCCATGACTCAGCCACATATTTTAAAACGCGAGGTGAAACTCTCAATTGACAGACAAGGCCGGCTATCATGAATCTCTTGTACCATCCTCGATGCAATAAAGACATATACAGAAGAAATGTCGCTAACATTTGTCTAGTGGTCTATAATGTACTCCCAGAGGACATAAAGTTGCTCGAGGGTAATTCTTTTATGCGTCGCGTGGGCTGCGAGGGCTTCAGCTTCGAGCTTAAGAAGAAAACGAGCTAGCTTCTACCAACGCTACTATAGCGTAAAGGCGTACCTCGACCGCAGTTAGTTCAGTTTTAGGTTCTGAATCTGATTTTTGTACCTCTAGGTTAGAACTGAATGTAGTGTTACTTAACTATACCATATATTTTGAGCTATACAAAATGGATATATTAATTTTTAATTTATACTAAGCTACATTGTTATGTTATTCATTTTTATTATTCGATTTAAGACTGATTTGATTTGCACGTATGCATGCAGGCAAGATACACAGTACTGTATCTAAGCAAATAAACATTTCTGATTTCTGATATAATTTTTGACTAAAAAGTGTACTCACCACTCTGGTTCATCTTCTTTCTCAAAACGTCGTTGAGAATAGCGACCACCTGATCTGCGGTTGTCTTCCCTGTGAAACAATCTGCATAAGTAGTAGAAATCGAAGGCACACAAGATTTTTTTTAGGGTTCCGTAGCCAAATGGCAAAAAACGGAACCCTTATAGATTCGTCATGTCCGTCTGTCTGTCCGATTCTGTCACAGCCACTTTTTTAACAGCAATGAAACTTCGGTCATATAAATCAACAAATGTTGAACATCTTACCTCTCTCTCTGTTTTTCGTTGTTGAATCGGTCGTCCCTTTCCCTCTTAATGTCAGAGGAGTAGGAGTCACGGGTAAACGAACGTCGCTCGAACCTGCAACATAAAAATATCGAATAACTGTTGTAATTTGTTGTGGATTATTTTGTAGAGCTGCTCTGTAAAATAAAATAGTAAATTAATAATTCATATTAAAAGGTTTATAAAATACAATATTAAACAAACTCTATGCTCCCGACCAACTCGAATGTGGTACGTCCCGCGCCATGATTCTTGAACGTCCCTAATCCCCCTACCGGTACTTACTCGTACCTATCGCCGTTGGCTTATGGGCCTATATGAATATAATAGTATTCTATGCTCTGAGGAGAGGCCGTGCTTACTCGAACCTGTCGCCATTGGGCCAGTGTTCGCGAGGCCGGTAGGGCTCGCTGGGCCGGTACTCGCCCTCCACCCAGCCCGAGTCACGTCTAACATGCTAACTAGCCTGCCTACTGGTACTTACTCGTACCTGTCGCCATTGGGCCAGTGTTCGCGAGGCCGGTAGGGCTCGCTGGGCCGGTACTCGCCCTCCACCCAGCCCGAGTCACGTCTAACATGCTAACTAGCCTGCCTACTGGTACTTACTCGTACCTGTCGCCATTGGGCCAGTGTTCGCGAGGCCGGTAGGGCTCGCTGGGCCGGTGATCCACCCAGCCCGACTGACGTCTAAAATGCTCCCTAGCCTCCCTACTGGTACTTACTCGTACCTATCGCCGTTGGGTCGGTGTTCGCGAGGCCGGTAAGGCTCACTGGGCCGGTATTCGCCCTCCTCCCAGCCCGAGTGCGGTACGTCCCGCACCATGATCCGGCCTGAGCCGATACGACGACCCGCTGTAAAAAAATATGGCGTTAATATTTTCAGTATCCAGAAAACAGGTGTTAAAGGTATAAACAAGTAAGTTATTAAGATATTTTACACCTCTGTCTGACTGCGATAAGAACCGTGGTCAATGTGGAAAAATGTTGGCAATACTATACAACGCTATGCCGAAGCTTGTAGCATGCATCACCTGTATTTGCCGAGATTACGTTTATATAGGCCTTTTAAATAATAATAATACGAAATTTACAGTTCATTCGCAATAATAATTCGTTACGAAGAATTGAAAAGGCCATGTTTGTATAATTCTTAGTAAAAATGAAAATATTTTACATCTTCTTATCTTGACTGGAATTCCTACTTATCTGTTTAGAGAGTATGGTCAGGTAGGTCAGGCCACATGCAGAGGCGGCGGATGGCGGATAGTCCACAGCTACTTATGAAGGCACTTTGGGGACACCGAACTATGCTCTGAGACCACCTAGTTGTCTTGGCTTGAGCGGGCGCGAGACACAGCGGCGACTCGGGTCGTGTCCTAGCGTCGTTTGGCGGCGGGGGCTCCACAGCAACTCGCAAAGGATTGCTGGGGAGACATCACGATGCTCTGTCACTATACCTGGTTATTACTTGGCTTGTGCGGGCGATTCGGATCGTGTCCTAGCGATGTGCGGAGGCCGGGCAACGGCGGGGGCTCCACAACCACTCGTAAGTATCGTTGGACAAACAGCACTATATTTCTTCTCCGTTTTAACAGTACTATGACACTATACCTGGTTCAGGCTTGGCTTGAGCGGGCGCAGGGCACAGCGGTGACTCCGGTCGTGTCCTAGCGACATGCGGCGGAGGTGCTGCAGCGGCAGGCGCTCCACAACCACTAGTGAAGGATCGCCGTTTGGGAGACAGGACTATGCCGCTGCCACTACTCCGTTCTAACAGCACTATGACACTATACCTGGTTCAGGCTTGGCTTGAGCGGGTGCAGGGCACAGCGGTGACTCCGGTCGTGTCCTAGCGACATGCGGCGGAGGTGCTGCAGCGGCAGGCGCTCCACAACCACTAGTGAAGGATCGCCTTTGGGGAGACAGGACTATGCCGCTGCCATTACTCCGTTCTAACAGCACTATGACACTATACCTGGTTCAGGCTTGGCTTGAGCGGGTGCAGGGCACAGCGGTGACTCCGGTCGTGTCCTAGCGACATGCGGCGGAGGTGCTGCAGCGGCAGGCGCTCCACAACCACTAGTGAAGGATCGCCGTTGGGGAGACAGGACTATGCCGCTGCTCGGCTCACTCTCCTTGCGGACGCGCTCGCGAGGGTCGGCGGAACGACGCTCCCGCTCGCGTTCGCGGCCGTACACGCCCTGGAATCATTGAGATATTAGATAAAAGCATTAAGTAAACAATATTCATGAATAGCTTGTCACAACTGGAAACAGTCCAGATGTGGAATGAACTCCGATACCGAAGGAAATTTTATAAAATAAATACGACGCCCGACGTTCTTCAAAAGGCCGATATCCTAAGGGTCGAAAACGGACTTGTGACCACAGGAGTTGCTTTCTATAGTTTAATGTTACTACTGTCTACCAAACACGGTTAAAATATAATATATTAAATGGCTGTCTGCGTAACAGGGTGCTAATGATAGCGAACCTATTTCTTTCAATCTCGCTGCGTTAAAAAAATAATATGCTTGAAGGCCGCACTGGCAGGATCGCCATGTGAGGTTAGGGGCGTGAAAGGAGAGCTATCTGGTCTTGAGTATACGTTTATTGTGTCTTAAATAACAAGTACATGCCATTATATACTAAGCTATGCACGTGTGTGGGTAAGGCGTAGTACACACACTACAGCCATGCCGATAACAGCGTCCATCATACGCTCACAATAGAGCTCAAAATAAACATAACAGAATACATAGTATACATACCTTGTGGTTTTCGGCTGGTGCATCGCCTCTGGCCCCTCGATCGTCTTCGTTAGGGGAGTCGGATCGCTTTTTCAACACCCTGAAATGGAAAATAATGTTGATTTCATGCTCATACTAATTTTATCAACACAAGGAATGTATTGTTTATGTTATGGAGTTTTTACTTCAGTGCCTTATTTAAGAATAACATTTTCATGCGTCCGAAACTTTTGCAGTTTTATTATACTTATACTTATTTGTAAAATCCCATACTCTGAGACAGAATGATGTGGCGTTCGCTAGTCCTACATATTAAGTTACAAAGTATTATCGTCCACACTAGAATCTGTGTAACCACGCACATAACCGAAGTTACAGAACTGCCGGAATACAGACCGTTGCGATGGTCTCTTGGAGTGGGCCTAGATCATCCATAACAATGTGAGTAGCGAACAGTAGTACAGAACTCACAGCGCGAGCGCGTATCGCAGCCCGCGAACGGCACGTCTAACCCCTTCTTGACGAGCGACGAGTGCCGCAGCCGTAACAGTTGTTTGCGGGTGTAGGCGAGCGGCCGCCGCGTCGACGACGCTTGTGTAAGCAACAGTACTAAAGTACTCACAGCGCGAGCGCGTCGCAGCCCGCGAGCGGCACGTCGAGCCCCTTCTTGACGAGCGGCGAGTGCCGCAGCCGTAACAGTTGTTCCCGGGTGTAGGTGAGCGTCCGACGCGCCGGCCCGACGGCGAGCACCGCCGGGTCGCCGCCGCCGCTCATCGACCCGCTCTCGTCGTGACCTGGTGACAAAAAGAAAAATAACATTATGTAATGTATGTTATTTGTTTATTTGTTTATTTATTAGACATTTATAAGCTAACAGGTACACCAAATCGCTTACAAACTAGATTACAGTAGGATATACAATACAAATTACATTATATACATTAAAACCATTTCATGTGATGTTGAATAAAAATTTTCTATGTCTATGTCTAAAACACAGTTCATTATTTGCAGAAATATTAAATATAGGATTATTAAATAAATTAAATTAGTCAAATAGAAATCATCATCATTATAATTAAATTATTAAAAATAGAAGTCAGTTTTTTGAGGCCAAATATTGGCTAAGGAATTCTGATAGCTTTTTACCAAAACCACCAACACTATCCGCGAATATGTCAATCTGCGGGGCAACAATGGACATGACATTAAGGAGAGAGAGCGCCCGAGTCGTGGGTGAGTTAGCGGCGCGGCGGGTGCGCGCGGGGCACCCCGCGAACAGGCGCGCCGGGCGCCGCGCGGGCAGCGCGCTCAGGCCCGGGGGACAGGGACGCCACCCCGGGACGAACAGGCCGAGTCTCTTCAGTACATCCGGATTATTTACTGAGTTGTTTATATACGGTATGAGAAACCACACATACCTACGCCTCGGCCACAAAACGCACAAATTGTTTTCCTTATCCTTAGTCTTTAAGTGCTAACACTGTACTTATACTGTTTTCAATAAAATTATTTGTATTTTGTATTTGTTTTAACTAATGTATGACGATCTGCGTCAGTGTTCAGCGTGCGTTTCGTGGCTTCGGGTGACTTTAGTGTTGGTAGCAACTAGAGTCTTTTGAGTCTAAATTGAAGAACTCTACTTGTTTTACGAGACTCAGAGCTTAAAAACTACCGAGTCTTTTAAGTCCCGAGTAGTCCTTTATTGAGTCTTTTTAAGGGCAACTCAAAAGGACTCGAGTCTCCGGATAAAGACTCAGTCAACAATTTTATAGGTTTTACTTGAACAGTAAAGCAAATAGGCGTTATTGTATGATTTATGTTATGTACATCCATGCATTTTACATAAAGACAACGCATTTCGAAGTTATTTGTAAAAAAATACAAGTTCTCCGAAAAGGACTAAAGTCTCTACAAAAGACTCGAGTCTCTAATAAGTTGAAAAGAACTAGAGTTTCATCTTAATTATGAGAGTCTGAAAAACTGAGTCGAGTCTTAAAGCAGAGGACTCAAAGGACTCGAGTCTTAACCAACACTTTGTGACTTATGGACCAGCCATTAGTATTCTTAAGTATGCTTCAAGGATCTCTGCGGTGAAATGGTGAGGTAAGGCCTTCTAAACAGGTCCATTGAAAGAAAAAATACATTCAGAATATTCTGATACCGGTATGGCCACGGTTTACCGCAACAAATCAATCATCTCTTAATGCGTTTTTAGCGTGTTTGCCAGATTTTTAACCTGTCGCAGATGATAACTGTGACAGACGATCGCATTGTCAAGGTGGCTTAAAGGGCCAGCAGGAGCATTTAGTTGTAATCGTGGAGTAGAAGAAGTACGATATTCTTTATAATTTCTATCAGTTAAAAAAAACATGACAATAGTGACAATGCAAAAAATTAACCGTCCAAATCAAACCAATAGGCATGTGTCGCTACTAATCCCTTACACTCCAACCGACAGACATTGTACGGCCATTCCGCCCTATTGTGACAATTAGCTTGACCGTAAACGCTGTATCTTTATATTGACTGTGAGTGACTTATGACTTTGCGTTGTCAACTATGAAGGTGACCGGTTCAGGAACAAATATGGATGCAAATTGCTTCAGCCCTTCGTTTTGACCGTTGAGGGGTGGCTTGGAATAAACTAGAGCTTTATTTTGTAAATGCTTCATTCTTTTGAAGACATTATGTATGTAAAATGTGTTTAAGTTGACCCCTAATTTCAATCTGCTCTGAGTTAGTTTTTGTTGCGAAATTGTCGGCGTTACTCATTTTTTGCGGCGGTTTAAATTTGTGGTCAGAATTTAGAACCCATACTTATGGGAGAACCTACAAGGTAAAATTTTAATGATTTATTTGGGTGGATCAACTTTTTTATAGTTACTCTGTCCCGTTCACCAGATGACGGTAGTAGTTAGTTTGTTTGAATAAATATTATACTATGTCTACTAATATGCTAAGTAGGTATACCATTATTACAAATACCATTAAGTCGCGGTTTAAGAGTGACCCAGTAGTAGGGCTAAGATGGTCGGCTCTTTATCATTTGTCACTATGCCCGTCACGTTCTAACAAGTATGTACGCGCGAAAGTGACGGGCATAGTGACAAGTGATAAAAATGGAACCATGATGCCACCGCAGGCGACCGATACCATGGACCGCGAGTGACAAGAAAAAGTGGATTCCCCCATTTAAGTATTTTATCTTACACAAAGGTAATATTTTTTTGTTTACATTTTATCCCATTCTATTGAATCCATTAATTATAAATAATTTTTTCACGACCTTTTCACACGACATACAGCACGAGGAAAGGAATTATTTAATTATTTACATAGTTAATTAAATATGGTAAAGAGAATACATGTTGACAAATATTCATTGACCCGACGACTACCATTCAATAATTATTTATTTATTGATTTATGTAAAAAGGTAAGGTGATTGAGATCAACTTTTGTGCATATTTAATAAGTTTATAGAACATTCTTTGTGAATAATTTCTAAAAAGTAGAATCTATAGCGTTTTGACGTATTCAATCCACGAGAGGTAAACTAATGTTTCTGTCTAGCGAAACCCTAATGAGACATAAGAAAATGAGGTTTTCAGTAGGTAATAGACATGTAAAATTAATAAGTTAAAATGTTTTTCATTCATTCAATTATTTTACCAAATTTTATTATAACTTAAAGTGTTTTAAAAATCAGTATTAGAGTTGTTTTTCGAGTATTAAGTGAAGTGCGAGGTGCTGGGGTACTAATAAAAGCGACGACAACGCAACGTTATGTCTAAACTATCTTTTGGTGGCGCAATTTCTCATACAAGACCATCATCATCATAATTCTTAAGAGCCTGGCTCTTGTCGGTGGTAACCGTCATTCGTTCTCTCTGCCACTGTTTTGAGCTCACTGATAAGTCACTAAGTTGATTTTCTCTTTGGCTTAGTGTTGGTAGGAACTCAAGTCTTTTGAGTCTAAATTGAAGAACTCGACTTGTTTTTACGAGACTCAGTGCTTAAAAAACTTCTGGGTCTTTTAAGTCCCGAGTCGAGTCCTTTATTGAGTCTTTTTTAAGCGCACTCAAAAGGACTCGAGTCTCCGAATAAAGACTCAGTCAACAATTTTATAGGTTTTACCTAAACAGCAGTAAAGAAAATAGGCGTTATTGTATGATTTATGTTATGTACATCCATGAATTTTACATAAACACAACGCATAGGGATTGCAAACCGGATTGATTTTCAATCCGGCCGGATCCGGCCGGATTTTGGCCATAACCCGGCCGGATCCGGCCGGACCGGATCCGGTTTGGTATAGGGATATCAAAATTAATTAAATGACATATTTTTCTAGTTTTTTTGCGTAATACGTATTCCTAAATCTATAATTTGAAGTTAATAAATAACTTCTTAACAATAAAATAACCCTTAGCAGTAAAAAGTGTGACCTTGTCAATATCACTTAAAAACCCAAATATGAAATCGGTCATTTATTATATATAACCATTCACAAGTGCTCAAATTTTCGTTTACAATTATAAATTTGATCAGTTTCCAAAGCCCGGTAATGGGATGTGGGGTGGGAATTGGAACTCCTTGAAATGACAAGTTTTTGTAACTGTTCATTGATTGAATTCTTTGTAACGTTGACATCCATTCTAGTAAGAAAATAAGATATTTTACTATTAACCAAAATGATATTAAATTTTCCCTCATTTTTTGCCCAAGAAAGTAGTAGTCTGTATGATTTAAAAAAAAAATACCTTTTTTTTATTTACAGAAAAGTATATTGGTCAAATTATAGGGAATGGAACACGACACGACGATCTCATGCGAAAAATAATAGAGTGTAGGATTGAAATCCATCGCGGAAAGGGACTCCTTAAGAAAAGTACATGGATCAAATAAAGAATTGGCTAGACGTACAGTAGCATGTACCATTAAGGAAATTGCATAAGATTAGATGAAATTATAAATACAAAAGATTCTCTCTCAAATTTGAATAGAAAATAAACAATATTTTATCATATATATATATATATATATATATATATATATATATATATAAAATCGAAGTAAACTAAAGATTATCAATGTTATCATTTCATTTCATACATTCATGACCGACCGGTTTGGCCTAGTGGGTAGTGACCCTGCCTACGAAGCTGATGGTCCCGGGTTCAAATCCTGGTAAGGGCATTTATTCGTGTGATGAGCATGGATATTTGTTCCTGAGTCATGGGTGTTTTCTATGTATTTAAGTATTTATAAATATTTATATATTATATATATCGTTGTCTAAGTACCCTCAACACAAGCCTTATTGAGCTTACTGTGGGACTTGGTCAATTTGTGTAATAATGTCCTATATTTTATTGATTATTTATTTTTATTATTTATTAATTTTCAATACAAACTTACAATCTTATATTCATTCACACGTGTGACACATATTGACTAGCCCAGCTCTAGTCGGTTGAGTACCGCCGACTTAATCCTGCTCATTTGTTTACTTTTAATCTCCTATCACAACATTATGACACTCTTTTCTTCTCTGTAGCATAAATTACAAATGCCTTCCATGACATCTCCATCGTTTAATTTTTCCTTCTATTACAGTATTTATGTAATCGTCGTATCGTGCCACCAACATGAAAGGCAACTTCTGTTCCCAGACATCGTCATAATAAATATATTTTTATTTAACTAAATTTAAACTTTTTCATTCGTTTTATGCTCTGTTCAAGTTCATACCTCTCATCCGTCGCCTTTTCCTCATCTAAACCGCACAGTGCGTGCTGTATTTAGGCGTTTTTTTTATTTGACCGGATCCGGTCCGGATCCGGTGATTTTTACCGGATCCGGTAGCTCCTGAAAAGTGCCGGATCCGGCCGGATTACCGGATCCGCCGGACCGGATTGCAATCCCTAACAACGCATTTCGAAGTTATTTGTAATAAAATTATAAGTTAGTCTCCCATAAGAAATTATTCTCCTTACCTCAATCAATTTTTCGTGTTATGGCTCCATCAAGGTGTTGATGATTCTGCCAATGTCGAGGTTGGATAAGACACGGCTAGTATATGAATCTTATCATATTACGGTCATAGACAGTGTACGGTGGATTCTCCTTACCTCTACCCTGCATAATATCTGTCTATCATATATTAAGCTGTCAGTGCCAAACAACAAATGTAAAGCAAACATGACAATTGACAGCTCACACTGACAATTCCTTGTACATTTGACGTTGGGCCAGCAATATAAGTCAATGTCAGGCGAGAATCGTCACCATGGCATAACAGAGGCCAGTCGGCCCCACACTCATTAAGGTCACAAATACGTAAGAATACATTTCTTTACCCTAATCCATAGAAACAAGTAGACCGCGAGCCAGGAACAGATTTCCAGGAACCAATCGCCGCCGGGCGAAAACTCGTATAGTGGTTAACGGCTATGTATGATGAACCCTCGTGGACGTCAGCTGCCGCTCCGTTGGTGGATTGAGGAATGGCAGCCACCGATACACGTAAAAATAATGTCATCGCCTCCCCTTTGACACTTTGTCAGATGCTATTTTTACTTTAAAAAATCGTCCGCCGGTTGTATCGCGGTGGTAAGAACGTCAGCTGGTCGCATGAACATGTAAAAAATTAGCGCTTTACCTTTTTATGATAGTAATAAAAAAATATAAAGCTTTACATGTAGCATTCTATCGGGCGTTCCAAATAAACGGTTACTCAATTTACACATTATTACGCATACTTTGAGGATATAAAGTGGTAAGGCGCGTATGTTTTACATGTTCATGTCATCAACTGACGGTCTTTCCACCGCGATACAACCGGCCGACTGATTTTTTAATTCATGGTAGCATCTAAACTATCATCTGACAAAGTATCAGCCGGGAGTCGATGACTGACGATATATGCTCCTGGCCCGCGGTCTAAACGGACTTATATACATATTTATGACTGTACGGCCGATAATTAGCGACGCACAAATCGCACGGAAACGCGCGCACACACAATCATAGTAAAATGAATGGAAATGATTGTCTTCGTATTGTTATCTTGCACCGTTTCCCGTGTTAGTCGGCCACAAAGGGCTCGGATTGTTATGGGTACGATGGAGAAACAAGTACGTTCAAACAAGTAGTGTTTTGTATTTCCGACAATGCCATTCTTAAGCGTTTAAACCAATAAACTAAACATGCTTGTTAGTTAAATAAAATACTTTATACCTTTTTCTTTAAACTACACATACTTTTTATAGTATTTTTCAAATTCGAAGGGTAGTAAGAAATTAGAAATGATTTTATACGATTCTCGATTAAATCTGCAAAAACCTTACCCCCTTATTCATAAAACTTTACGTGCCTGAATTAGTTAAATTATGTTTTATCCCTTTCTTACAAATACATAAGTCAAAATGACAGGTAAAGACAAACGATTCATAACTAATTCAAGCTTGTAATGCGTATACGAATAACGCCATTATTATCTATTCTATTGGTGATATAATTGTATTTTTACAAGCTTTTATTTACTTTCACCTGACCGTTGTCTGTTTGTAATCAAATCTTGCAAGTTAAATTTGACCCACTTCCCGGTTTCCGATGAAGCTGAAAATTTGCATACATATATAAGTCGGGTGACAATGCAATATTATGGTACCATCGAGATGATCTGATGATGGAGATAGGAGGTGGCCATAGGAACTCTGTGATAAAACAACGTAACCTAATTGTGTTTGGGGTTTTTAGAATTGTCTCGATGACTATTAGTTACTTGTGGAAAGAAAAGTACAGTCAACGATAAAAGCTTGTACCAAAAATTAATTTTTTGCCAAAAACTTATTTAAGTAAACGTACCTTGTCAATTGGACGTGACTGAAACGATTTGACACGAGCGGAATCGATTCGGTCGATAAGTAGAGTCAAACTATTGCAATTGCGTTCCGTTTTACATAATGAAACGACGATTAAATTTAACTTTTTATTTTTATAATATAATATATATTTTGGTGATTTATGTCTAATATTAATATACTAAGCTACGAAGTTAGGTATTTCTTGCCCTATTGGGATTCAAGTTAATTTTGATAAAAAATAATGGTCTGAAACGTCAATTGCATGGAATGAAAAAAAAAAGTCACCCTACCCTTCCCGTTTGAAAAAGACTATAGAATGGAATAAAATGAATTGAGCATTAAAATATGTAAATCATTAATTAGGTTTAGAAGTAAATCTCTACGTGTGTCCTATGACACAGGCACGGGTAGCGTCCGCTCGGTGTGCCCTAACATTAAATTGTCAAAAGCGACTCTACGTGTTGGCTGCAGCTCCACAGTCCACATGACGGGGACACCGTTGCACAATCAAGGAATTTAATTTCCGAGCCACTTCTTATCTTTGTGCAAATAAAATCAATATGAAAGCCACTAAGAATCTCGTATTGTTACTGTGACAAGGTACAGTCTCCATCAGATATATCAGAGCGGCCGAAGTGCTCAAAAATATCCGAACACGCACTCTAACGCCTCGACAATATAGGAATGTTCAGATATTAGTGAATGCTTTGGCCGCTCCAATATATCTGATGGCGACTGTAACAAAGCGTCACAGAAATCTGAATCTCGTAAGGCAACATATAGATCGTGTCATTCACGAAGAGGCGTGCCTTGACTCGCAATGTCATTTTATTAAAGGTTAGATTTGACAAATCTGCGCGCCATCGTGACTAACACGAAAGTATACTAAGCAAGTGTATTTCTTCAGAAATAAAAAAAAATCTTTGTCCCGGAAACAGAATAACCTCAACCTAAACAAAACGTGATCAGCAAGAACACCAATTTCAAACCGGAATGAATCAGTTCAAAATGCACTTTATGCAATTCCGCCACTAGACGCCAGACACAACAAAACGACCGTTCAAATTTTACATTCTAATTGCTTACTAACACGAGCGAGGTGAATGCTCAACTGGACCAGTATAGAATATACACCGCAGACGAAAAGTATGAAAAAAAGTTTTTGCCAAAAATTTACAAGCTTTTATCGCGGACTGTACTTTTCTTTCCACAGGCAACTAATACTCTTCGAAACAATTCTAAAAACCCGCGTTATTTTATCATAAAGATCCCATGGCCAACTCCTGTCTCTCCATCATCAGACCAGCTCGACGGTACCATAATATTGCATTGTCACCCGACTTACATATGTAAATGTATGCAAATTTTCAACTCGATCAGAAATCGAGAAGTGGGTGAAATTTATCTTCCAAGGTTTAACCCACGCTAACAAAATATAATAAATAAATATTATAGGACATTATTACACAAATTGACGAAGTCCCACAGTAAGCTCAATAAGGCTTGTGTTGAGGGTACTTAGACAACGATATATATAAGATATAAATATTTATAAGTACTTAAATACATAGAAAACACCCATGACTCAGGAACAAATATCCATGCTCATCACACAAATACATGCCCTTATCAGGATTTGAACCCGGGACCATCAGCTGCGTAGGCAGGGTCACTACCCACTAGGCCAAACCGGTCGTCAATATGTACATACCAACATAACATATGTACATACTAACAGGGCAAGTTAAATAAAAGCTTGATGTAAGAAACCTGATATGAAGTGATTACGGATGACTATCCGACTGTACCAAGTCCAATGTTTGTTTTTGCAAAGCCTTATAAGTTTTTTTTTAGGACAAAGAAGGCACACTAATACCTTTTCGCAACGAAACTAATGAAAGTGAAACTATTTCGACGAAGTATTACATACAGCTTTAGTGTCAAACATAGCCTACCTTATTTCCGAAAAGCTAAGGGCGTCTGCTAGCTGGCGCGGTTGCACGGAGCGGGTGAGCGGATTGACGAAAAATAGTATTTGCTGGGGTCACACTGACGCGAAACGCCGTTATTATCGCGATGATCCCAGTGTCGTATGAAAAACGTCTATCATCGGGATAATCAACGGCGTTTCCCGTTAGTGTGGCCCCAGCAAATGAGTAAGGCTAATTAGGCGCGGCCATGTGCGACGGATTTTACCTACAATGGCGTGCGTGCGCCCGCTCCGTGCACCCGCGCCAGCTAGCGGACGCCCTAACTGCAGAAGGAAATTCCAGAGCTAATGAGTAATCTAATGACACAGAAACCCTACGCATTCAGAGCCGTAGGTACATACTATATATATATCTACTTTATATGTATGATAGCAAAGATTGTAATAGAGAGGTAA
Source organism: Cydia pomonella (assembly GCF_033807575.1). Lineage (NCBI taxonomy): Eukaryota > Metazoa > Arthropoda > Insecta > Lepidoptera > Tortricidae > Cydia > Cydia pomonella. Next base: position 4,144,532 of record NC_084722.1, read on the forward strand.
AGTCTAAGAAAAAAAACATGCTCCTTATTTTAACATCCAAAATAGATGGCGCTGTACTGCGCTGCACCATATGTTACGGTCACTGATTTGTCAACTTTTGATAATCAGAATTACCGCAAAATGCAATGGGCGCCATCTCGTTTACCTGTCAAATTAGAAGCACGAAATTGTCTTATATTTTACGCGCCTTAATTAATGTATCTTTTGATAATACTTACGGGACGGGTATTGAAGTCTTAATCATTATTACACTGTTTTAGCTAAGAACTCGACTCGTCTCCGTATACCAGTAGCAATGAGAATAAACAGCCAGAAACGAAGGTTATAAAAAGTTAGACAATCGCTGGCAGATAGGAAATTGAATCCAACTTCAGTCACCTTGATCGCTTGGAAGTTTGGCTAACGTTAGGTTATGATGGGTTAGGTATTAAGGTAGGTAATCTGTCAGTGTCAAAAGTGACATTTCTTCAACCAAAAACGTCAGTCAGTGTCATATTGGAAACAGATCGAATATCTGAAACTCGAATTGGCCTGTTAGCTTTATGAAGCGAATAGAATGATCGTAATGTCACTACGCATCAGCTTTTACTCATTAATGTAGTAAGTATGGATTGGGCATGAGTGGTGGCGAGAACTGACAAAACGGGATAGTCTTATGTATATTTCAGTAGGAGTAGCAGAGAAAGCGTTATTGTTTGTCCTTGTCAGAGTCTGGTAACAAATAACCCGACCAAATTACGTAGGTTGTTTTTGGATGTTGTCAGGAATGTTAAAACGTGTTTTTAATTTTGTCGCATTGCGTATGTTCTGTCCCTCTATAGGATTCTACCATTATTTTTTTTACTTGTAAAATATTGCGTTGTGTCACTCAAATTCCATCCTACCCCTCTCACCTGGCGCCACCTAAATCGATCCGCGGCATACGATTCTAAATTAAATGAACAATATCGGCGTGGTGTCTATTACAGAGTTATATTATAGGCAAATAACGTTATTATGTACGTAACTGATGCAAGACAATGCTTTTTTGTAAGGATTGGACAGGATACTAGTGCGAAACACCGCCGAAGGGAGTGTTTTAAATCGACACGAGTTGCGAATTACCGAATTATTAAATTACAATCTGAAAACAACGTGAAAATCCGTTCAGTAGTTTTTGAATTTATCGCGAACATACACAACAGACAGACACAGCGAGGTTTTAAAAAGTGTAGTGATAGCCAAAATCATACTCCACCTCAACTAAGACCGATCTAATTACACCTTACACGTGAACATTATAGCCGTAAATTGATTAATAAGGCTTCACGGAGAGGATTAAACAAAGCTTAGAAACACTAGAAAAGAAATACTTATTCTTCATTAGTTGCATAAAAACGATATAGCTCGGCCTTGGTTTCCGGTTCACGTTGTACGCTGCGTACAGCGTCATATTCTATAGACAGATTACCGTCTACCCATACAATGTAACACGGAGACCAAGGTGTTAATAAACGGTAACTTACTCCAAGAAACGCGTTTAACCCTCTTCGAAGGCGGCCCAGCGTGGACCCGCGGCGGCAGATGAGCCGGCACCTTCCTCAGGGCGCTCTGGTATCGCATCAGGAACGCGTGAACAGCACACTTCACAGGGCTAGAGTATTTCTCCGAAGGCAACGTCGCAACAGCCGCGACGGCAACAGTAGTCTTCCTAGATCGTTTCTTCCCAGCTCTGTTCCCAGCTCTGCGTCTTCTTCTCTTGCTCTTGACCTCCACTGGCTGCAATGGCGGCTCCTTACTGACCATCTTACGACCGACGCGCGTTTTGATCGTTATTTTGAAAGCGTCACAAGATGGCGGACTAAACTTAAAACTAGCTTAACTTAAAATAAAATTGAAATAAAAACAACACGATTAAAAATTAAAAAGCTTAGACTAGGGTGTCTAAGAGACAAAATGTACGCGGTTGTACGTATAAGCACGTTTAACGCCACTACGTAGGTGTCCCGGTAAGATGGAAAAAAAAAATCAAAAAGTCGGAAAAGCGGGAGTCGCGAAGCGCACGAAATCGTCTCAAAGACTGAAGCCGAGCGAACGACGAATAGAGGAATAGCCGTAACTACCCGCCACTTTTGTGATAAAAATTTAAAGCTACCCGTATTTAGGAAAAGTAAACTGGTTTCGTAGTTGCTTGTTGCAATCTTGGCTTTCTGTCTAGTTGCTAAGGGCAGCATAGTTGACGCAATTAATTGATCATTCGTAAACCTTACTGCAAAGACAATAAAGTATGTTAATGGTGAGTGTGTCTGTTAATAGTGTTAGTATTCGACAGCTGTGGTAATTTTGTGATATTGACTGAAATCGCTTCTTTAGAAAACATTGAGATAAAACGATAGTTTAGAAAGTCTGATAATTTTAGTTCCTCATTGTAATGACTTTACGCGGGAATGTTCCCAATTGTCAGTCTATTCCCGTTTTGTTCACAAAACTAGTTTCCAAATCAGGAACTTACTTTAATTTTAGGTGATAGAAAATGTAAGCTATTGGATCACTTAAGCAAACTTTATATATTCTTAATGTATGATATTATTATGTAGATACTTACTTCCAAAACATTATTCACTACACCTCATAAAACAAAGTCCCCCGCGTCTGTTTGTATGTATGTTTGTGATAAACTCAAAAACTACTGAACGGATTTTCATGCGGTTTTCAGCCAAGAGAGGAACGAATTTAAACCCTGTCAACAGAAAATTGCTTTGACAGCGTCTGCCATGACCCCTTTAGTGGTCGTTGGCGTGGTGCGCACGACAGCACACGACCACTTTAGTGGCTCTTGGCATTCCAAGGGTTGCACTGATATTTGTTAGATCACGCGTGACGTTCTCGATAACACGCACGAAATAAACACTTCATAGCACCGATTGCCCCAGCGGTGGCAGCATGGTTGTTTTTATCACTTGTCACTATGCCTGTCACTTTCGCACTTACTTGTTAGTGTAAAATGCGACCGTGCTTAGTCCGCAGGTCAAAACAACCATGTCACCGATGCATGATAGGCAAGCAAAGGCCTTGAATCTGTGATATATGATGTGATGACATATTAAGGTAATAATTGTGATGAATGACATTTTTATAGCGGTTTTAGTTATGAAAACTATGGAAATATTTAAGATACCTAATGAAATGACAGATTAGGCCTTAAAGCAAGTGCAACTGTGTGTACCTTGAATACTTGTCGTAAGACTTAGAGGTACTTTCACGGGGTTGGCCGGTCGAAGTATTAAACAGATGGCGCCATCATAGCTTGCCCTGTCAATCCCTAGAATTGTGTCAAATTCTTGTTTTTTTTTTGGAATTTTGTGATCTGGATTCCAGTATTTTAAGCCAAATCTCATAGAACAAAACTAGAGACAGGGGCAAGCTATGATGGCGCCATCTATGCAAACCTTTGACAGTTGCCAACCCCATTGTACCAAAAAATCACATTCTTATTAAGAGAAAGGGGACGACCGGTTCTCCATACGAACGTAGTCCCAATTTTCCTCTCTGAATATTGACATTACGGAAAAAATAAAATTAGATGTTTACTATCTGCCTATGCCCTTCGTTTGTTTTTTTTAGATATTTTGGTTACCTATTAGGAGCAAAAAACAAATTCCACACAAATTCTTTAACAGCTAATCTATGATATAAAACGAACAGGCATATCTACGGTCAATATGCATTGAATCGTATAAAACTATTTTCTACAAAGTCAATTATTATTGTTTGGAGCCTGTAACACTCGGAAAAGGCCTCCCCCCAATTTCTCCACTTTTTTTTTATACTACGTCGGTGGCAAACATGCATACGGCCTGCCTGATGGTAAGCAATCTCCGTAGCCTATGTACACCTGCAACTCCAGAGGAGTTACATGCGCGTTGCCGACCCTAACCCCACCCCCCTCGTTGAGCTCTGGCAACCTTACTCACCGGCAGGAACACAACACTATGAGTAGGGTCAAGTGTTATTTGGCTTCGGTTTTCTGTAAGGTGGAGGTACTTCCCCAGTTGGGCTCTGCTCTAGATCTGGAATGACATCTGCTGTGCTGTGCCCTACCACACAAGGTGAGATGACATTCACATTGCCCATACCTCTCTTTTGGACGTAGTTTAAGGACATACCCGGGTCCAGATCCGGGCCCGGCTCCACTGATCACTATCGAGTGCTGTATCTGGCTACTCCTTCAAGGAGTCCAGTTGATCCCGCCACCGCCGGCAAGGTCTGCCAGATCCCCGGTTCGAGTTTTTGGGGACCCAGGGAAAATGGGTACTAAGTTTGTATAGAAAAGTGTAACCGGGCGTAGGCGTTTTTGTCTTAAGACGAAGAACCCGCGCGAAATCGCCTTTTCATACAAACGCAGTCCTCATTTTCCTCTCTGGATATTAACAATATTGAAAATATTTTGACACAATTTATTGAATATCAACCACAGCTATGCCCCTACGATTGTTTTTTTTTCGATTTTTTAATTATTACAAGAGTTAGTAGCATTAAAAAAATTGTATGAAATCGGTTTTTCGCTCATAAATTTTACAATAATCAAAAAGTCTAAAAAAGTTAAACGTAGGGGCATAACTATGGTTAATAGTCTTCCGTAGTCTTAAGCTCATCGTCCCCCAACACCGGACGGGTTTCATGTCCAATTCTTTCACTGTCCAGGCAATCGCAATCAGACTTTGGAACGTTCTCCCACTCTCTATCAGACAAGCGCAGACCAAATTCACATTCAAGCGCATGTTGCGCAAGTATTTCCTTGACAAACTTTCTTTGATTCACTCTTGGTATAATTATGTATGTAACTATGTATCAATATATGTATGTTTATTTGTATTAGTATAAGTGTAAGTTTATCAATATATACTTTATATTCATATATAGTCTTGGTTACAAATTTATTTACTTTAAAAGACACTGCACCTACTTAAATCTTTCTGGTTTAACCCTGACTGGTAGAGAATGCCTTAAGGCATTAAGTCCGCCATTTGTACCTTCATGTATTGTGCAATAAAGATTAAAATATAAATAAATAATATACATCATATCATGTAAAAATATTTTCCATAATGTCAATATCCAGAGAGTAAAATGAGGACTATGTTTGTATGGAGAAGCGGCCGTCCTCTTAAATGGACAATATGTGAATTATCTATTTGCCGTGAACAGCCCGCATAGCCAACATGCCAATCGTTAACGCTCCGTAGCATAGCGCAGTCATCTTTCTCTATCACTCTTCCAAATTAGTGCGACAGTGACAGTTGCGTTTCATTCACTACGGAGCGCTAACGATTGGCATGTTGGCTACGCGGGCCGAGAAGCGTAAACAACGCAGTTTTTACATGCCGCAGCTGCTAAGAATGCAGAATGCATGCGAAACAGAAACAGCAAATACTTCGCTAGCACGCTGCTATTTTAATTTTAAATTCGCGACGACAATGATAAACTGCCGTGTTTTGAGTCGAGTTTTTACGTCTACATTTTTATACATGACATTTATTAATATATATAGTACCTATATAGTCCTTCTAGTACCTATAGTACTAATTATTAAACTACCCATACCCATAGTACAGTCACGTCTGAAAATATCGATACGGACAAAGTGCCGAAAATATGTACACACGACCTTATTGTCCGTATATTAAGGTAGTGTATACATAATTTTTGGCACTTGGGCCGTATCGATATTTTCAGACGTGACTGTACTAATTAGTAATAATTCGCGACGACAGTGACACTGACAACCTGCCGTGTATTGAGTTAAAAAAAATTGCGTCTAAATTTTTATACATAAATTATATTTATTAGTATAGTCATAGTACCTGTATAGTCATTCTAGTACCCATAGTACTAAAAATAAATATAGAAGCTGATGGTCCCGGGTTCAAATCCTGGTAAGGGCATTTATTCGTGGGATGAGCATGGATATTTGTTCCTGAGTCATGGGTGTTTTCTATGTATTTAAGTATTTATAAATATTTATATATTATATATATATCGTTGTTTAAGTACCCTCAACACAAGCCTTATTGAGCTTACTGTGGGACTTAGTCAATTTGTGTAATAATGTCGTGTAATATTTATTTATTTATAGTTCTAGCTTTGCTTAATTTGGGACTTTTTTTAAATATAGGAGGTAAACGAGCAAACAGGTATAAGGTAAGCCGTTACCGTCACCTATGGACACCTGGAACACCAGAGGGGTTGCAAGTGCTTTGCCGGCAGTTAAGGTGGGAGTACGCTGTTTTCTTGAAGGTTTGAAGGTCGTATCTGGTCTCGAAACACCGCGGGCTACAGTTCATTCCATAGTTTAGCTGTTCAAGGCATGAATTTTCTGGAGAAACGCACAGTTGTGGACTGCCAACCATCTAAATGGTGAGGTGAGGATAGGAATGTCTGGAACAATCTATGCAAAATTCTTCCCAAATATTTTATGTGTATATCTATTTCACACACTATTATTTAGCTCACTGCGTATTTTTGTACGTGTGCTTCAAATCTTGTAATTTGAAGCACTTCCTGATATCTGATTAAGTTGAAATTTGAGTATCTTCTTCCGTAATTCCGTTGTCAATACAATAGTATGTGCAAAGATATATATAACTCCGTATAAGATAAATATTCTAAGAAAGAAACGTGCCTGGAAAAATCAAGAAAAATGTATGCTCGAATAGATGGCGATATACCTTTGTCCTATACTCGAATAGATGGCGCCACGCTGTGATATTTAACACAAATCAGTGAAAGAACATGGATCAAATAGCCATATGTGATCCTAAGAGTTTTAGTCCTGTGTCGAAAGATTACAAAATTTACTTTATCAATACGCCACTATATTAAATTATCTTTGCTATATGCGAACATGGAGGTGATGGAGGTATCTTATGATGCAGTGGAAGGGTATCCAAATAACTCTTCGATGAGAAACACAAACACATCGAGTTTAGGTTAGGTTAGATTCATTAGAAAGGTCTCAAGAAGCACTTGGTAGACATGCAAATGAGAAGTACAGTCAGCAATGAAAGTTAATGTCAAAACAGATTAACAGTAACTTGTTTATAATACATATCTAAATGTGGCTTTTCACGAAAGACCTGTCTGGCTTAGTGGGTAGTGACCCTGCCTATGAAGCCGATGGTCCCGGGTTCGAATCCCTGTAAGAGCATTTATTTGTGTGATGAGCACGGATATTTGTTCCATGGGTGTTCATCTATTTAAGTATGTATATCGTCGCCTAGTACCCACAGTCCAGTCAAGGTATTAAATATGGATACGTTCAAAGTGACAAAAATATGTACACACTACCTTAATCTATAAGCAATAAGGTCGTGTATACATATTTTTGGCACTTTGTCCGTATCTATATTTAATACCTTGACTGTACAAGCTTTGCTTAGCTTGGGGCTATGTCGATCTGTGTAAGATTGTCCCCAAATATTTATTTATAAAGCACATATTTTCTCCGACCCTGGATTTTTAATAACAACTTTACAATCGTCCGTTGGCTACGGTAACCGTTTACCATCACATGGGCTGTTATTGGTTAAAATATAACGCGCGTTTCTATATTATTATAATTGCCTTGGTAGCAATTTGTTTTATTACTTGCAAGTAGGAATAAAACTACGCGACATAACATGGGCACAAAGTACACAAACCTTTAAACTATTGACATTAGATTCATTTTCCCCTGACTTCGATTTCTTACTACGCCTATACCACTGGCCGTAAGTTAAAAAGGTCTTATGTCATTATGGAACTCGCATGGAGATATAACTTTTCGGTTTAACGTGCCCTACGCTGCACCCGAAACTCAAAAAGGTCGTATATCATTATGAAACTCATATGGAGATATGACTTTGTTGTAGAACGGCAACCGTAAGTGGGTTTACGTGGGTGTTACGTGGCTGCTACGTTTATTTACGTGTTGATGTAGGTCTGGCGCGGATAAGAAACTACGTTGCAAATTACTACGTCCACGATAACAACGCGTTACGAATGCTACACTTGTTTTAAACCCAATTGCGGCATTCAGAGGGAACAACGACTGCCACGAGCTTGTCACTGACCTGACACTGACATATTCGCTAATGTCTGCGTAACTTACTTTCTATACATCTCGCTGGCACTAATATGCCAGTACGAGCGAGATGCATAGAATAGTAGATTATTTACTACTTAACTACTTAACAAAACATTATCTGTCTCCCTTAGTGTTTGTATACAGTTATTTATTTATTTTACTCTGTGATTGACATGTTGCTGTTATAATTAGGTATATTTCGGTTTATTTTATATATATTTATATGTATATCTAAATGTATTTCCTCATATATGCATGTCTATTTATAACTGAGAAAGTTTGGCTTCATTACCGTTTTTGTAACACCTTGTTCTTTTATTAAATCTCAGTTTCCAAAGGTTGTCTGGTAGAGGACTTTTTAGGGATACGAGCTACTGTTTTCGGCCTCTATCGTTAATCAATTGAGGGTCTGCCAAAAAAGAGTCTATTTTCACATTATTTTGAAGACTTTGACTGTCCGAAGGGTCCGCCAGCTAAAAGTGACACAGAGAGTTATGGAGCGCGCGATGCTCGGGATCTCCCTGATGCGAGACAGAATTCGGAATAAGGACATTCGCCAAAACACGAAAGTTCACGACATCGCCAAAAGAATTGCGCAGCTGAAGTGGGAATGGTCCGGCCATATCTGTCGCGGGGATGATGACATTGATGACCGACGGTGCCAGCCAGTACTATTCTGGAGACCTCGACTGGAAAGCAGAGGTGATGGAAAACTATGAGCCAGATGGTCGGACGACATCAGAAAGACGGCAGGGCTTACCTGGCATAGAACCGCCACATACAGAACAACATGGAAATCCATGAAAGAGGCATATGTTCAGCACTGGACGCGAATATGCTGAGAAGGAGGGATGCCCTATTAGTGGCAGAATTTATATATATTTCGTGGTGATAAAACAACGCAAACTAATTGTGTTTGCGGTTGTTAGAATTGTCTCGATAAGTATTAGTTGCCTGTGGAAAGAAAAGTACAGTCAGCAATAAAAGCTTGTGACGAAAAGCGTTTTCATTTTTCGTCCCAACTGCTATTTCGTGTTTCATTATAAACTATTATAATTCTGCGCTACGAAGCCGTGGGCAACAGCTAGTAAGATTTAAAAATATCCAGTAAACAGTGTTGACTATTCTATTAATTGATCCACGATGACATGCAGATTTGTCAAATCTAACCTTTAATAACATGACAATAAGAGTCAAGGCCCACGTCTTCGTGAATGACACGATCTATATTGTATTACATGCAAGGTACGTATACGTATAGCTTGCCAAAGTGGGTAAATTTCCTACGACGTTACGTAACTCGAACCCCTCTGCAGGGGTGCAATGGAGATTGAAGGTCACGGCTCCCCTCGATGAGCATATATTTATACATGTGTTTCAATGCTATTATTTCCATATCTTTAGTAAGAGTAGAATATGCAGGTATTTTGTGTTTACCTTGGAACTGGCGTAGTATTTTTAAAACACTATTGCTTGTACCTAAGTAACAATGTAATAAAATCTGAAAAACGATTTAAATTTATTTTTAAATATTAATGGCTTGTTTCACAATATCCATGTAAAGTCCTGAATAAACTACTTGCCACTTATCTGACGAATAAAGTCTTCAAAAAAGCTTAACTGGTAGATAAAGTGCTAAGCTTTATCTGGCATTTAATTTATTTGTTAATTAGCTATCCAATACTTTGAAGCGCTGGTGGCCTAGCAGTAAAACCATGCGACTTGCAATCTCGAGGTCGCGGGTTCAAATCCCAGCTCGTACCCATGAGTTTTTCGGCACTTATGTACAAAATATCAATTAATATTTTTACCCGTCGCTTTTCAGTGAAAAAAACATCGTAAGGAAACCGGACTAATCCCAATAAGGCCTAGTTTACCCTGGGTACTGGGTTGGAAGGTCAGATGGCAGTTGCTTTCTTAAAAACTAGTGCCTAGGCCAATTCTTGGAATTAGTTGCCAAGCGGAAACCAGACTCCCCTGAGCCGTGGCAAAATGCCGGGACAACACGAGAAAAATGATGAGCTATCGAATGCTTTACTCAGACTTTGTGAAAAAGGCCCTTATTGTCCTAAAGACTACAATCTACATGATAAAATTTGGCCATACATGATCTGCAGTTGCACCTTTCCAAGACGGAATGCACATTTTCAAGCAAGTTCTTAAAGGATTTGTTTGCACTTGTGTGGTCACCTGGAGTGTGTTATCAGGTTTTGAAAATATTAGTTTTAACACAATTTAGATAAATAGATTAAGATTTTTGCAATCCAACAAGGATAAAGAACATCAACAAATAGTAAAATAAACAGCTAAATTTAATAGTACCCGCTTTGAATAAATAAGTAAGTAAGTAAATATTCTTTATTGCACCAACAATTATACATTTTACATTCATGTGAAACTACAAATAAATTTTAAAGGAAAATAGAACCAGGTAACAACAGGCGATCTTATCGCTAAAAAGCAATCTCTTCCAGACAACCTTTAGGTAGCAGGAAATGTAGATGAATAAAGTTTATAACACATATATAGAAATTGTTGACCATAGATTGCTGGAAACTTGTAAGATTTGTGAGACAAATGGCCAAGTATACCCCATTTCATTTACCACGGCGGGATTCCATTTCAAAATTTTCAAACTGCACAAAGAGAACCATAATTTTGATCAATGAGCTGCTCTTCAAAGCCAGTGTGAGGTCAAATAATAACAGAAATGGATCAAGACTGGACCGTTTGGAAAGTTTCCAGGATATATTTTGTTGTCACTACTTGTATTGTTTACGCCTAATGACCGTCTCAAGTGGAACCCCCCAGGTTAAATGAAATGGGGTATACAATCTGCAGCATTCAGCAACAGAATATACATATAAAGAAGCTATCAGTACATCTTTGACTTCATATAAAGGCCACATGACTGACACTTACCCGACACATTTCAATGAAAGTTATCCCTTGTTTATAAATATGTATATTAGAGATGGGCCGAATATGGGAGTTTGCCAAATATGTATATTCCGAAGACTGCTTGGTTTAGACCTTACTGTACCGAATAACCATTTCAAAACGCTATGTTAATTATATTAATGAATTACTTCTTAGGTAATTCCCTCAAAGCTCTCAAAGTCAGATCTGGTCAAAGGTCTAGGGACTCGCAAAACAAAATCACCAGTCTCTAAATAATCAAAACTTGCTATGGAATCAACATGTCTCATCATATAATGTTTATATGACAATGGAAAAATGAAAAAAGAGAAAACTCGCCGAATATAATGCTCAATGTTTATAGTTTGGCCCAGGACTGCCTTATTTCAAAGATAGACAGAGAGAATCCTAGTACTAGCACCAAAAAGAAAGGGATGAGTATAGTTTTCCTGGTTCTTACCGACTGACAAGTTGTGTTTGCCAGACTATAACTGTTTACAAAAAAGCAATTCCTTCAATTCTAAAGAAAGTAAGACCTATTAACATTCCTAAACTGTTATTTTTATATCTGATCAGATTTTGTATTCAAAATATATGCACCCTTCATATTTGCAATTATTGCTGAACACTATTATTTAAAATTAAAGTGATTGCATATCAAACTCTAGTTAAATTATGACAAACCCACCATATTGATGCAATGCAGTTACATTGCCAACATATAACAAATAGATAAATGAAAAAGCATAGCAGGTAACTAGTAACTATTCAGTGTCCAAGAACTAGACGCTAGTAAGCTCTAGAAGTCTCAAATTCTAAAATTATAATAAGAATAAAAGAACAGTTATGTGGTGCCACTTTTTGCAGATTGACCTACTTGCAGATGACTTCCTATATGCTAATAAGATAATAGAAACAATATATGCTACACATCAAACACAAAACTTGCTTTACTGGAATTCTTAAACTGTTTTCTTATTCATTTTTGATGTGTATTGCAAAAAAATATGGAATAAAAACAAATCTTGGATGCGTTGCAAAAATAACTAAAATAAAGTGGGATTAAGGTGATTTGGTGATGGAAAATGATGGAATGAGTTGCAAAATATTTACCTTCCTCGTTGGAGCCATCCTTGGGGCTTTCGTCGGTAGGATTCTCTTTCAAAGACAACAGGCCCACAGCTGACATCGCTCGGTAATCTCACTTGCTTCTCAGTCTTCTCTCAGTTAACTACTACAATTCTAAAATAATTGTACAATATTTACAAAGTGTTCCGGAAATTAATCTATCACCTAATATAATGTTTATATCACAGACTTTTCGTTTTTTCACTAAACAATACGGAACAACACGTCCACGCACGAAAATACTATCAATATTTACAAGACTCTAGGTACAATAAACTTATTTACACATTAAAAACTAACGTTTATCAGCTAAATTTAACAAATACGCTCTAGCGGTCACAAGATACTCATAACTAAAAGAATTTATCAGTTTTAGATGCAAAAATATATAAAACGTCCGCCATATGCCTTTTGAGACCTCTATTGCGCAACGAAATTGTATAGCTACCATTGAGCTTTGCTGTCATGCCGATGCGTGGTATTCTTAATATTGGCCGGTTTATATCCAGTTGCCATTGTTTAGTTTTTTTGATTGAAAACGGCCTATTCCTTTCTTTGAACTATCATATTGAAAACAATGGAAAGATCTCTTTTATTAATTAAATAAATCAAGTAAATATCTTCAGTACTAAAAATAATATCTCATAAGAAAAACTATTCGTAAAATATAATTAAATGCTGCATGTTGATAATCTCTAAAATCTTAATTATCCTTGATATTATTACGCTGAGGCTCTGAATGCTTTTTTTAATTAATTCTTTTGTATTAAATAGCAAGTTTAAAGCATTGCCTAGCCCTGAACATTAAATATAATCCATGTCTCTCTTTTTGTAAATTCTTATTATCAGCAAATACTACACGAATACTTCCTAGTTCGTGTTAATTATTAGACTTGGCAACCTTGAAAATGTGACATAATTGAGACGTTCTTAAAAATAGCTTAAAAATGGTTTAAACATGCCTTTGCCATGCCAACAAACAAATGCCTTTTATATATTTTTTTTTGTAATTTGTTCATCTTTTAATTTTGTGTATCCTTAAATTAATATTCACTTTGTCACTGTATTCATACATGAGTGATTCTAGTTATAATGAATAGTATTATATTCGTTTTTTGTTTAAAAGGGTCTGTCCTGTTTGTTTTGTAGCTTATTGCGAAAAAACGCCCAATTGTCTGCCAAATGTCGACTTGATTTCAAGCGCTTTCTAAATGAAATGAAATAAATTTATTTAACAAATATACAAAATGTCGATAAAGTGGACTGGTAGTGTGAGTGATTCCGGTATATTACGAAAAAGTGAGTTCAAGGAGAAGAAAGAAGAGCTTTTCGTGTTCGGCTACTCGTGCAAATTGTTCAGGGACGATGAAAAAGCCCTGCACATTGATCAAGGCAAACACCTCATACCGTGGATGGGGGATGAAACGTTGAAAATCGACAGGTTCGATCTGTTTTTTACTATAACTGTGGCTAAAAACTATAAAGCGATTGCAATGTGTTGGAAAATACTTAATATTGGAAGATCTTTAAGATTTTCGCAGAGGATTTTGAAGCTGGCGTGTTGAAGATCTCGCAGCGGGCGGCTGCTGCGTCGCATAATGTTATGGTGACACTCTTCAGCGGTATGTATTACTTGCACAGGTATAATTGCGTACGTATATTACCCAACGGACAGTCATGAGAAAGTTTTGAGGTTATGATATTGTTTTTGTTTTCGTCCTGTATCCTTGATAGGTTTTGGTAGTAATGATATACAGCCGGTAATGATAACTGTGTCTGAAAGTGTGCTCTATGGTTTATATTAATATATTATAATAATTTACTTGCTGATTGTATTATTAAAGGCTGCCTGTATACCTTGTGCCTTAAAAAATATCTTAATAATAAAAGACTTAAAAAAGTAAGCATTTTTTCCTCTATAGCATAAAAAAAAACATCTCTAGTAATAAAAGAACTGCATCACCATTTAAGCCTCTTATGACTTGTATCTCAATGTGTACAGGTATGATGCCCGAGGTGCGCTCCATGACGTGGCGTCGCTGGAGGCGCCACCGGGTGGCTACGACTGGCGCGTCGAGCTCACTCGGAACGAGCAGGATGTGGAGCAGCTGTGCGATGAGGAACGGTACCGAGCATTGCACACTGATGAGGATGAGGAGGAGATGTATAAAGGTGATTATTAAATCATATGGGCTGATTTTTGAAAAAAAAAAAAATAGTTATCAGTAAAAAAAAAATACTGTCATAAAGTATGTTATTTGAAATCACCTTTATCAGCAGCCAGATTGTAACATGTTTACAAACCATAGTATATTGCCAAGGGCGGATCCAGCTTTATACTCAGAAGAGGGGTCACCTGAGTAAAAAGTCGGGAAATCCTGATCAGTGGGAGAGGGACCCTAGATTAAGCTGTCAAATTAGTGACCCTATGTTGTGTACGCTACTAAGCTTTATGTGTCTTAAATCTTAATATAATTATGTATATTATGCCACATAATAGTCTGTCTATGATAAATAATCAATGATCAGTGCCCACAATTTTTTATGAAAGTATTATTTACTTTTCATGCACAAATGATATTAAAATATATGCATATGTTATTAAAATATGTTTTTTATTGTTGAATTATTTCATTACAAATTATTGATTAAAAACGATGACATATCTGTTTACAATCTGTTATCCATATTAGTCATAAAATTTGATGTTTAGTTGACATAAAACGCCAATCATTGATGATAATAACTGGTGATAGATAGATAAACTATTTATTCGCTTGCCACAATACACACATCTAACCAAAAAATAATAGAAACAATAGCAACACCAAATTAAAATTAAATAAAGAACAAAAAGCATCAATAAAGTAAAGTTTGCTGTGTGCGTTGCACCGAAACAAAAGGATTCTGGCTCAGTAATAGCTCTACTCTTTCGGATGAAGCTCTGACAATTCTGTTAGAACCCAGATCAGATGTAACAAAAAAAAACTATAAATATAGAAAAATAATTACCAGCTTGCCTATGAATGAATGAATGTTTATTTGAGACAAACAAGCGTATATCGTTAGGTGTTACATTTTTGGTTTTGACCGATCCTTGTTTTGCCATGATTGGCGTACAAATATTGTTTTTTACTTACTAACTAAATTAACTATGTACAAGATATAAACCTAACCTTACATACTACGATAAACATTACAATGTCATGCAATTCATGCAAGTAATAATGAATTACAAATAAGGTTTTACATAAAATAAATAAATAATACCATTGGCGGAATAATTTAATATTACAATTTAGATTTGGTAATGAATTCATTAACAGAATAATAACAATGTTCAATTAAATAATTAAATAATTTCTTCTTAAAAATATTAAAAGGCATTTCTTTAAATGTATCAGAGAGAATATTATATATTTTAATAGCCATATAGTATGAATTTTGCCGTGATAATGCTAGATTGGTTTTTGGTAAGTTTAACTTAATCCTATGTGTCCCTCTCTTAGAGTTAGTGACTCTTACATCAAACAGTTCTATATTTTTCTTGACAAATAAACACATTTCAAACACATACAAACATGGAAGTGGCAGTATACGTTTGGATTGGTAAAGTGGTTTACAGTGGTCTAAGAAATCGGCTCCACATAAAGTGCGAATGCATTTTTTTTGTATTTTAAAAATGATTTCAGCATCCGTCGAGTTTCCCCAAAGTATGAGTCCGTATCGCAATCCTATAAAATAATAATAAGTGTCGTAGTATGGATTTTGTAAAAGTGTGGTGCGTGTTGGTGCATAGTATTAAATCAGATGTCAAGTATAAAACAGCCTACAATAATATAAATGGAATGATGGTGATATTATGTATAAATAATTAAATGATTATTAGAGATTATCTTGCTATAAATTTATTTCTGAAATTGACATTAATGTTATTTGTACTGTAATCATATTTTGTGAAATAAATAAATCTGATCCAATCTATCAACTCCTCCCTCTTTTTAATATGACGTGATTTATGGACAAGCCTTAACCAATTCTCTACTTTCAACAGAGGAAGAACTGAAGCGTCTTCATGCTGCTGGCTATGGACAGGTTGGGTTCAACTACGACACTCCAGCAGCAGCTCCAGCCCCATCTACACCTGTGGAAGTTGATGAGCCTTTCATACCGACCCAGTCATACAGGGCTCTGTTTGCTCCTGATATACTATTGGTAAGAATATTTAATCTTCTTCTTCCTAGCGTTGTCCCGGCATTTTGCCACGGCTCATGGGAGCCTGGGGTCCTCTTGACAACTAATCCCAAGATTTGGCGCAGGCACTAGTATTTACGAAAGCAACTGCCATCTGACCTTCCAACCCAGAGGGTTACAAAAAAATTTGTACTCCTTTAGGAGCCTTGGCTATTTCCATGTGTTCCATACCATTTGTTAAATAATAATTAATTACAATTATATGACATTGTCTTATATGTATAGGCTCTCTGTAAAACTAAGCGAAAGATAGGTACACTATAACGGCTCAAACACTTGTCATTCCATTTATATTCTTTTTTTAGCCTGACTCCCTCAAGCAAAACACAATAATTGAGAAGACAGCAAATTTCATCGCCTCCCAGGGCGCCCAGATGGAGATCCTAATCAAGGCGAAGCAGGGAGACAACCCACAATTCAGGTTTCTGGATATTGGGGCACCATTGCGGCCTTACTATCTCGCCCTGGTGACTCTTGTGAAGGCTGGGAAGTGGCCAGAGAAGGCTCCAGAAGTAGTTGAAGGTAAGCATGTTAGCGCAAAGCAATACTGAGCGTGTTTATGGAACGCGAAAATCGTTGGCAGAGACTGCATGCGGCCACTGATTAGGTTTTAGTTTTAGTTCTATTTTATATTATATTGTACTAACACTAGTAATAAGATTTGTTTTAAATGTTTACTAACCATGTATGGACCTTTAGTCTGAAATAAATGATTTTTATTTTATTTTTTATTTTATTTATTTATTTAATACACACACAAAAAAGTACATATGAAATGGCACTGATAGTATTATTAATGCTATAAATATGACATATGTTGGCTACTTCATGTAGTGAAATACCTAGTTGGCCTGTCTGTATCTAGTATCTACGTGTATGAGGAATGTTATGAAATTGCAGGAAATGAAAGAGGTTTGTCGGGATCGTAGTAAGTGGAAATCCGTGGTCTCTGCCTACCCCTCCGGGAAATAGGTGTAGACTATATGTATGTATGTTTGTATGTTATCGGCTAATGAGGATTAAAAAAAACACATAATGCCTACATAAATGTATTCTTTAGATTGATATTAATAATATTATTGTTATTAAACTATTTATTATACTTTACAGAAAAACAGCCAGAAACTGATGAATACCTGCATCCTAGTTTAGCTTCAACTGTCATTGAATCTGTAAGTACATAACTATAGAAAAAACGTTAGTTGCTTAGTACAAGGTGTCCAGCGCCAGATTTTCATTTTCAAAATTATATCTACTACTCGTTCATGATAACTATCTTTATGAATATTGGATACAGGTCATATCAGTTGTCAAACTGCCTGCCTGCTTATTAAATAATAATAATAATAATAAAAATTTGATTAAAATTACATACTTATTTACTTACTTTAACTGACTTTGTTCACTAAATCCGTAGTTATTTCATAGTATTTAAGCAATCTACTTGTAGAATGCCCTCCTGACTGTTCAAAAACTAATGAGAAAGTTGCATTTTATCCACATCTAAGTAATCAGATGCAAATTTTGAGTTGTTTCCTTATTTTACCTGGCAGAATTAACTTTCAAATGATGATTTTAATGATACATTTTTTATTGCATTCATTTGGATTTGTTTTGGTATTTCATAGTTAGTATTTTCCTCGCGTTAGTGTGGTGAAATAATTTCTATTTCACTTGGAGGCAAAGTTTGTTTAACCCTCGTGCCTTGAAACCCTCGCAACGTTCAAGATTTCACCTCTCGATTTTGGAATCTCTCGCTTGCTCGGGTATCAATATTAGCACGAGCGGTTAAACAACAACTTGTACGAGTAAAACAAATAACTATTATTATTTCAATAAACATTTGTTCTCTCAGGCACCATCCATCCCAAGTATCCACTATCGCCCCTCCGCCGACTGCGATTACACGATGCTGGTCTCCAAGATGCGAGGAGAAGCGACCCTGGACGACAACTACACTCCGGAGCTGGCCCCCGGAGAGGTTGCTCCTCCGGGCACCGAACCGCTGCCTCCGAGAGCCCGGCCTGTGATATCCAGGGCCCCCGTCATGTACACCAGGGAATATGGTAATCTTTAAACACAGGAATACTATGAGGTGTAATTCTGAGTGGCAACAAAGATAGCTTGAAATAGAGGTGAAGACTTTGTAGCCACGGTAAATTTACTACCATCTTTCGAACGCCACTTTTAGAACGCCATTTGACTTTGATCCTAATTCTTTCACTGATATGTGTTAAATATCAAAAAGTGGCGCCATCTAATAGATGAAAGGCCAAAGGTAGGGCGACATCGTTTCGAGCAACCTTTAGTCGATGCCCGGTAAGTGTAGACGCAAACTCCCACTGGCTTGTTTTATTTTCAGATATTTGTTATTTTTACTATTATACAAATAACAAGTGTCTCATCAAATAGTTCTTCAAGTTCTTTTCCGAGGGAAGATAACTTTGCTATTCTAACGAAAACTCCGTGTTGGGAGAAAACGGTTTTTGAACTAAATCTTAACAAATAACTGTGATTTTAATGTCAATCGCATCAGCATAATATATTCTAGGTTTCGCCTAAAAAAATTGTATTGCAAATTTGGAAAAAAGAGGAAAACCGATAAACCTCTAGTTTTTCATTGTGGTACATACAAAAAAACCATAGAGAAGGGAAAATATTTAGAAGTGGAATAGTTATTTTCATCATACCAACTGGTAAAAGTCCTCTCGATTGTTCAAAAATGAATAAGAGAGTTGCATTTTAGCCACATATGGGGCAAAGTAGTAAGATGAAAATTTTGAATTGTTTCCTTATATACCAAAAAAACCCAAATTATCATTCAAAATCATTATTTAAAAGTCAATTCAAAGTCAAAGCTAAGATACGGAAACAACTCAAAATTTGCATCTGATTACTTTGCCCAGGTACCGCTGGTGTGATATCGTGGAGGCGGACCTGCGTCGGCTGAATGCCAATTCATGGCAGGAAACCGCGCTGGATCGGGACAGGTGGCGTTCTCTCGTTTCGGAGGCCAAGATTCTTTTTGGATCGCTGAGCCAAAGCAGTTAGTTAGTTACTTTGCCCCACATGTGGATAAAATGCAACTTTCTCATTAGTTTTTCAACAATCAAGAGGGCCTATACCAGTAAGTGTGGTGAAAATAGTTATTTCTCTCTTTGTATGGACTAGTATGTGGTTATTCTTCTTTCTAAAGTGTTTTATTAAGGCAATGATCTTGAACGTATTATTTCCAGAGTCGCCCCCTCCCTTGCTCTTGCCCGCGCCCCCGCCCCCGCCCCCGCCCGCGCCCGCGCCCGCCCCCGCCCCCGCCCCCGCCCCGGCGCCGCCCTCGCGGCCCGTGGGCGCGCGCTCCACCGGCCTCAGCCTCATGAAGAACTACAACACCGACTCCGACAGCGACGCCTCAGGTAAATCATCGAACATTCGTGTGAATTTGAACAGGGTCACATTTGTTTTGTTAAGTATCCGGCCGAAACATGTTTTTTTTGCCGAAGGTTCGGCTTTGGCTCTAGTTTCGGCCGAAACCGAAATTTTTGTAGACATGTTAAAATCGTTGAAAAAATGTCATTAAAACCCTTATACACATATTAAGACTGTGTCGACCGTCCAGTGGCGCCCTCATTAGGATTGTGTTTCCAATAAACCAATATTTTTGTATGATCTTTATTGCGCACATAGGTATTACAATTACAAGTGTCAAAAATACAAACTTAAAACCAATTAATTTCTATATCCGTACATACTTAAATGAATTTATTTATATTGTTGTCCTACTTATTCCCCAACTTAGTTCATAGTTCAAATATGTGACTAGTGTAGTGTTTAGTTTCATAATAAGTTTCGGCCTTGTTTGGCCGAAACGGAAACTACGGCCGATACATGATTTTTTGGCCGAAACTGTCCGGAACCGAATCTTCACTCGAACACTAGTTTTATTTCGTCCGATTTAAAAACTTAACAATCCGAATTTCACTGCTAATGTTTCTTATACTTTTATTTAAATACCTAAAGATACAGAGTATAGGTTCTAGACGCTAAGCAAGCCGCCTGTCTGCGCGGACGTAGCCTATGAGATAATAAACTTATTTAAATCACCATCCCCAATTTCACGACTTGCTGCGCTGCTTAATTTATATATCTCGAAAAACGCTATATGAAAGGCAAAGGAAAGGACCAAAGAACTTACCATAGTTTATATTTAATAATAATATATCGAATATATTTTGTCACCAGATTACGACTCATCCTCATCGGACAGCAAAGACAAGCCTCTAATAATCACGCCGCCCGAGGACGTGCAAGTGGTGATCGACAAGATGGCCGCCTACGTCGCGCGGAATGGCGACGAGTTTGCCGAGATCGTGCGCGCCAAGAATGACCCGAGGTAGCGTTTGTTCTGATACGGACCCTCCACTCGGGTATGCGAGTAGGACATCGCTATATACTTGCATAGCGCTGTCTCGCTCACAGTGTGATAACCGCAGCAGCCTCTAATAATCACGCCGCCCGAGGACGTGCAAGTGATGATCGACAAAATGGCCGCCTACATCGCGTGGAATGGCGACGAGATCGTGCGCGCCAAAATGCTCCAAGCATTCCCTTAAATTTGTAAGACTATCCTGTTGGACTTGGTACTAAGATTACGTTGTCATCTCTATAGTATACTTGTCTTTAGGCGTTATTGGTACGATAACCTTTCTTTTGGGTTCTTGGCGACTTTCTTGGTTCTTAGTGTTTTGTTCTCCACAGGTTTACGTTCCTGGAGCCAGATAACATTTACCACCCGTATTACACGCGCCTGATGCAGCAGAAGCGGGGCGGGACAAATGGGACAGGGAAGGAGGAGCCAAAGAGGAGTACAGGTATTTTGCGTACGTATTTACACTGTGTATTCCCATCTGTGCTCGCCTCTTGCATGGCGGTGGTCACGTCGGGCGGGCACAGATGGGAATAGGCGCTACATACAAATCATTCCCATCTGTGCCCGCCTTTTTCATGGCGGTGGTCACTTGGGGCGGGCACAGATGGGAATATACCATTTACACTCGTTTTACACATTGTCTTAAGTAATTATTTATTCCATCAAAAACATAAATGTGAAATGAGAGCCAAGTTCAATATTAAGTACGAGCATATGCCTTATTGTGGGCGTCAATAAGGATTTTTAACAATTTACCGAATCTTTAAAAATTAAAAAAAAATTAAAACTAAAAATCACCCCATACAAAAACCTACATTCGATCACATTTTTTGTGCACAAAAAACAAGATAGCGAAAAGAGTTTTGAACCTGAGCAGAAAAAAACGTTCTCGAAAAAGCTGACTTAAAAATTTGATCAGGATACTTATCAATTATCATACACTGGCAAGAGGTGATATTCTTCTCTATTCCATCCATTTCCATTTGACGACTGGTCTGGCCTAGTGGGCAGTGACCCTGCCTATGAAGCCGATGGTCCTGGGTTGAAACCCAATAAAGGCATTTATTTCTATGATGAGCACAGATATTTGTTACCGAGTCATGGATGTTTTCTATGTATTTAAGTATTTGTATATTATATACATCGTTGTCTGACTACCCACAACACAAGCCTTCTTGGTTTACCGTGGGACTTAGTCAATTTGTGTAAGAATGGCCTTATAATAGTATTTATTTATTCCAGCACCAGTATCATTCTCAATAAAGAAGCTAAAAGAACCCGACCCGATACTCCCAAAACCGGCTCTGCCCTACGAGTCCAGTTCCGATGAGGAGACCGAAAATACCGAAAAGCCGGAATCGCCCAAACCACAGACTCCAGTCGGCCAGATACCGCAGGCGGTGGTGTATAAGATGGAGGCCCAGAAGACCACGCAGGAGCCCCCAAAGATGCCCGTTATAGAGAGGAAGGAGGATAGCTTGCAGCCGGTTTTGGTGCAGCCGGAGAGAGTGAGTAATAGATATATTATAATGATGTTTGTTGCCTTTTCTTTTGGGGTGATGGTAAAAAAAAAGTAATGAGATCCTTTTATAGGTATATTCGATATCGTGTTTGAATGGGTAAAGTAGAAAAAAAATCCTCAAATACAGATAAAGGCGATTTTCCGCTAATATTATAACTAGAGTAACCGGAACTCAACTTTCAACTCCTGCGCTTACTCTGGTTATAATATTACCTGAAAACTGTTGAGCATTTGACTTTTTGTTTGCCGCGACATCTATTGTCGAGTAGCAGTACTGTTAGTTCCGCTACTTGACGCTAGATGTAGACTACTAAAATTACAGTATTTTTGGTAACAAAACCGTTGTATGGAGAGAGCACTGTTAGTCTTCTTAATTCTCTTTGATAGTGACAAATCGTTTTGACTGGTCGAAAAAAGAAACTGATTTGACTAGTAGTCAAAACACCCTGTTATAATAATATTTTTAATTTTCAGATTATCCCTAAACCAGAAATACCAGAACCACGAAAAGAGAAATCCTTAACACCAGAAAAGAAAATAGAAAAACCAAGAGATAAAGATAGTCCAGTCAAAAGAGACAAGCAGAAACACAGCAAAAGATCCAAATCGGAAAATAGGGAGAGAAAGAGAGATCGGAGTGTGGACAAGGAGAGGAAAAAAGACAAAGATATTGGCAAGAAGATTGATGTTGATGAAGTTATATCGGTGGAAGACAATGATGATGATTTGATTGATTTGACTGGAGACCATTCAGATTCTAAAAGTAAGTTATTATACATTATATACTACATGCTTAACCCATTCAGCGCTATAGTTCGTTTTTCATGTCTTTTTTTTATATTCTGAAACGCTTTTTTATAATCAGTAACTATTACTTACGAAAGAAAAAGAATGCAAATGATCGTATGTGATTTATAATTGTTACATATTTGCCGTGATTTATTATTTTAAAGTTCCAACAAGTTATAAGTTTCAATAAAAAGGCACGTCAAAATTGCTTACTTACTTTCTTATTTTTTTTTTAATTATCTGATCGGTGATTGACCTTGTCACACCTGATGGAAAGTGAAGACAGGGCCTAATGTGGAGCCCACCGGTTCAGTAGTAGCCTATTCACTCTTGCTTTAAAGATAGAGGTCAAATTTATTAGTGAATACAGATGGCGGGAGCGCATTCCATTCTTTAAATAAATAAAAATAAAAATCATTTATTTCGGACGACACGATCCATATTTTGTTAGTTACAAATATACTTAAATTACTATGTTAGTAACTAAACTAAGATTTTGGGAGGTCCAGTGCCTAATTAATTTCAATTTCAATTTATTTATTTCAAAAGACAACAATGGTCCATAATGGTTAGTAACATTTAAGGTTTAAAACTAAGTGTTAATAGAACAAATACAAAAATACAAAAAGAAAAGCGAAAAGTACAGCAACAGTACAGTTTCGTCGGTAAACTTCGGAGATAAGGGGGGAATGGTATTTTTTTCACATTTTCCTTCATAAATTTTTTTCTCTATGAAAAAAAAGAGAAAAAAATGTTTTGGAATGTACAATTTGCTCTTTCAAATGATACCCCACTTGACCTAGTCACTAGACTTTGAAATTTTGCCCCCTCTTCATATTAGGCATTTCCCATAATTAATAAAAATAAAAAAAATCTTTCATTGTGTCTGGGTTAGTGTTGTTCATAACTATTCTAAATAGCTTAAGTGGTTCTCGAGATATTTAGCAATGTGACAGACAGACAGATAGACAGACAGACAGACGGACAGACAAGAGTTCCTAACATAAGG
Source organism: Cydia pomonella (assembly GCF_033807575.1). Taxonomy (NCBI): domain Eukaryota; kingdom Metazoa; phylum Arthropoda; class Insecta; order Lepidoptera; family Tortricidae; genus Cydia; species Cydia pomonella. The sequence goes on from NC_084722.1 coordinate 4,168,680, forward strand.
GTTCCTTTTGTACCTTTTTGCTACGGAACCCTAAAAAACGTTACTCGAGTAAAAATTGTTTATACGGACAGATTATTCTGCCAAATGAAATTCTTGGGTTACTAATCGATTACCAAGTTTTTTGCTAAGAAAGAAAGAAAAAAAAAGACCACCTACCAAAAGATTTTGACTTGATTCTCATTTTCTAAACAATTTATCGCAAAAACATAAATGCCAAATAATCATTTCCCAACTCAACAAATAGCATAAACATCAGATTTCTTTGCAAAACAATGTTTAGACATTTCAACAACTTTTATGTCACCTTTTTTTTTTCCTCGAATTATTTACTTAGTTGCCAAATTTATAGGTACATAAATCAAATCAAAACATTACAAGCCTATCATTTGACAAATAAATACTTTATTTAGTAATTTTTTAATACATTGCTGTCTTTGTCTGATATATAGCAAAAGAATCTTTAGCTTCAATTAAATAGTAACTTAACCAAACGGTCATTTTAGGCAACAATTCGTTTTTGTGGGGGTCGCAAATCTAACCTAACCTGCTTTTCTGGCAACAGTTGGTCTTTGCGGGGGTCGTAGTTCTAACTTAACACTTTCGCAACCAGGCAAAATTTCGAACAATACCCCAGAAACCGACAGTACTCGCTAGTCGAGCAACGACGTGCAACTCAATGCCGCACGCCGCGAACCCGCTAGTCGGGCAAGCGGCGGACGCTCAGGGCTGTGCCAAGTAACTTTCGTATACTTACGTGAATAAAATTAAATCTGCTGTCTCATCTGTTTATCCGTTTTATCAATTATCACAATGCATCCAGTGGGGCAGTAGGAAATGAATAAAATCACACAAAGCCAAATCATCAACATTTATTAATATTGCACACACGACATAACACACTAAAATCAGTCTTTTTATTATAATTCTCACAACAAAAGTCCTGGCTATAAGACTTTTTCTGTTAGTGGCAGTGGCAGCCCTGAGGTAGCGAATATGCGAGCTTGCCCGCCTGTCGGGTACTTTGGCGTCGCGTGTAGGTTTATAGCTCGTGCCCGACTACCGGGTACGCCGGCATCTGAGTAAAGTTTACGAGTGCCCGAGTCGACACTCAGGTACGTACGTGGTGTCGAAAGTGTTAACCCACTTCTCTGGCAACGGTTTGTCTTTCTGGGGTCGCAGTTCTAACCTAACTTGGTCCGCTTTTTTGGCAACAATTCGTTTTTATGTTGTTGTTAAAAATAAATAAAAATAGACTAATTTGTTAAATTCAAATCTGTCAAATAAGTATATAGGAAAAATTTGATTGAAAAATGTACACTTGGAAAAGATTTGTTGGGAAATGAAATTTGGTGAAACATATTTTGGTAAATTAGCAATATGCCGCAATTCTTCCGATAATTGTTCTGTTAATTTACACAAAAGCGAATTGAACGGTATGTAAACCAAGACTCTACCTAAACGTTAGTTAACTAAAAGTTACTTCTAGATACGAATAAATACGTCTGCGAAACGATAATCTACAAAAAATTGGTCGAGGAATCATTAGGTACTGGACCCGGGTATGTCCTTAAACTACGTCCAAAAGCGTATGGGCAATGTGAATGTCATCTCGCCTTGTGTGGTAGGGCACAGCACAGCAGATGTCATTCCAGATCTAGAGCAGAGTCCAACTGGGGAAGTACCTCCACCTTACAGAAAACCGCAGCCAAATAACACTTGATCCTACTCATAGTGTTGTGTTCCTGCCGGTAAGGTTGCCAGAGCTCAACGAGGCGGGGGTGGGGTTAGGGTCGGCAACGCGCATGTAACTCCTCTGGAGTTGCAGGTGTACATAGGCTACGGAGACTGCTTACCATCAGGCAGGCCGTATGCTTGTTTGCCACCGACGTAGTACTTATAAAAAAAAAAAAGGTACCCCCCTTGTAGACTTGTGACTTAACACTTTCACGGTATATTGAGATCAATAGGCTGATAATCGTTCATGACTCATGAACATGAGCGAGTTCGCACCTACTCCGACTCGCACTTTGCCGATTTTCGGGTGGCTGTGACCAAAATCAAAATCAAAATCAAACATTTATTCAGCAAATAGGCCACAGGGGCACTTTTACATGTCCATTTTTACAAACAATAAAAAAAAAAAAAACAATTACAAATATCGAATCTATGAAATAATAACCACAACCTTTTTAGAGGGCTGGATTCGCGCCTGAGCATCAAAAAAAAAAGATCTTTAGCCGTCCGTACCAAAAAAGGCGGCAAACCGTTTCGTGCGAACAAATGGAACGTTTACCACGAACGGGTGCATTCGCTCCCCACGCCTGGATGTCCGATGATGGAAAGGGGAAGGTGGGATCAGGTCGTGCAGTTCCTGTGCTCACTCCCCGAAATGTATCCGATAGAACACCGATAGGCTAGAGACCCGACGGCGATGCTCAAGGCTCTGTAACTTTGACTTGATAGATGGGGCATCGCCAGAGTCTCTGAGCCCGGCGCTCTATCGAGTCCAGGGCTGCCAGCTGATATTTATCTATCTAATGCAAAAAAAGCGGACTATAATTACGATTCGTCGTTTTGCCTCTACGAACCATTTCCGCTACATACCGGAAAATCCATGTTATCGGCAGCTCTGGTGAATGTATTAATAGTGTAAATATTATTTTTATAATAGTATAATATTAGAGATCCAGACGCGGAAATGGAATTGGATTGGGGATATCCTTAGGAAACCTGACACCCACCTATCCAAAGTGGTTCTGACAAGACGCCTGGGGATGGATGGGGTGGGAGGAAGTAAGAAAAACATACCGCCAATGGTTATACTTAGTATGGACTGACGTTTATCTGACATAACTGATACATTGACGTGCCCCTACCCCGCAAAAATCGGCAGACTTATAAATTATAATACTTAAGAGCAAAACTGTCCCAATATTAGCAAAACTATGCCAAGTACACCATATTTTATGCCGATTTGTAGAAAATTTCAAGGAGTTTAGTTATGTATTAACCATGTACCCCTCCTCTCCTTGATAGACACGTCTCCACATTTTCGTAATATACTACTATTAGGAGAGTTTTGCTCCTAAGTGTATGTACAGAAGGCGTTTCAATTGCGACGTCCCGCTTGCACATTAGAGTGGCGGGTGGATCCGCATTCAATGTGAAAACGGCCAATATTCATTGTTTTTTTTTCGTAGTGGAGGTGGAAGGGTCGGCGGAGCGGGAAAAGCAACGAACACGGCGTCTGCGCGCCGCCGAGTTCCTGCGCCGCGTCGGCGCGCGCCCCCACCCCGCCGCCGCGCTGCCCGCCTGCTCGCTCGCCAGCGCCATGGTCAGTACTGATCCCACACTCTGTGTAACAACGGACACGGCGTCTGCGCGCCGCCGAGTTCCTGCGCCGCGTCGGCGCGCGCCCCCACCCCGCCGCCGCGCTGCCCGCCTGCTCGCTCGCCAGCGCCATGGTCAGTACTGATACCACACTCTGTGTAACAACGGACACGGCGTCTGCGCGCCGCCGAGTTCCTGCGCCGCGTCGGCGCGCGCCCCCACCCCGCCGCCGCGCTGCCCGCCTGCTCGCTCGCCAGCGCCATGGTCAGTACTGATCCCACACTCTGTGTAACAACGGACACGGCGTCTGCGCGCCGCCGAGTTCCTGCGCCGCGTCGGCGCGCGCCCCCACCCCGCCGCCGCGCTGCCCGCCTGCTCGCTCGCCAGCGCCATGGTCAGTACTGATCCCACACTCTGTGTAACAACGGACACGGCGTCTGCGCGCCGCCGAGTTCCTGCGCCGCGTCGGCGCGCGCCCCCACCCCGCCGCCGCGCTGCCCGCCTGCTCGCTCGCCAGCGCCATGGTCAGTACTGATACCACACTCTGTGTAACAACGGACACGGCGTCTGCGCGCCGCCGAGTTCCTGCGCCGCGTCGGCGCGCGCCCCCACCCCGCCGCCGCGCTGCCCGCCTGCTCGCTCGCCAGCGCCATGGTCAGTACTGATACCACACTCTGTGTAACAACGGACACGGCGTCTGCGCGCCGCCGAGTTCCTGCGCCGCGTCGGCGCGCGCCCCCACCCCGCCGCCGCGCTGCCCGCCTGCTCGCTCGCCAGCGCCATGGTCAGTACTGATCCCACACTCTGTGTAACAACGGACACGGCGTCTGCGCGCCGCCGAGTTCCTGCGCCGCGTCGGCGCGCGCCCCCACCCCGCCGCCGCGCTGCCCGCCTGCTCGCTCGCCAGCGCCATGGTCAGTACTGATCCCACACTCTGTGTAACAACGGACACGGCGTCTGCGCGCCGCCGAGTTCCTGCGCCGCGTCGGCGCGCGCCCCCACCCCGCCGCCGCGCTGCCCGCCTGCTCGCTCGCCAGCGCCATGGTCAGTACTGATCCCACACTCTGTGTAACAACGGACACGGCGTCTGCGCGCCGCCGAGTTCCTGCGCCGCGTCGGCGCGCGCCCCCACCCCGCCGCCGCGCTGCCCGCCTGCTCGCTCGCCAGCGCCATGGTCAGTACTGATCCCACACTCTGTGTAACAACGGACACGGCGTCTGCGCGCCGCCGAGTTCCTGCGCCGCGTCGGCGCGCGCCCCCACCCCGCCGCCGCGCTGCCCGCCTGCTCGCTCGCCAGCGCCATGGTCAGTACTGATACCACACTCTGTGTAACAACGGACACGGCGTCTGCGCGCCGCCGAGTTCCTGCGCCGCGTCGGCGCGCGCCCCCACCCCGCCGCCGCGCTGCCCGCCTGCTCGCTCGCCAGCGCCATGGTCAGTACTGATACCACACTCTGTGTAACAACGGACACGGCGTCTGCGCGCCGCCGAGTTCCTGCGCCCCTACAAAGCCGAAAGGGATAGTGCAATACATTAGAAAGGGACAACATGATTCGGCCCTGAATCGCTGTCAAACTTCGGCTGTACTATAATTTATTCTGTGCATACTGAAAAGTATATTGGAGTTATTCACAAACGTGTCACTGGCCTGAATTGGCTATGAATCGTTTGTCTTTATCTGTCATTCTGACTTATGTATTTGCAGGAAAGGGATAAAACATAATTGAACTAAATCAGGCCCGTAAAGTTTTAAGAATAAGGGGGTAATATAATACAATTGTTGCTTTTAGGTTGACACGCTAGAATCCCTTCGAAAGAAGAAAGAAGAGGAGGAAGAGAAACGTCGCCGCCGCGAGAAGAAACGGCACCGCTCCAGATATGGTACGTTATGTTACGTTATTAGGATTTTGGCAAAAAATTCATTTTTAGTACAAGCTTCGCCGACTGTTCTTATCATTCCACAGGCAACTAATACTTATGAAGACAATCTAACAATTAGGTTGCGTTGTTTCAGCACAGAGTTCCTATGGCCCTCCTGTCTCCATCATCAGATCAGCTCGATGGTATCATAATATTGCATTGTCTCCCGACTTACATATGTATGCAAATTTTCAGCTTCATAGGAAACCGGGAAGTGGGGCAAATTTAACTTGCAAGATTTGATTGCAGACCGACCACCCGAAAGGGACCGATGAAACTAAATAAAAGCTTGCGAAATCTGATTCATTAAGCCAGTAATTGTCATGACAATACAATTGTCATCCGACAAATGTGAAACCGGATTTATGAGCAGACCCCGTAACAATAAAATATTGGTACTCCTGACTTAAAAATGACACAATCACACATGTACGATTAGCTTAAACACTGCCAGTAATGGAAGTTACCGATCTTCAGCTATTTTTTCTGACATTACATAATGTACAGTCTGCAGAGAGAGGTGACCACCCTGACATTACATAATGTACAGTCAGCTGCAGAGAGGTGACCCCCCCTGACATTACATAATGTACAGTCAGCTGCAGAGAGGCGACCCCCCTGACATTACATAATGTACAGTCAGCTGCAGAGAGAGGTGACACCCCTGACATTACATAATGTACAGTCAGCTGCAAAGAGAGGTGACCCCCCTGCATACAATCAGTCTATGCAGGGGGGTCACTTCTCTCTGCAGCTGATTGTATGTACATTACGATTGCAAGTCCGAAAAATAGGAAATTCAAAACGAGTGGCGATACACTAAAACACAACCGAAGGGAGTGTTTTAAATCAACACGAGTTGCCTATTCGCACCTGTATCGTACAACGTTTAACAGTACATATGGCCCTTTAAATTTTCGACATAGTACGTAACGTGCTAATTATCGCACTAGTGTAGTAAAGTAGCACCATATGTACTGTAAACGTAGTTATGTAACGTTTTCCTGGGTTTACAGATAACGATGACGACGAAAAGGCTCATCGGAAGAAGCGCAGAAAATATAGGTAAGGTTAAGCGTAACTTAGCGTCGTCACCCTGTCTGTGAAATCTTCTTCATCTTATCTGTACTCGTAGCATAATGCGAGCAATTATGTAACCCTAACAACTGCTACAGGCAGTCGGCGAGCCGTTACGTCTATACAATATAAAAGGTAATCACGGTTTATATCCCGGTCGATTTAAATGCAATGGGGAATAATAATAATAATATTTTTTATTGTGTACAATGAAAACATGATTAAATACAGGGATTAACATAAAAAACTAAGCAACAACAGGCGGTCTTATCGCTAAAAAGCGATCTCTTCCAGAAAACCTGGGAATGAACAACAGAACAGGGGAATGTTCTGAAGAACTTTTTGAATTGGTGCCACCGTCGCGTTTTTATCACCGGATCTCCCGCCAAAGAAACAAAGCTCATCCTAACTTCCTCGGCAAATGGCAAACCAAGAACAAGCGGGCATCTCGCTCGTTTTTGCCCAGAAAGTGCAAGTTGTGGAATGAGCTACCTTCTGAGGTGTTTCCCTTGCGCTATGACATGGGGTTCTTCAAGAAGCAGGTATTTAGGGTTCTCAAAGGTTGGCAACTCATAAGTGGCTCCTCCGATGTTGCTTATGTCCATGGGCGGCGATGACTGCTTCCCATCAGGCGACTCGCGTGCTCGTTTGCTGCCTATTACATAAAAAAATTACGTAAATGACCCATAATTCCATTGTATATTATATTACAGTCCATTTTTTGTTTCGTACCTCGAAAGGAAAAAACGGAACCTTTATAGGATCACTTTGTTGTCCGTCCGTCCGTCTGTCTGTCTGTCGAAACCCTTTTTCTCAGGAACGCGTGGAAGTATCAAGCTGGAATTTATATCAAATACTCAGATCTACTGTCCCTTGGAGCTGTGAAAAAATCAAACTAATAAATAATAAAATCATTTATTTCAGACCAAGTTGATCCATATATGGTTAGTTACAGAGTATCTTAATAACTAAGCCGACGCAATTAAAAGATACAGCCGTTTATGCCACAAATTTCCGCAAATTTTCGACACTCGCAAGGGAATCAAAACCTACAGGGTACTTCCCGTGAACTCAGAATCTTGAAATTTGGTACGAAGCAACGTCTTATAGCACAGATAAAGGAAAAATTGCGAAAACCGTAAATTTTTAGTTACATCATATTATAAAAATATTTTTAATACTTGATATGACTTGATTGTCGTGATGGGTGAACTTTTACTTATATACCTACAGGTTTGTACGGAATCCTCGGTGCGCGAGTCCGACTCGCACTTGGCCAGTTTTTTTTTGTCCGTCATTCTTAAGTATTGGCAATTATCCTAATTGTGTTGCGATAACTTATTCCTCTTGCTATTTGTTTCAGATCTTCTGAAGAAAACGAGGAATCAGATATAGATAGGTAAGTTTTTATCAAAAAGCCTTCTTCTTCTTCTTCCTAGCGTTGTCCCGGCATATCGCCACGGCTCATGGGAGCCTGGGGTCCGCTTGACAAGTAATCCCAAGATTTGGCGTAGGCACTAGTTTTTACGAAAGCGATCCATCTGACCTTCCAACCCAAAGGGTAAAACTAGACCTTGTGGGGATTAGTCCGGTTTCCTCACGATGTTTTCCTTCACCGAAAAGCGACTGGTAAATATCTGGAAGAACTCATTGGTACGAGCCGGGGTTTGAACCCGCGACCTCCGGATAAAAAAGCCCTCTTAGATAAGGATTATTCAAGTACGTTTATTATTCAAGTTGGCATATTACAATCAGTGTTGGCCAAAAATTAATTGCAAATACCCATTATAAATACCGTAACCCACCCGTAACCGTAACGGACGGTTACAGATTACGGTTCAATTTATAATGGTTATTAACCAATAATTTTTAATTGCATTAACGTTTCGGCCAATACTGATTACAGTGCGCTTATGAACGTCAAATAAAGCTACACCGGCTCTAACCCTACACCTCTGACCCGAGAAGATTTAAATCCCCCCTCAATTGGAGGAGGGTATCCCAATATGGACCCGCAAGAAACTCGGCGGGACACATCTTTTCAAAACATTACATCTTATAATTAACATTAATTAAATAAGAAACAATTCAAATCTAAATTACTATTCATGTAAGTACATACAGTATTTATAGAAATTTGATTTATATATATGTACATCAAATCATACAAATACGTAGCTCTTTCAGAAAACACATCGAATTCTTACAAACGGAAAAGAACATAAAATTAATAAAAGAAATGAGAATATATATTATGTAAATTAACTCATTGCTATGAAATACCTACATAAAATATTTGATGTGCTTTCATACCTGAGCTGTGTCACCGATAACTCTACACATAATACAATGATTTTAATTGCTACTTGATTTTATTACACCATGTTAAGGGTATAACTCTGTTTTTTTCTGTATTATCGGTTCCTGTACCTCAGCTTTTTCATGGGATACTTATACAAAAACAAAGTAGCCTATATTTACATGCAATATGCCATAAATATCGTTTCAGCAGAAAAGGTAAACACACAGACATATTACTTCCCCATATAGATATATTAGTATGGATGATGGGCGATGGCTACGTTTGTAGTACCATTATATCTACAGGGTGAATTTGTTATATGTGACCATACCACAGATACATTGAATAGGCGGGTCCACACAGAGCGAGCATACGCGTGAGGCAATTTTCTCGCGCACAATACGGCCAGTGTAGACGTGCCTCGGCCGAGGCGGCGTGCTCTACCTGTCTATTACAATCAGTTCTCTTTGACCATACTGAGGGCTGAACATGTAGGTCATACTTTTACTAAATCCAATCCCGAAATCTCGAAGAAAAAATTAGCTGTCTCATACATTTTGGTGAATCAGAGACAATTATTTCTATAGAACAATTGCTGAACTCTTTGCTCGAGCTAAAGATCTGTCTGTGCATCAACTTTTTATACACATTATTTGCTTACAAACACATATATCTTCTAAATTAATAAAAGACTGTAATGTGTTATCACAAAAACGCGTCTTCAATTTACCCATTTCAAGAGTAAATTCAGCTTTTGTTTTGAGGAGCGCATCAGGGCGTCTACATACAATGCAATAAATAAATTCTCTAATCTCAGGCATTGCACTCTAATGGAAGTGAAAACTGCTGCACTCACAAAATTATAAAAAGAAGACATATTTAATAAAATTATTTAGTTTCAATTTTGTGTTTAGTATTAGCCTTAGTTTGTAGTTTAGTACTAGCCGTAAGTAGTTTCATACCAAATGTTAGAATTTAAATTGTAATTAGTTCCCCGTGTTACAAGCGTTACCTAGTGCGGAGACCTGGTATGTGTCATCAGATGTCAAAGGATCTTTATTCTTTAACAGCAGATTTTTTCCACGATTTCGGGGCTGGCCCAATAATAAAAGTTGTTCAGTATGACTTATATATACACCCCTCAAAGTATGGTCAGCCATAACAAAATCAACCTGTATAATAAATAACATTTCTCTCTATTCCAGTTCTAAAAAGAAAAAGCGCAAAAAGGACAAGAAAGCCAAGAACAAGAAGAGGAAAAAGCGAGAAGTAGAGGAAGAGGTAGTCCACGAGCTACCCCCCAACATTGACTTATCCAACACTCTCAAAGTACTCCGCTCCACTTCCCCCACTAAAGAACTATGCCAAAATCTAGAAACCCAGTCTCAGCGGCAACCACCTTCTGACGAAGAAGAACGATGCAGAAGCAAAAATAACGAATCTTCAAGCGAAGACGAACGGTATAGAAGGAAAAAGAAAACTGACAAAGAATCTTCTAGTGGCGAAGAGAAAGAATATAAGAGGAAAGAAGATAACGAACAGAAGGAACATAAAAGGAAAAAGAAGAAGGAAGATAGGGAGTACAGTGAGGGGGAGTGGTCGAGCGATAGCGAAGAGGACTCTGCCTCGAGTATTAGTAAAGACGACTAGGTATGGACATAGTTACATTTAATTACTTTTACTCATCTTACATTATCATCTTATGCGTCCCACGGAGGTCCGGGTTTAATAGGAATTAGAAGAAAAAAATTATCCCCAATGAAGTTTGATAATAATAATATAATAATTCAGCCTATATACGTCCCACTGCTGGGCACAGGCCTCCTCTCATGCGCGAGAGGGCTCGGGCTATAGTCCCCACGCTAGCCCAATGCGGATTGGGGACTTCACATACACCTTTGAATTCGCAGATGCATGCAGGTTTCCTCGCGATGTTTTCCTTCACCGAAAAGCTAGTGGTAAATATCAAATGATATTTCGTACATAAGTTCCGAAAAACTCATTGGTACGAGCCAGGATTTGAACCCACGACCTCCGGATTGAAAGTCGAACGTCATATCCACTCGGCCACCACCGCTTTTAATGAAGTTTGAATAATTATTAAATGTCACAAAGTTGATTGTTTTGTTTCGATCGATTATCACCCTTCTAAATCGAAAATTTATGCTTTGAACATACTAAGATCCTTAGTTTTTTTATTCCTTAAACTTACTAAAATAGTTTATCTAACGTTTGAAACCATAGAGGAGCCGCAGAGGTAGGTAAGAAGTGTTATTAGAATACAATTAAAACCATTTCACCGTTTCTGAAAATTCATCCCTTAAAAAGGTTAAAAAGGGGTTGAAAGAAAAGTTATTATTTTTACCTACCTTCAGCACCTTGTACCGGACAAATGGCCGTCGGGTCAATATAGCAAGTATGCAAAAAGTACATATTAATGGCGTTATTCATAAACGCGTTACTGTTGAATTAGCTATGAATCGTTGGTCTTTATCTGTCATTTTGACTTATGTATTTGTAAGAAAGGGACAAAACATTATTTAACTAAATCAGGCCCATAAAGTTTTATGAATAAGGGGGTAACACTATATTATCCCATACATTTTAGTCATGAGAAAATAAGTAAGGTCTGGCGGCTCTGGGATCTTGCTCTATTAGTATGGTTTATGGTGGGCAACAAATAACCCGACTAAATTACGTAGGTTGGTTTTGGTATGTTGTCAGGAATATTAAAACGTGGTTTAGTTTTGTCGCATTGCGTATGTTCTGTCCCTCACGGGCGCACGCGTATAGTACATCTATGGGATAGTACCCTCTATGAAATATTTCGAACTTTAACTAAATAATATGGTATGGATTTCTAGATTTTTAAGTAAACGATTTTGTACAGAGTTTAAACGTCAGTGGACGCTTTTTCTATTTGTTATTGGTTCACAGTACACCTGTCAGTCGTATGGGACTCCGCTAACATTATTTTCTGTTCTTTTCAGATTATATATTTAATATTACTATTATAAATAATTGTAAGTATACAATGAAAGACATATTTTATTCTGTTCGTGCTAACATTACTTTTTATGTCCAACTGTAACAGAACCCATAGCACATATAGATGGTGTCATTCACGAAGGCGCCTGCCTTGACTCGTATTCTCATGTTGTTAAAGGTTAGATTTGACAAATCTGCGCATGTCGACAAATCGTGGATGACATGAACTATACATGAACACTAACTCTCATGCGAATGCCTTATAAATTAGACAACTTATTTTTCAATAAAATGTAGGAATTCGAATGGTACCATTTTTTCAACTTGGGAAAGTAAAAAAAAATACTTTTTTTAAATTTAATGTTCATTTTTTAAAATAAATTCCATATTTTTTAGTGTCCGATTTAATGTGATAAATTGCTCATTTTCAATTTAACTAGAATTTATTATAAAATTCAAGTTGTGTCATCATTTCATTCTGATTATCAATGTATAATTCTATAGTACATTACGATGCAAGTGCGAAAAATAGGGAGTGTTTTGAATCGACATGAGTTGCGATTTACGTTTTCGCACATGTATCGTAAAATGTTTTACAGTACATATGACCCTTAAAATTTCAACATAGCTACGTAATGTGCTAATTATCGCACTAGTGCGGTAAAGTAGCGCCATATGTACTGTAAACTATATAATGCCACTTGCCTTTAATTATAAATTTATCAGCGCTTGTTTCATAAGTAATTAGACTATTTGTACCCAAATAAAGTACAAATCATTATAACCCAATATTGTACAGATATATAAATATATAGGCCTTGTTTATTATGTAAAATATATTTATATTAATATCTGTAACTTGCTGATGTTTCATTTGAGATAACCCTCGGTATAATATAGAGTAAGGACACTAATCAATCACTAAGAATTGCATACGTTGACCAGCCTTTTTCTATCTCTATCGCGCGCGCATATTTATGATTGTCCCGCTCGCACTGTCATTGACTGCCGGCATCATGAGCGGGACAGCAATATAATTACGCGCGTGCAATAGAGATCGAAACAGGCGGCTAAATGTACCAAATTCTTAGTGCTTAGGGTTACTTTAGGTTCAATATTATTAATTACTTGTAGTTGAATTTTGCCCTATCACGAATAAGAGCTGTAACATCCATTGTATATATATATATATATTTTTTTTTTATGGAGGATAGGCAGGCGTTTGACCACGATCACACCTGATGGTAAGTGATGATGCGGTCTATGGTGGAGCACGCTTACCTATGAGATACCTATTTACTCTAGCCTTGAAGAGATTCAGATTGTACTCATACGGAAACACAGACTCGGGCAGGGCATTCCACTCCTTGGCAGTTCGCATAAGGAATGTTGAAGCGAAACGCTTCGTGCGTATTTGTGGATTACCTACCATGAAGCGATGCCGAAGTGCCGATTGTCTGGTAGTCCGATGGTGAAATGGGGACGGAGGAATAAGGTTGTGCAATTCCTCAGCACACTCTCCGAAATGTATCCTATAAAAGATCGTTAGGCTGGCAACCTTTGCCAATGGAAAACTCATTCCAGTTTATTGACCGAGTGTTAGCGAAGGCTTACGTTTCAGGCTGGGCAAAAATGATTTTGTATGTCCGGATGTTCTTTGAAGGTTGCATTTCTCAACCGATTAGAATTGGTTATAATTGAATTTACAATAAAATATTGATTGATTGGTTCTTGTGAAATTTTGTGAGCAGGTTTGATAAACACATAGTTTTTTTTAACGGTTCGTTATTAGGGTTCCGTAGCCAAATGGCAAAAAACGGAACCCTTATAGATTCGTCATGTCCGTCTGTCTGTCCGATTATTTAGAAAATGATTAACATTGCGCAAATTGGCACAAAGGACATACGCCGTCAGACGCTTAAGAGTCCCCGGCAAGCTCGGCCGATTTCACCTTCCCAACCAAACGGAGTTTTGTTCTCATTTCAAAACTACGCGTTGGATTGTAATGAAACTTTGCACATACAATGACATGAGGTATATCTAGGCCTGTAATTAGTTTATATAGCTCCAGTTTATAAAACAAACTATATAGAGCAATATAAAGTTTTGTATAAATTACTTAATTTGCTGTATTTTTTTAACTATGATAGCGGAAGCTACACAAACTAATTACAGGACTAGATATACCTTATCCTATTGTATTAAATTCTTGAGTCATCTACCGTTTGCAGATGACATAAGGTATTATACTGTTCCCTGAAAACGCACAACAATTAAATAAAATGATAAACGAGTTGCATCTAGCTAGTATTAAAGTTGATCTGGAAATGAACTTCGACAAAACTAGACTCATAACTAACCACCACATCACTTCTATTTTGAAAAACAACGTCCTCCTCGAGTTCGTCGAAAAATACATTTACCTAGGTAAAATGATATCATTCACCAAGGAAAGAAATGCTGAAGAAGTAGAGCGGCGAACAGCAATCCGCTGAAGGAAATATTAGGCTCATAACGAGATATTTAAATCACAACTTCTGATGACATATAAGAAAATTATTATGGACTCCGACATACTAGGTCACGGTATGCGTCACATACGGATGCCAAACATGGACGTGTGACGCATAACAAGAAATAAAATTCAAACAACTCAAAGAAAGATGGACAGAAGCTGCCTTGGAATAAAATTAAGAGACAAGAGTGAAAAATACGCTTATCCGTAAGAAAACAAATATTACGCCGTAACTTTCTCACTAAAGCGAAAATGGACGTGGGTGGGCCACGTGGCCAGATACAACGACGATAGATGGGCCATCAGAGCAATAAAATGGTATGAACCACGGGGCACGCGAGCCAGAGCCCGTCCGCGCGCCAGGTCGGACGAGACAGTAGGGACAGCAGGGCAAAGGTGGTTCGATGCAGCCACAGGCCGATATATATGGAACACTTTGGGGAGGCTTTTACCCAGAAGGGGTCCACACCTATGATTTCATTTTAGTTCATATAATTTTTCTTTAATACATCATTTTTATTTTAAAATTATGTTAAATGTATATTTTGTGACTTTACTACCTGTATATTGTTGAGTGTGGAATTAAATAAAGCTTTTTATTATTATTCCTTTATTTATCTTTCTTCTTAAGTTAGGCTTTTTAAAATATGTATATAAAAGTAAAACTATAGCTTTATTATTATTATTTGATGGCACCTTTTATTACTATGGCACCTGCTCTGATCATATGTTAACAAACACGAAGAAAATTTCCCTTCCGTATATTAATATTAGTATTTATGAGAGGTTAATCGACATATTTGCCCCCTTGTAAAATTAATAAGTAAGGTTTTAATTCCACACAAATACATGCTGTAGGTTGCTGACGCAAATGATGCTGTCATTTACAATTTAAAAAAAAACATTTATTTACGTAAAATATTATTTATTCAAGTGTTAATCAATGTTATATAAAGTTTGTAGGGTGTTCGTCGTGTGCAATGGTATAATTTTTGTGAATGTCACCCATCAGGTAAAGTATATTTTCACCACACCATTATTCGTTAAAACTAGGGCTCCCGATATCCGTTCTACACGCCAACCCGTGCGTCCGTGTTCTTAGCCCCGGCGGTTCTAAGCATCCGAGCTACACGAACCCGTCCGTACCCGTATAGTGCGTTCGGATCCGGATTTGCGTTCGGCCCCGGGGTCGCGGCCCTCGGCTCCGTTCGGGTATTGAATGCACGGCGCCGGGCTTAAGTTGAAACAAATAAGTAGATATCATTATTATATGTTAAAACTTTGTTATATTGAGTAGGAATAGAATAGTAATTTAAGTACTTACATTTGAATCAATGTCGATTTTTGCATCGGTTCCAGTCTTAATGAATATATTTGAGTAAAGGCGTTATTCAATACAAAACTAGTGTAGTATTCTTGTAGGACCATAATTTGGGACACTAATGGTTTTATTTAATGTAGCTGCAGTCGACTGCATTACTGCAGAAAATGTCACTTTGTCGAGAGATTTACATGAATTTTTGGCGAAATTGACCTAAACTTGTATATCACTTTTAGGGTTCCGTACCAAAAAGGTACAAAAGGAACCCTTATGGTTCGACTCTGTCCGTCCGTCCGTCTGTCTGTCTGTCACATCGATAAATATTTCGATTTGAAATTTGGAATTGTTATGAACAACGCTAACCCAGACACATTGAAAGTATTTTTTTTTTATTAACTATGTAAAATGCCCAATATGAAGAGGGGGCAAAATTTAAAAGTCTAGTGACTAGGTCAAGTGTGTGTTGTGCTGTGGGGGTTTTTTAATTTAAAAAAAAAACCTTTCCGAGTTCAGATTGAAATTTAACCAACTTTACCTGAAATTTCTATGAGATCACATTAAATAGGTACACCTTTTTTCAAATAAAAGATCAATTTTTGAAATCGGTTAACATTATAGAGAATTATCCTCGAAAAACCAACATACGTGTATTACATGGCGCAAATTAGTTAGACAATCTGCCGATAGATGGCGCTGTACACAATTATACTTAGTGTAGGTACTTCTGTTCAAAAGTCTTTCGCCTTTTTAGTTACACGAGATAATTTAAAGTTTTTACGGAACCCTCGGTGCGCGAGTAAAACGAATCCCTTCTTTTGGCCTCAGAAATGCGTAGTTAAAATCTTTCGGGTTCCTCGTGATACCCGTGCTTGTGTGCCAATAGACGAACGCCGAACGAGCTATTGAAGTGGTTCGTGGTAGGCTCTGTGCACGCCGCGATTTGCGACGAAATTAGTAAATGAAGTCATTTTTAAAAATAGTGGTTTGTCATTTTGTATTGTGTTGCTCCGTATAAAAAGAGTTGTTAGGGTGATTACATCACTATTAACGAAAATAAACGCTGTCATAAAAATGACAATAACCGGAAACAGCACATTTAGTGTTGTACTCATGTAGTACTTAAACAGATTATGGAAGGTAGAGGCAAGGAACAGAATCTCCTTAAGCAGAACTGTTACAAAAGTGTCCAGCTGTCAGCTATAAATAATAGTTCCAAATCTCTCCAGAGTAGCGCTGGAGTAGCTGAGAACCTGGGCGTTATTGACGGAGTGAAGTGCGCTATGATTAGATTTTTTTCTCAAATATTCTAGGTATTGTAGCGCCACCTATTTATGGTTTTTTGTCGGACACTTTTTGGTATATGGAGATTCTGTTCCTTGCCTCTACCTTCCATAAAACAGATTTTGACTAGAGACAAATTCGTAATAAAGACTGTTAATTTATCTATACTGGTGAGTTTTAAAGTGATGCAAGATATATGTACGCGATTATAGATCTTTCATCGCCGAACAAAGGTGTCTATGACAGTTCCTTCAAGTCTCTTTTGGTTGGGTTTAATTTGAGAAATAACTGTTAAAATGTGTTTTAGTTACATTTCTAAATAACTTAGTATTTATGCTAAACTTTCAAAAAATGTCTACAGACATTTAACGTGACAGCTACTCCATATAAAAAGAACCCTAATGGACTGCCATAGGCTGTGGCGGGGCGACCAACATTTTATGTGGGCAAGGTACATTTTAGCGAGGCACTCTGGTGGCGCGAGAAATAACGAGCATTTTTGCGTTGTGTCCGAGATATACTTATTTGAGACATACTCCCAAGACGCCTTAATACAGGCGGCGTTAGGCATGGGCGAGGTGGGCCACCGGCAGTGCTCACCAAAGAGCGGACCGCTGTCCGGATCCAGACCGCCGACTTTTTTTTATTATTTTGGGCATTTAATAAACTCAAGTAGAAGAGGACCGCGATAGGCATTTAATTTTAAGAAGTGGACCCCTGAAGAAACTATTTGCGGACCCTTGGCCTACGGCCTCGCGGTCTGAGGGACCACGTTCCTCCGTATAACTCGGATGCAATGTAAAAATTTATTCGTTATTTTTTTCGCCACCAGAGGGCCTCGCTATATCTACCTTGCCCACTTCAAATTGTGGTATTGCCCCGCCACTGCACCTAATTTTTATGTGATTTCATGGTTGTTCTTATAACAAAAGTTGCTCATAATACCTACTCTAATATATCTTATAATACCTACGTAGAAAAATACATCCCGTTATATTATGATGATCGGATCTTTCTTTTGTAAGTATTTTCTGATGTGCCGAGACAAATTTCCAAAACAGCGAAACTTTCTACATGGAAAGATATCGGAAATCAAAATTTCGAAGAAACTTCTAAATTTAATATTCTATGTATTTTGAGAAGTTTTTGCAACGAACACGTCTGTATTATTTTCTTATGTCAATTTGAACTAGTCTTCATTTACTGTCTTTAACTGAGCACATGACCATGACCTCAGATCTCTCAACGTTAAATTGCCTACACGAGCCCAGGAAGACATTCAAGGATTGTACGCCGCTTGAAAATGACGCCGACTGCTGTGTGGATTTTAATTTGCTTAAGGTTGGTCGTTACTTATTTATTCTAAAAAGATTTTTTTACCGATGCGCTCTGAAATAAAGAAATAGGTACTGTGGGACAGTTACACAAATCAATCTAGTCCCACAGGAAGCTCAATAA